>NC_139221.1:87233613-87803613 GCF_055691185.1 Crinia signifera
TTAATGTTCAAACTGTTAAATTGTATTATACAAATACTGTCAAATTGTGCACAAAAAAGAGGTGTTCTCTTGTAAGCAAACCTACACTAAATACTGTATTATACATCTATCTTGATGAATATATACAGGATATATCTATCTATATATATCTATCTATCTATATATATATATATATATATATATATATATATATATATATATATATATATATATAGATAGATATATCTATCTATATATATAAATACAGGGACTCAACACTCTCCATAATGAACTAACTCACCTTAGTATATAATTAATCAAATAAATAATGGGGTTTTAGTTCATGAATTGATCAATGCATTTAAGCTTGCAGCCCATCGCCAAGGGACCCCATTTCACTGCAAGTCCTACACTAACAATTGTCTCTCAAGAGCCTGCCAACTGCTGACACATCATAGCTAAAGTGGACATGTGTTTTTTCTTGGTTTCACCCCAACCTGGGAATGGCGAGTGCTGCTTGCACCCCATTCGCAGGGATGGCGAGTGTTGTGGTACTCTGTATGTGTATATATCTATATATATATATATCTATATATATATATATATATATATATATATATATATATATATATATCCAGTACTATTTTTCTGGAAAATTAGGTTCAGGAACTCCAGGTCTGGGGGTGGATCAATTAAATAAAACAAAAACATATATAAGAGAGAGAGGGAGGGAGAGATAGATGTATATATTGTATTTAGAAACAAAGGCACTCACAGGTGACTTTAAAATAAAACGTATCTTATGAAAAGTAGATTTTCAGTTCCTGATGATGTCATATTTAATTAGAGGTTCAGGAACTGAGTTCCTGCTGGTTCCTGCTGAAAAATAGCACTGTATATATCTATATATAAGCCAGCAGTGTCCCCGGCACTCCGTTGCCCCGAATATAGGGGTGTCTTTGCCCTGGTGCCTTCCGATGTGGCGTGGCAGCCACTGTAGATAGCGGGCGGGTTATGGCGGCACTCAGAGACGGTCACACAGAATCTTAGTGCATAAAACTTTAATCTACGTTTAGGGGTTCTAGACCCCTTCGTCAGGATATGGCGATATCATATCCTGACGAAGGGGTCTAGAACCCCGAAATGTAGATTAAAGTTTTATGCACTAAGATTCCGTGTGACCATCTCTGAGTGCCGCCATTACCCTACCGCTATATATATATATATATATATATATATATATATATATATATGTGTATATATATATATATATATATATATATATATATATATATATAGAGAATTCCAGCTGGGGGGCGGCACTCAAAATAAAATAGACAAGGCAATCAAATAGTCATAAAGCAAAGTGTATTTGCGCCAAGCGCTTTCGGGGAGAGTCCCCGTCCTCAGGGCATAGATACACGGGAGATCTATGCATTTAAGCTTGCAGCCCATGGCCAAGGGACCCCATTTCACTGCAAGTCCTACACTAACAACTGGTCTCTCAGCAACCTGGCAACTGCTGACACATCATAGCAGTGACGTGCGGTGGTGGCTGTGAATGGAGAGGCACTGTCACAGCCATCATCGCAAAACACCCCCCCCCCCCTCCCGGCTCTCGTGCCTGGCTGCAGCCGACACCCGTTGCCCCCCCCCCCCTCCAGCAGCAGCCAGCCAGCAACCTTTCCCCGCCACCATCTCCGTTCTCGCCCGGCAACCCCCCATCCTGCACCTGGCCGACACCGGCGCCGCAGCAGCCATCCACCCCGCCACTACCTCTGTCCCCCGTCATAAAATTGTACTGACCAGGCAGGGAACCGGGACTCGGGAGCCAAAGTGACACTGTCATGCTTAAATGACATGGGCTGCTGTGATTGGACAGCAGCTGGATCTGCTGTCCAATCACAGCAGCCCCTGTCAATTAGGCACTTCTAGAAGTGCCGCTTTTGGCATTATTTTTAATGGGCTTTTTTAGCCAACTGCTTAGCCCCGCCCCCTGCTTCATCCTTCATGCTGTTCTTTGTGGGAGGCACGCTTATCGGTGCCTCCCAAACTAGTCTAAAGAAAATACTTATGACACAGAATATGTGTCATAGGTATATTGTTTGTATTATTTTGAAACAAAATGACAGGGGAAGCACTGCCTCCCCTGCCTCCCCTGACTGCACGTCCCTGCATCATAGCTAAAATGAACATGTTTTTTTTTCTTGATTTAAAGCTCACCTGCCAACTACCTTATGGCTTTTAAAGGTGAGGCAATCACCTAACACAACAACTGAATTAGTTTTAAAGTGGCAGCTGGCACAGGTTCCAGATGAATAAGCTTATCTGGGGTGCATGAGAAAGCTATGATCACAGTAACAGAGGTTAATTAAAATTGAACCCACACATAGAGATACAGAAGTACCACTGCACTCACAATTCCTACAAATGGGGTGCAAACAGCACCCACACTTCCCAGGTTGGGGTGCAATGGCATGTGACCACACACTCTAGTATATGCAAATACAGGGGACTATACACTCAGCATAATAAACTAACCCACCTTAATATACAAATAATCAAATAAATAATGGTGTTTAAGTTCATGAATTGATCAATGCATTTAAGCTTGCAGCCCATCGCCAAGGGACCCCATTTCACTTGAAGTCCTACACTAAAAAAGCTCACCTGCCAACTACCTTATGGCTTTTAAAGGTGAGACAATCACCTAACAAAACACCTGAATTAGTTTTAAAGGGGCAACAATCACAGAGCATAATACCTTTATGAATCGAACTTGGGCCTACACTGTTCCTGAGGATATGTAAACAGTGCTCCCATTCAGAAGCAGCCAAAGCGAAATGAGACGCACAGTATTGTGCTCTTTTCACAAAGAAGGAGGTTGAACAGCAGTGACCTTACACATGTTAAACCTACTGTATATCATTGCTACTGTTTCTCCATAGTTGTGGGCTCCCATGAAGCCTTTGCTGACAGCCAGTAGCCATTTTGTTTACCCCTTCTGTGCTTGAGTCTGTCCTGCTCATACTGTACTGTACTGTACAGTATGTCTTTCCTGCTGCAGCGTACAAGTAGGGTTTTTTTTCACAGCGCATCCTACCCGACTCACGTGTATGTAATTGTATTTTGGTAATAAAAGTGTCTATCTAACTTACTGAACAGTACAGTAATGTACAGTAGTAGCAAAGTGGTTCCTGTGCTACAGAGCATTTCACAAGTCACTTCAAGCACACACAATCCAGATTCTTTCGCTATACAGTAGCTTTGCATTACACATCT
Organism: Crinia signifera; assembly: GCF_055691185.1. Lineage (NCBI taxonomy): Eukaryota > Metazoa > Chordata > Amphibia > Anura > Myobatrachidae > Crinia > Crinia signifera. The sequence goes on from NC_139221.1 coordinate 87,236,875, forward strand.
CACGCATGCACAGTGGAGATTTGAAAAAGCTGAGGGATGATCACTGGTATTGCACTCATCCAGTAACGCCATTTGCCAAACGCCAAGCTGTAATACTTATTGCACTGCCTTGCGGGGCCTTGTGCTTCCTTGCGCTGCCTTGTGGGTTGTCGGGACAAACGCCATAGGCAGGCTAGACAAGAGCGGCTCCATCTGTATGTAATGTGCAGTGTACGGATGCTGTGAATAGGTTAAACCACATAGCAGACCTTATATAGTTGTCTGCAGTATTGCCTGCACCAAACCACAGTTACAGTAGAAACCTGATATGACTGGCCAGCAGAAGTGTGCAATCCAGTAAATGATGAAATCTTGGAAAATTTGTGATAGTGTTTATCATAAGCAAATTCTGTACAAGGCCATTAACCCAACCAATCATCTTTAGATGAGCACACGTATAAATGAAGAAAAGTAGATCCTGATTGACTATTTCGGTTTACCCATTTGTTTGTAGGTGGAAACCCAATGAAATGTTTAATTTAACTTACATAGAAGCACAAATAGCTTGCCAGAACTTGGTAAAAGTTTTGAGTCCATAGCCAGATATTATTTCTTCAGTCTACAGCAGTGGTTCCCAACCCTGGTCCTCAAGTACCCCCAACAGTGCACGTTTTCCAGGTCACCCGGCAGGTGCACTCATTATTCAGGCACATTTGAAAAGATCCACAGGTGGAGCTAATTATAGCACTTGTGATTCTGTGTGGAGACCTGCAAAACGTGCACTGTTGGGGGTACTTGAGGACCAGGGTTGGGAACCACTGGTCTACAGTAAAAAAAGATTTGCGTTAGAACTGGAGCTAAAAGTAACACTTTTAAAGATGCTGGCCTGCCATTCATGGCGTCAAAGAAACAACCCTGCCAACACATATCTGTTAGAACATGTGTAGGGAGGCTGAAATATGACGCAGTACCGCTTTTCAGATAACAGGTGGCATTTTAGAAAACTATACCATGTCTGTGTAAGCAGAACACTAGATAAGAAGATATTTTACAGTAAGCTGCCTCCCATTGCAGGGACAAGCATGTTTAGAAATAGAAAACTGTCATCAGGAAAATGATATGTCATATAAATCGCTTACAAACCTAGCGGTTTGTAAATGCATTTAAGCCTGAAGGGGGCTGCAGGCCTAAATGCATTGATCAATTCATGAACTAAATCTCCACTAATTATTAATATCAGTTAATTTAGTGTGTGCAGAGCCCTATACTTTCTGTTTAAACAATGTGGTCACAAGCCATAGGGCACCCCAAAACTAGGAAAGGTGAGTGCCGATGTTTAGTGTATATTGTTTATTAGATTAATTTTTTAATTAGTCTTATTGTGGTCACATACTCTTGTGCACCCTGTTTTAACTTATATTTCATAGCTTATGTTAACCATTTCCCTAGATGATTAGTGACAGGTGTGTTGGTAACTGCTCACCTATAAAAGCATAGTCTTTAGACCAGATAGCATGCTTGGAATCAAACATTAATGTGATAGCTGTGTGTATTGTAGCTATTTTGAGCAATAGTGTTAAAACCTGCAGAAAAGTGGAGTCCCTTGAAGGAGGCTGCAGTTCTAAATGCATCGATCAATTCATGAAGTAAATCTCCACTATTTATTAATATCAGTTAATTTAGTGATTGCAGAGCCCCTAAAATTTATATATACAAACATATGCATATTGCACTATGCAATTTATAATATACAGACCTGATGAATAGACCGCACTTGGTCTTGAAACGTCGTCACATGTTTCTGTACTAATGATGTACATTTTATGTATGTATGTAAATGTGTATGTCAGGGTTCAACAAATACAATACAGTATTTAAATCTAAATAAAATACACACCACACCTGTTTAGTTGAAATTCTTTTTTATAGGAATTTTCTTTTTTAAAATAACTTTTCAACGTTTTGCCAACATGGCAAATAGCTGCAATAAAAACTTTTCAATGTTTTGCCAACATGGCAAATAGCTGGGCAATATTAATTACTGCCACCAACATTGCATACACAAAGTTTAAAGGCCCCCTAACAGTTATAAACTTAAAATACTTGAACCTTCAAAATAGCTGTGCAATGGCAATTATTATATGTGTTTCTAGCGTATCCAACACCACAAAAAGTGGTATGGGTAAAAACCGGAACCGGACAGAACCCCGTAATGCCTGACCAGAATGTCTCCATTCATGAGGTTGTAGTGTCTGATCCATGTGATGCCTGTCCAGTGGGGCTGCCTGTGACCCCTGATTGCTTTTGCCAGGGACAGGTGGAGGGAGATGATAAAGCATTCATGTACGGTCCGCGGATGTTGTAAAGGCCAGAATGTTTTGGGCCTGTACATGGAGGATTTCATCTCCACTTCCCCATGTCCCTGGTGAAAGCTATAACAGGCATTCTCCAGAAGTGCACCCCCCGGACCAGACACTACAAGCACAGGAATGCAGAAATTGATGTCTGGTCCGGCAGTCCGGGGTCCGGTATGGTTAGGGTTTTTGCTTAGTTCCCCACAAAAAAAGTGCAAATATTTTAACCTTGTAATAAAAAAAAAACGGATCAGGTTTTAACTTAGTGTAATAAAAAAATTGTGTTGCCAACATGGCAAATTCACATGCCAATAATGAAATGTGACCTAAAAGTAGCCTATAAAAATTCAGTGAGGCATGTCCTCCTCTGCCTCCAGCATAGCGGAACATATGCCTGAGAACAAGGTGGGTGTAGACTCGGTTTGGGTGGACCCTATAGGCTGGGGTTGGGTGGGCCCTATAGGCTGGGTCTGGGTGGCCAGTATAGGCTGAGGTTGAGTAGGAGGAGCACTGCCAGAAATGCCCTCACAAATATAAAAAATTTAATTGAATTTTCCTTGGCATGCCTTGGCGACTAGCTCAAAACTGATGCACTCAATGTGATCATTCTGATCAGCTGGCAGGATGCGAATTGCACAGGCCATAAACTCTCCAAATTTGCTGAAGTGATCGAGGGATTGGGACAGTTTCTGCTTGGTTTCATTAAAAAGCATGTCTTCGTCTTCATCCTGCGTGATATTCCTTTGTTTTCTGGGGGTTTTTTTGTGGGATGCTCGGGAAGTTGGTGTAGAGGTTGTAGAGTTGGTGGCCAGTGTACATGCCTTGTCTTCTGATATACATACTTTTCTGGGGCCACAATCCTATCAATTAATGCACTGTGTTCTCTCTGCTGCTGCGGGCCCTCGTGCTGCCTCGTGCTGCTGCTCCCGCCGCAAGGTGTGTCCAGGAAACGTCAGTCAACTTCCACCAACACATCACAGGCAATATATCACGGGACCAAAAATGCACTCCTTTTTCCATCTGATTCCGATAAATCACAGGTGCAGTCCGACCAACCTGGAGGCTCCTATCCGACTCTCATGGGACCGTGCACCGGATCGGATGGAAAACACAGATGATGTTGCACTTTTCAGATGATATATCGACCCGAATGGCCAAAATCCGGCAAAATCATTCTAATGCAAGGGGGCCTTAAGAGTGATCCAGAATTGGGCCCTATTTTTCATATATTGTTATAGCAAGTATGTAAGTTTTATTTATATAGCGCACTTTCTCCAACAGGATAGGGGCTTTACAGACATCAAAACAATGCATACTGTATAATAGATAAGTCATACAGACATTTAATGAAAGCATTGTGAGCACACTAGGAACAATGCAGTGTTGGTTAATTCATTTTGGATAATAACTTCAACGAGTTGTGTATAATACACAAATTAAGGCCCATGCACACTAGAAGATTATCTTTCCAATCTAGCTGCATGGAATGAAAACTCTGGACATTTTTGGGAGCAAATGACAATTGACCATTTGCTCCTAAACATGGGAAACAGACAAAGATTGGTCCTACAGACAAATTGGTTAAATCAGTTTATGCAGATCACTGCTTTTGTCCATTTTCCAGCGTTTGGGAGCAAATGATTGATTGCAATTTGTTCCCAGAAATTTCCAGATTTTCATTTTTTCATTTCAACCAGCCAGATTGTAAAGATAATCTTCTAGTGTGTATGGGCCTTTACTCGATGGCTGCAATAAATACAGGCTGATCAGGGCCGGAGCTGACGTCACCCGGTTTCCCTTCAAACACTTGGGCACAGCTGCTCTTTTGCTTACACCCAGAAAATGTCCAGTTACCACCCCCAAATGTCAGCTTTATGCCAATCAACTTGTCCCACGCAATCATACTACGAGCCTTACGCATGTGCAGTCATTCAATTATTGCCTGGCCTGCGATTTTGCAGCCGTGCAATCAGGTCTCAATAACCCCTATTGTTTTTCTTTTTAATTCAATTAATTTTTATTGAGATTTTTAGATGCATACCAAACAAACAAAACAAACATTAAAACAGAAAAATAAAAATCTAAATTAAATACAGCAAAAAGACATAGCAAATAGATCAATATACAGCAATTGAGTCTACAAGTAATACATTAGTATAAATTGCAAAGATTACAAGGGTGTATCGCTCCTTCTTCTCATAACGGACAGCTCTCCCGATATATAAGCAATAACACTGCATTTGTATATATTGATATATCACCACAACATATACGGTATTGGTGCGGTCATCATAAGAAATGTTACAAAAAAAGGTCATCAAACATTACCACAGTACATGTTGCCTTGTAAGTGAACCTTCGGTGACAGGGATAATTAGGTTCAGTGAGTCCGGCCTAGGCTCTCAGCCCTGGAGTAGCAGGAGTTTAGCCATCTAGACCATATGGAGTGATACTTTTTCTCATTTTTCCTAGACATATAGACAAATTTTTCATGGGCCACGTGTCATTAACCAAGGAGGCCCAGGTTTATACACCCGGAGTCTCCCCACTCAACCACATCCTGGCTATGATCACCCTAGCCAAGGCACATATGTTTATCATAAAACGTCTATCTAAGTGGGTGAGAGCTTCCTCATCAATAGCGGAAATTAGGGAGGCGGCAGGTGTTATCGCGCCTCCCGGGATACCAGAGTTACGCAGGAATTCTGTAATATCTGACCAGTATCTGGATAATCGAGGACACACCCACAACATATGTAAAAAGGTACCTTCTGCTACAGTAGATTACATCTAGGATATGTCGGAGAAGAGGAACCTCCTATGCGATGCAGTATGTATACACGGTGTAGAATAAAGTATTGTATCTGTTGACATCTAAAGCTAGTTGTGGATATCCCTGGAGCTTCCAGTGCACTGGACCACAGCTCATCAGACATGGCCCCCAAGTCAGCCTCCTACTTTGCCCTGACAGATGGAAGGAGGTCCGAGTGGCAACGCTGCTGTATAGCTGAGTACAGTGTGGAAAAAAGATGTTTGTCCGTGGCGTTCTGGATCAATACTTTAACAGGAGAGTTAACAATAACTGGGGAGGATGGACCGAATTGCTTATTGAGGGCATGTCGTATCTGAAGATACCTGTAAAATTGTGAATTGAGGATGGGAACATTATTCCGCAACTGCTGGAAGGTTTTAAGAGTATTGTTATCATACAAGTCTCCCAAGTTACAGACATTCCATCTACACCACAGATTTTCCACCTCCAAAGGCGCCAGCTCAGGCAAGGCAGAGTGTTAAGTAAGGAAGTTTCTGGGTCTTGCCCCTGTCCCCCCATAACTCTATGTAACAGCCTCCATATGAGGATTGCCTGCTTTATTAAAGGGATTCTAATATTTTCAGGATTACCCCCTAGTAGAACTTGTAATGGGGAACTTCCAGGACAGTATTGAGCAAACAGTTATATATGGAGAGCATTATCCTCCTTTATATTAAGCCAGTGGTTCTCAAACTGTGGGTCCTGACCCCAAAGTGGGTCGCGACCAACTCTGCATGGGGTCGTGTCATCAGGCTGATGACATTTCTAATCACTCATCCAAGTAGTTTGAAAAATCAGTTGAATTGTCTGTTACTTCAGACTCCTCCCATCATTAGGTGCCTCCACCATACTGTCATATATGTGCTGACTGCTGGCCACACATGTGTGTGACCATTCTGTGGTAACTTGCTGGGGTCTCGTAATAATTTTTATTGTCCTGACGGGGTCCCAGAGCAAAATAATTTGAGGACCACTGCATTAAGCCATTCCCATATAAAGCATAATTGAGCTGCATAGTAATAATGACTAAAATCAGGGAGGGCCAGTCTACCTTTTGCTCTTGGTTCTGGGGAGAGTTTGAAGGCTGATCCTGGAGCGCTTACCGGCCCATATTAGAGAGGAGAGTAGGCTTTCAATTTGCTTAAAGTACCTCTGAGGGATATAGTTCGGGGCTTGTAATAATATATAGAGAAGTTTGGGCTGGAAGATCATTTTCACTAAATTGATTATTCCCGTGACAGTTAGTGGCAATTTGCTCCAGGTTAGGGATTTGGAGCGCAGATAGGCAATTTGTGGGAGAAGGTTCAGTGGGACATAAGAGCTGGGCTTGTTTGACACCCAGATTCCTAGGTATTTAAAGGTGTCAGTCCATGGAAGCGGGGATTGTATTAGGAGGGGACTTGAGACATCACCACTAAGCGGGGTGATAGAGGACTTGGACCAATTGATTAACAGACCTGAGTATTGACCAAAGTCTGAAATCTTGTTAATTATTAGAGGCAGTGAAGCAGAGCAATCATGTATAAATAGAAGGATATCATCGGCGTATAGGGCTATTTTATCTTCCCTGGATCCTATCTTAAGGCCAGCAAGACGTCGATCAGATATAATCAAACAGGCCAGGGGCTCAATGGCAAGGGCAAATAAAACAGGGGATAAGGGGCAGCCCTGCCTCGTACCTCTGAATAAAGGGAAGGGGTGAGATACATATCCGTTCACTGATATCCTAGCTTTCGGTGATGCATACAATGTTTGAATGAATCTGATAAACTTTGGCCCGAATCCAAATTTATCCATCACCTCCCAAAGGTATCCCTATTCGACCGAGTCAAATGCCTTTGCCGCATCCAGGGAGGCAACAGCGGAGGGGCATTGATCCTCCCTGGGGGCCTGTAGGTGAGTAAACAGGCGGCGAAGGTTAATGGAGGTTGTTTTATTAGGCATGAAACCAGTCTGGTCTGGGTGTATAATATGTGTTACAATTTTATTGAGTCTGGTGGCTAATACTTTGTAGAGGATCTTAATATCGGTCGGGAGTAGAGAAATAGGGCGGTAGGAGTCAGGATAGGAGGGGTCTTTACCAGGTTTGGGGAGGACAATAATTATGGCCTCGGACATTGAGCTTGGGAGAAGGCCCTCATAGAATATCTGTTGGGAAACATTAAGGAGATGAGAGGAGAAAAAATTAATGTGTTTTTTATAGAGTTCGGACGGGATGCCATCAGAACCCGAGGCTTTACCATTAGGGGAGGACTGGGTAGCAGCTATGATCTCCTCAAGCATAAAAGGCGCTTCCAAGAGGTTGCCATCCTCAATGGTCGGGGTGGGAAGTGGTATGCTATGTAGATAAGCCAAGTCATATGAGGATTTAGAGGTATAAAGGTTAGTGTAATATGATACAAATTCATTGACAATGTCAGGGGTCCTAGTGATTATCTCCCCATTTGCTGTGTGTAGCTCCGTAACGGTACATGGAGCGCGATCCCCCCATACAAGCCGTGCCATGTAGCTACCCGGTCTATCACCAAAGCTATAGTTCGAGTAAGAGGTAAACATTAATTTATAACGGGTTTTTTGCCGCAAGCAATTTCTCCATTCTGTTTGAGCCTCCAGCCATTCCAATTTGGAAGAGTCTAGTTTATCATTCAGGAATTTCAATTCTGCTGCTACGCATCGTGACTCCAGATCTACTGCCCACTTCTTGTAAAAGGATTTTAGACTGTAACCCTTTGGACTAATGTCCCTCTAAGAAAGGCCTTAAATGCATCCCACAACATATCTGCAGGCACTGTCCCAGAGTTTTTCTCGAAAAATTCTGTCCATGCAGCCTCGAGATCCAATCCCGCTTCCATACGAGTTAACCAAAAGGGATTGACCTTCCATATCAGCTGGCCTCTGCAACAATTGAGATCTAAGTGTAATGTGATAGGGGAATGGTCAGAGATACCTATACTTTCATACTTAGTATGCCGGACTCTAGGTATTAAGTCTGATGTAATTAGTGCCAGGTCTATCCTGGAGAAAGAGGAGTGGGAGTGTGAGAAGCACAAGTATTGTCTGGAGTCAGGATTTTTAACCCTCCATGCATCCACCAGGCCCAGTTCAGCTACTATCTGGGAAGTGCGATAACCGGGGTTGGGTGGAATGTGATCTCATAGAAAATCTATCTACCATGGGGTTCAAGATATTGTTAAAGTCTCCCATACATATAGTGGGGGTGCCGGGGGAGGACGCCATAAATTCAGCCACCTTTTTGAGCACAGATGGGGAGAAAGGGGGGGGGGGGATGTAGACCGGGGTGTAATGATAAGTCCAGCCAACCCAAGGTCTCTTGAGCGATAAAACCTTACTGCCCATCAGGTGAGTTTCTAGAAGGCACGCTACATCTGGATTATACTGTTTCAGCTGCCTAAGAACCAGAGACCTCTTCACTTTGTCATTGAGGCCTCTCACGTTCCAGGAGAGGAAATTTAGTGACGCCATACCCAGAGGTTAGTGTAGAGGAGAATGTGCATTTTAATCACCTAACTGTACTCTGGAAAATAACCTGAAGACCACACCCCGATATGATTCGAAAAAGGATCCATATAAGTCATTCTTGCTGGTAACATAAAAAAGTTGTCTATCTATCGGCGCAGCTGATGAAACTACGCCCCTGGATAGTGGACCTCGAAGATACAGATACTGCATTGGCAGTGGTGGCCCTGGCCACACCTCAAATACACCCTAAAAATAGAATCCTACAACCCAGGGTATACTCAAATGACCCACCATTGGTACGACAAGCCATCAAAATCTGGCAGGAGGTTGGTAAACAGCTTAATACCTCTGGGCTCGACCCATCACATCCAATAGATGACCCTGTCACCTTTAAAGAGCTAACAACAATCCAGGTACGAGAAGTTTGGAATAGCTATTTAATTACGACCATTAGTCAGGTATATTCATCTGGCCATATAAAAACCTTTATAGAACTGAGGGATGAATTCAACCTCCCCAGATCATATTATTTCCGTTATTTGCAGTTGAAAGCAGCACTTGAGGCGCAATTCTCAAGTGACTATCCGGTTCTATGTGTGTCTCCAATTAAAAAAAATATTAAGGGCGGGGGATAAGAGATAATTAACCAGTAGAATTTATAAAAGACTTAATGTAGAAAAGGGTGGAGATGTAATGGAGACTTTAAGGAATAAATGGGTACAAGATCTGGGACCAATAGAAGAGGAGGAATGGCGCCATGCTGTCGCCTCTATCACTCAATCTACAAGTGCTATACGAACACAGCAGGTCCAGTTTTATATACTGCACAGATCCTATATGACAACAAAACACCTAGCTAAATTCAAAGGCCGAACATCACCAACATGCCCCAAATGCAGTACTAATATAGGCACCTTCTTCCACTTATTATGGCAATGCCAATGTGTTGCCGATTTCTGGGAGGGAATTATCCAAACCCTGGTAGACTCCGGTATTCCCAGAGCAGTCCTTAGTGAGAAAGGCTGTCTCTTGAACATCATGGAAACTAGGAGCCTAGAACCCGGAGATCGGCAATACATCAATAACCTGTGCTCCTTGGCGAAAGTTATTATCGCAAGAAGCTGGATGGCAAAGAACGGTCCCAGCTTAACATCCTGGGAAGGATTGGTAAACTATACCTACAAACACGAGAAATATGTATATATTAGTAGAAATGCGCTACATAAGCACCAAAAAATTTGGCACCGTTGGATACAACAACACCCTAACTTAGAAATTTAAATTGTATGTAAATAATATAGCACTTGGGATATTTATAAATAGGCCGTTAGACACAAAAATAAGGTAGATTTACAATAATCAACGTTAATATAGAGATAAAAGAATTACACCAGTGGTTCCCAAACTGTGTGCTATGGCTCCCTGGGGTGCCTCAGGACACTTGCAGGGGTGCCCTGGGTTGGTGGTCCAGGACCAACAAAAAATATTAATGGTGCATTATTTATTAGAAAAAACAGTGCTGGTGGCTGCCAATCATAAAATGTGTACAAACAGAAGCAAACCCTGCCATTTACCACATAACTGACATGAAGAATCGCATATAAACACAATCTAATAAAATAAATTTTGGCCTAGGGGTGCCGTTAAAAAATTCTGATACTCGAGGGGTGCCTTGATTAAAAAAAGATTGGGAACCCCTGAATTACACAATAAGTTTAATAATCATGCAACCAGCACTTTGCACTTTAGGACTTTATGATATAGTTAAATAAGACAGCTTTTCTTCGCACTAGATAATTTACTTAAGAGTAAATCGAAACACTGTCACCTCTCAGCACTAAAAGGAGATAATTAAATAATAAGAGTTAAAATTAGTAATAATGCACATGCACTTTGGTATAGTACCACGAAACTAGGAGTATCGACTTAAAACCATGCCGAATCAGAGTGGAATACGGTTAGAAGAAGGGATAGACCAACCAAGCGGGGGGTGGGAGAGGGTGGGTGGAGGGGTAAGAGGGTTTATGTTTATGTTCATCAGGTATATTTGTACGTATATTTGTATAACTGTTAGTCTTTGTTTTCCTTACCATGTCATTGTATTGCGAAAAATACAAAAACACTGTAAAATGAAAATAAGGAAAAAATCTGTCTATTTGTAAAAAAAATTCATAAAGATTATATAAAAAAAAAAACATAAAAAAGTTGTAAACATTAGCATAAAAGATCCCAGTACCCACTGAGAAATATTAACCCCACCCCCTCCCTGTATACCCATACCCAACTGAGGCATACTTGGATCCCACAAAAAAGGTCTCAACTGTAAACTAGGGTAACTAGATTACCGTGCAAACATTACCCAATTACAACAAGTTACCAAAACTAACCCGAAAGTGGGGACAAAGAATTTAATGACTACCGGTCATAAGTCTCCCACCATAGTATTACTATAGAACAAGGGGTATAATCCCCCTGGGGTACAACACATCAGTTAAATACTAGGAGATTGAGTTTAGCAGCATGGCTTAAGGGAAGACTCCGCTGTAGGAGAGATGAAAACATGGCAAATTATGTCAGTATAATCAAACAGTAATATGGAGCAACAGCGATAAAGTAGCTCCTTATCCCAACAAGCGCAAGGGTAGGATGAGGCCTGTAATCAGTCATTGTCCAATGCCTGTCTCCGTGGTCTGTATCTGTCGAGCTAGGCTGCAGCTTCCTTTGGTGACTCAAAGAATTTCTTTCTCCCTTTGCTACGATTCTCAGTTTTGACGGAAAGAGCATGGCGTATTGAATATTAAGTTCTTGAAGTCTCCGTTTGATCGGAACAAACTGTGCCCTCTCCTTTTGTATGTCCACCGTGAAGTCAGGGAACACCGAGACAGGCGATTCGTTCCATTTGAGGGGGCCCGCCGTGCGGGCCAGCCGAAGGATAGTGTCACGATCCCTGTAGTGCAGGAATCTAGCCAGGAACGTGCGAGGTGGTGCACCAGGTGGGAGCGGGCGCAGCGGGACTCTGTGAGCGCGCTCCACCGCAAACTGCCCAGAAAAGGCCTCTGCTCCAAAGGTATCCTTGAGCCATTTCTCCAGGAACTGCTCAGGTGAGCTCCCCTCCTCCTTCTCAGGCAGTCTCACAAAACGAACATTATTACGCCTGAGGCGACCCTCCAAATCTGTAATTTTCTTGTGAACTGCTTGCATTTGGGACTCCAGGGTGGCAGTGCGTCTGTCCAAAGGGGCCACCGTGTCCTCCAATGTGGACGTACGCGCCTCCACCTCATCCACCCTCTCCCGCACATGCTGCAGGTCATGCTGGATGATGGATAAGTCCGACTTCAGTTGCCCTATCCTATCTGTCAGTCTGTTTTCAGTCGCCGCAACTGCGTCAAGAATTTTTTGGGATGGGTCTACAGGGGGATCCTCAGTGGAGGGTGGGTTAGCAGTAGGGAGTGGAGGCTGCACATCTTCAGGTTGCGGAGGGAGCCTGGAGAATTTTTCCAGCTTGGCGGCTGCAGAACTCTGGTTGCTTTTCCCCATTTTGACAGCAGTATGGGTCTCCTGGGGGTAAGGTAATGACAAGATGCAGCAGCAGCAACCACAGTGTTGTAAAGAATATAGCACACAGATCTGAAGACAATATGAGACAAGGAGGCAGAAGTGCTGGGCACAGGGTACAGTGCAAATAGGAGCAGGGTGTTTATCTTGATAGGTTCTCTTAGTGAAGGGGTTGGGACAATAAGCGCAGCAGACTGTTACATCTGTAAGTAGGCCCAGCAGATCAATGCAGCAGATATTGAATCAGCACTGTCACCACCAGCCACTTGTTGTGACATGTAATCTGTGCCCTCCTGTGTTCCCCCAAACAGGGGCAGGCCAAGGTATGGGAGTATGGTACCTGTAGCTGCTTGTGCGGCACTTAAGATGGCAGCGCCCGGGCTTCCCACCTCAGCAGGGGTCTGGTCTAGGGGTCTCAGGAGTCTGGTCCCCAGGTTACTGTAAGGCTGCACGCCAGGTCCGGGTGCAGGGAGAGGCACCGGCAGTTGTGAGCAGGTGTTCCCAGCAGGAAGGCGGGACCAAGATGGCGGCCGTCACCTTCCGACGCGGGCAGCGTCTTCTCTATGGGGGTCCCGCCCGCACCACCCTTCAAGCAGGCAGGCCGTACTCCCCACACTCCCGAGCTGTCGCATGGACACGGCGCAGGGGAGATGTTCGGGCTGCGAGGACGCCTGTCCCAGCACCGCCGGGCAAGATGGCGGCGCTCCAATCCGGCAGCCGCAGGGCAGAGCAGACTCTCAGGAGCGGGCCCCGAATGTGGCAGGGGTGTTCCGCTGCTGCTTTGTGCAGGTGTGCCCCAGGGGAAGGCACCACAGGATGGGGTAAGAGGATGTTGGTGGGAGAGCTCAGGCAGGAGACGACTTACTCCATGCCGGTCCTGGCCACGCCCCCAATAACCCCTATTGTTAGTAACAATTCTGATAAAAAATGTAGGAGCCATCCCTTGGCACAGGTCATATTGTCCAAAAAACCCAAGGTGCTATTGCTTTAGAAGGGCACCCAGAAGGCACACACCCACATTGCACATGACAGAGGAAGCTGCCAGTAGACCTCTCGCCAATGATGCAGCATTGTCACAGTGCCAACTAAAATATATATTTTTCCACCACATCAGTGCTAATGAGGCGACAGAGGAGTTACCAAAAGACCACATGACCTCTTCTAGTAGTGTATCCACATCCGCACCAGCTGCCAGTGAAGTAATAGCACCAGTGTTGGAGTATTCATGTGATGTGGGTGGTGTATTCATTTGTGACATAACCATTTGACCTAGGATCAGTAATGTGGTGTATATCATGTGACCTGGAACAACTAATATGTAGTATACCTGTAAACTGGTGTCATCATAAAGTGACTATCCACAATTCAGTGATCACCAGCTTAAATTCAGCCTAGAGAATGGCAGGCTCTAGAAGATGGTGATACAGGTAATGTAATAACAATGCTTAGGATAGAAGATTATTAGTTATTAATTTGGTGTCTTTTTTTCAACATACTATAAAAGAGAAGTTGGAATGAGAAGAAACCGAAATCTTTTAATTCTATCCATGTAAGACCTCTTCTGTATACGTATGACATCACAATATCAAAGTAAGGAAAATGACAGTAACTAGGCAACTATCCATTAATATATGTCCTCTTTAGTGTTCAGGAAGCACAACAGAATCTTTAATCTTGTTATTTGATTAAATCTTCCAAATGGCACTTTATTTTCTTAAAAGCAGAGAGACATATTTAAAACAACGATGTGCAGATGAGTGATACATTTTAAAATGTGGCTGGCGTTGATGCGTGTGGTGTCTGACCTCCATGTTTGCATGTACGTTCCTGTATGTCCTTGTTGGGTGATCTGCCATTCACAAAGTCAGGGCAGATGATGCATATTAATTTTGTTCAGTGCTTGCAGGTCATTACATATCAATGTGAAGAGATTAAGTCCAGCATGTTTATTAATCCAATAAGAAACCGCAAAAGCAACTCGCCATTATTCAAACATGTGCTGTTAGCATTATTAATGCAGAAAACAAATCGGTTGATAGGAATGACAGACAGGGGACCCAGAGCATCCAACTTGTATACAAGTACAGATTTTATTTTTGTTGCCCTGCAAAAGCTGTTCTTACCGTGGCACACAATTAACACTATGGAGTCCATGTACTAAAGTGAAAAGAGGAAATCCTTGTACAGATCTCGATATGCACTGAAGGGATTCGCTCTGCCTTCAGCAGGCTATTTCTATTAGCAGGATAGAATATTGAAGCTTCATCTGGGTCACTAGTGGTGTAATAGGCACTTATGGCTATTTGCGCTTGCCCCCCTGTCGGTAGTACCAGCGGCTGGGATTCTGATGTCGGTATGCTGACCATTGGGATCCCGACTGTGGGATAGTTACACCACACTCACTGACATTTCCACTTGGACTACTGTACAAACATACTGTTTAGTTAATAACTATATATATATATATATATGGAAAAAGGTTTGGTTTGGACTAGGATAGCGACTTATTTGCACGTATTAAGTATACATGGGACAATAATTGTAATAAAAAGTGAACAATTTATTTAGCACAGAGAAGTGAGATAAAAAATATACAGGGGGTATTTTCTTAAAATATATAAAACAAACAAAAAATATATATAAAAAATGACAATATATTATGTGTACACTAAAAGGTGGGAGGATATTGTTTGTCAGTACAGCAGACTGACCCCTGACGAAGTCCTGTTGGACGAAACATATTGGGATAAACTTCGGTCACCTGCTCCTCACCGCACTGCTCCAAGTTAAGCTGATTTCTCTATATTCCTTGTTTTTTCATTTTATAACTGAATACCCTGTTATTTAATTTTTTAGTGATCCTGCTTGTAGACTACAGTCAGTAGCTTACCTATTATATTCGTTTTAGTCTGGTCAGTCTGCTGTACTGACAAACAATATGCTAAATAAATTGTTCACTTTTTATTACAATTATTGTCCCATGTATACTTAATACATGCAAATAAGTCGCTATCCTAGTCCAAACCAAACCTTTTCCCAAAACTACCCTTTGAACAGCACACCACTGTTCCTGGACTAAGCTGACACCCAGTATACTTAAAGGGGATTGCATTATATGGGACCTGACATCCGTGGAGGATCACCTGTTTAAAGAATTTCTTGGCGCACATCTCACTCAATCTACTCTGTCCCTATATATATATATATATATATATATATATATCCCAATACTTCTCTCGCGCTTATATGTCGTATTACCCAAATATAACTATTTACAAATAACACAATTGTATATAACAAAATTTAGGCTGCTTGACCACCAGGTTTCCAGAGGGCTAGGAAACAATACCCACAAATTGCTCCCCAACAGTGTTACAGCGCCCAGATAATTTCAATAGTCCACACGTTCCATCAGAATCCAAATAATTAATAAAGTGTTGAGTTTCCAATAATGTGTTTTATTTCGCTCTTCAATAGTAGTATGACAAAAAAAAACAACGCGTTTCGTCTTACAAAGACTTCATCAGGGGAACAGTTAGCAGTCTTTATGGTGTGTCACAAGTCTTGTGATCCTATAGAACAATTTTTCAAAGACAATCGGTATTTGAACCCTATTGGTCGGGATTGAGGTGATAGTTTGTCCGTTATTTAGGAAGGCCTTAGGGACGATAATCTATTATCAAAAGAATGAAAATTAAGTGCCATAACCCTGCTAGTATAGAGTACAAAAATTTATCCTCAGCTCCTGTGGGAACCACCTTCTCCTATGGGATGAACAATTAGCATTCTAATTGTTCATCCCATAGGAGAAGGTGGTTCCCACAGGAGCTCTAAACCATTGGCACCATAGCAGGAACTTCGATGGTTAATTAAGAAGCCCTGAGGATAATGATTAGAAATTTTTGTACTCTATACTAGCAGGGTTATTGCACTTAATTTTCATTCTATTGATTATGGATTATCGGCCCTAAGGCCTTCCTAAATAATATATATATATATAATATTAATTAAATTTGTGCTTGTATGTAATTGCATTTTATATTGAAAATATGATGTTTCCATTTATTACTTACTGTACAGTCCACTTCATTACACCAGTTTGCGTAGTGCATCTTGAGTGAATTTGTACTGTATATATTCTGAAAGTATGTATACTGTATGTGGCTCTACAGAACTGCACATATTGTACATATAATAAATCTTTCTGGGAGGTGTAACGGTGAAGTTCGGTAAGGGTATATTCAGGCACATATAGGTCAAGGTTAGGATTGCGATGGAGAGAGACAGTGGATTAGAGGGTAAAAGGCAGTGTGTGACATTTACAATTGCAACGCTTGGAAGGTGTACGCCTCCTTGGGTTTTAATGCTGGGGCCAGTCATGTAAAGCTGGCCTCAGATTTATAGCCCTCTGTGCAATATTTTTGGATGCCCAAATCCAGCTTCATCCCCCCTCTTAAACACATATTTAACCCCCTCCCAAAAAAAACCCAAAAAAACACAGAGACCTATTTTTATGACACAGTACCCAATAATTATGTTACACATTGCTGCATTATTATGGCACACAGTGCCCACAATATACCACACAATCCCTCGTTAGGCTCATCTCTGTTGCTACAACCTCCGGAATTGCAGGCAGCGCAGCTTTTGGCTCAATCTGCATTTGATGGTCTTGTGAGTGGGATGTGGGGCTATGGCACTCCACTTCCAGTGGTAACTACTGCTGGTGCACTCCGCATCGGACACCAGGTAAAACTGGACAGCTGTTCTTAGACAGAGTTGGACATCATCATTGCTCAAGCCAGCCCTGAGGCCACAAGATCCCCTGCGCCATTAATAAGGAGAGCCTCAGCCTGGCAGAGAAGGCCTAAGGAAGTCATATAGTTGGAGAAATCAGAGAAGGGAGGAGTGGTCTCTCCTTTTCCTCTGGCAGGACTGTTACTGTTCTGAAAGCAGAAACTCTGTCTCAGCTGCTGCTGCTGCTTATTATATATATTTAATATGCAGTTAAGGCAGCAACATATTCATTGTGACTCATTGTAATGCCACCGGATGTGGGCGCTGGTACATTGCACCAGCTGCACTGACACTTGTTTCTCGTCTGAGCGCATTGATAAATGCAACTCTGCATATGGGCGAAGATCTGCATTTATTTTAATGTGCATAATGTGGCTGTAATTGCAGTTGACTTTTATTCTACTCTGTAGCAGCCATAATTTCCATACAGATAGGGACTCGGTCAAAATTATTGGGGTATATTTTAAAAACCGAGGCCTCAAAATTAAAGCAACACAATATTTGCGCTTACTATTAGCATTGCTTTAAATATTGAAGTCCTCCCTGCTGGGGCGTGCCATCTGCTAAATATATCCCATAAACCTAGTGCTGACCAATGTGCTACTATGCAGCCAAAAGACACATCACATTATATAATAGGACCAGTGACTTTATTTATACATACTGTAGAACAAACAGGCAATTATTTATCATTTATTACCAGTTATTTATATAGCGCACACATATTAGACAGCACATTGCAGAGAATATTTGGCCATTACACCATCCATGCTCAGGTTGTCTTGTATTTATTTAGATGAAATCTGACTTAAAAATCCATTTGCTGTATCATATTCACTTTAGTATGTTAGCCCTGGACTTATTTCAAGGTTTGGGTAGTTGAAGCCAAATGAAGCAAGTTGCCAGGCAAATCATTTGCATTACAGCTGGCTGTAATATGGCCCCTCCAGGAGTCATTGTCACCGTTGGTTACACAGAATCATATAAATGCGAGTAAAGAAATAGATTCACAGATGGAATGAGCTTGCAAGCATACATTTGTAGGACTGCAGTTTGACCCTGGCTCGTTTAATAAGTATAGCATGTCTCTATTTAACCCTTTTTAGCTGTACTGTCAAACATAGTTCAACACAAATTGAACCTAAATTTAAAAGTTTGTGTTGGACATAGATCCCTATGACCAGATAAAACAAAATTGTTCTTACTCTCTGTGCAATTTCACCTTGATCTGACAGATCTCCAAAAGCCTATATGGCTGTATCTATTGGGAGGCGTAAGAAAAAGGGCCTGTGATAGGTTTACACCTACATATATTTATATGATATGTCAGTATTACGGATGTTAGGGACCCACCTGATGAGTTCACTGTGACGTGGTAGGTGGGCCCACATTCTTGGCCAAAATGTTTTTCTATATGTTAATATTTAGCAAGATGTTAAATGTTTGTGTATGCATACACCAATATACTGTAGCAACACTATACTAGGAAATAGCAATGCAAAAAAGTCCACAACCATATCGTAAAATGCCTAGGCCAGGTGATCAAATTGAGCAACAAATTACCAGAATGAAGGAAAATTGCTGAATAACAGCAATTTGTATATTATTATTGTTTATTTATATGGCGTCATAAGGGTTCTGCTGCACCTGACAATACATAGATGAGCAAAAAACAAGAAAATAATGAATTACAGTACAATGCAATTTAGGATAAGTACATGATAAATAAAGACAGTTGCAGCAGCGGACAGCACACTGATGCAATTAACAGGGTGGCAGAGATGCACATTAGGAGTGAGGACCTTGCTCGTGAGACCTTACAGTCTAAAGCAGGGCTGGGCAATAGTGGCCCTCCAGCTGTTGATGAACTACACATCCCAGGATGCTTTGCATTAGTTTTGCTATGTGGCCATGCTGAAACGGATGCAAGGCATGCTGGTATGTGTAGTTCATCAACATCTGGAGGGCCGCTATTGCCCAGCCCTGGTCTAAAGGGAAGGGGCAGACAGACTGGGGAGACACAGAAGAGATAGAAGTCTATGTATTAAGCCTAGAGAGATAAAGTGGACAGAGATAAAATAGTGGGCAGTCAGCTCCTAACTGCCTTATTACAGGCTGTGTTTGAAAAATGAAAGGGGGCCCTAAAGTTGAAAAGGTACTTGTGTAGTTTCACAGCGTAGCATTCCTGTCAGAACCAGTGTAGTGTTCCCGCGGCCAGCGTACTTCACGTAGTCAGTCAGAAGTAGCATAGTGTTCCAGCGGCAGCTTAAGCGTACCTAGCTACATTATTAGCGTAGGCTGTCACCATGAAACTACACAAGTAACTGTTGCCGGGAACTGCATCTCTATCCCCGGCGTCCCTGGCAAGTCTACTCAGCGGCTCTCTCACACTGCCGGTGCCAGCATGATCCCCTCTCTTTGGCGGAGAGGGGATCATGCTGGCGCTAGCGGAGAGGCGCTCCATCTGTTTGACATGCAGGAGCGTCTACGGGGTTAGGGGTTCTGTAGAGCCTTTTCAAACCCCCAATTTCCACGGTAGCCCGAAGCGGGCGAGCGCAGCGAGCCCTGCGAGGGGACGCGTTACGTGTCCTCCCGACCTTTTCATACCTCCACTATCCACATCAGCGTGGAGTTGATTTTATATAGTGTGGCGTGCGCAGCAAGCAACCGAGCCCGAAGCATGGCGAGCGGACACGGATTACCTTACATGTAATCCGTGTCCCCTCGCATGGCTCGCTGCGCTCACCACGCTTATGGCTGCCGTGGATAGTGGGGCTTTGAAAAGGCACTACAGAACCCCTCACCCTATAGGCAGGGTTGCTGCACCCTGCCGTATTAGCTACTCAGATGCAGAAGCCTCTCATTGCTGGAGCGTCTGAGACGCTCCTGCGTGTCAAGCAGATGGAGCACCTCTCCCCTTCCGCCAAAGAGAGGGTATCATGCCGGCACCGGCGTTGTGAGAGATGCGTTGAGTAGGCTTGCCAGGGATGCGGGGGACAGAGATGCAGTTCCCGGCAACAGTACAGTAGTTACTTGTGTAGTTTCACGGCGGCAGCCTACGCTGATAACGTAGCTTAGGCTGCTACCGTGAAACTACACAAGTAAGGCAGCCGTTGGGCTATGCTGATAACGTAGCTTGGCCTGCCACCGTGAAACTACACAAGTAAGGCAGCCGTTGGGCTAAGCTAATAGCATAGCTTCAAACGTAGCGTAAGCTGCCGCCGTGAAACTACACAAGTACCGTTGAAAATATAAAAAAACCATAGTATGGTAACATTAACAATTCTTAATCAAAAATAAATAGTAGAAGAAAAGACCAGCACTCCAAAAATATAATTTGCTTAGCAGTGGTTTTTTAGCAATATTCAGTAACATTTTGGACCCTTGGCTTGTGAGGGTTTGAAACATTTCTGAAAATTGTTGATTGGAGTGCAGGTCTCTTTTGGTTTTAGCAACACAAAAGAATACTGTACATTTCAATAATTCTTAGTACACAATTTTGAGGCCATTGATGATTGATGCAGCACAGCCCAGAAGCCAGCACCCAGGCAATGAGGGGAAGGGGGCAGCACAAAATAAATAGGTATGCAGCTTGTCAAGTGTTATATTGTGTGACATGAGAATTAGGGGTTCCAGCCATCGAGGATGTGCTTCTTCTACATTTAAATTCTCTAAAATATTTGACTTTACTATCGCCATAAGAGACACAGAAATAATCAACAATACACATTTGTAGGTAATCTTATTTTTTAGTCATCTAAACTAGATTTGCCACGCATCAGGTGAGAGGAAGGAGCGGGACATTCGCCCAACACTGCCGGCGCATATACGGTGTTCACAGCCTTCATTCATCCAGCGGTAGGGCACCCTTCATTCTCCTCCGTGCATAGGAGGAGCAGTTCCAGAGGCATCTCAGAGTGTCTCCCCGTGAGGACACATGTAAATTGCACCCTAAGACCCGCTCTCTTATTCGTAACTAATGACTCTCTAAAAGATCCATTAAACAGAACTAAATTTACAAATACAGTATGTGGACATATGAAATTATACAACTAACCAACCATTGACTGTGTTCTAATAAGTCCCACTAAGGACAATTCCGATTCACCTCTTAGGGTGTGTACACATGCTTCAATTTGCTTTAGGTTCGATGTCCGATTCGATTTTCCATTAGAAATGGCTTTAGATCTTTTCATTCAATTTGTCGTTAGATCTGTACTTCTATAAGCAAAATCGAATCGAAAACCTGTCAAAATCGAAGCAAACAAATAAAATTTTGTTTGAAAATATAAATATTATTATATGGCCATATATATAAAGATACAACCGTTTTTCACAAAGAAGTTTATTAAATTGTGTGTTTATAAATATTTTATTGTGTATCTATAATTCTTTGTTAGAGAATAAAAAAGTATGTTTATTTTTATTATATAAAAAAAGTTTTCAGTGATAATTATTCCAGACACTATTCACCTGTTTCCATTTTTTATTAATTAGCGCAGTGTTGGTTCAAATAATTACCATTTTGCTCAGTGGCGTAACTATAGCTCCACAGCCCCCGCGGTGGCGGGGGGCGCAGAGAAATTGGGGGCGCCACCGGGGGGGCTGCGGGGCTATAGTTACCCACAGTCTGCGTCTCGCCCGGCTCTCTGTCGGGACATTCCTGACGTCACGGTCCCGGCCGGCTCCTGCTGCAATGAAAACTGACAATTAGAAAATGGCTGCCCCCATACTGCAGATAGTTTTCTGTCTGCAGTATGGGGGCAGCCATTTTCTAAGAGTCCGTTTTCATTGTAGCAGCAGGAGCCGGCCGGGACCGTGACGTCAGGAAGGTCCCGACAGAGAGCCGGGCGAGACGCAGACCGCAGGTAAGAAGGGGGGCAGGTTAGGTGCGGTGGGGGGGCGCTCCCCCACGTGTGGTGGGGGGGTGCTAAATAGTTAGTTACACCCCTGATTTTGCTTATTTTAGTATTGATCTCTTTAAGTTTATTTTAATCTATGTAACTACATTTTCTATACATGATTGATGAGGTTATTTATATGACTTTTAAATAATTTACATTTAAAACAAATTAATGTGTTTGAAATTTAGAATCTAGCAAGATTGACAATGAAACACAGAGCATCACCTTTTAATTGTTGAACTTAAATATCCAGGTGCAGATCCTTTAAATCTCTAGAGGTCTCTACCTTTTGTGCCCACATGAAAGAAAATAAACTGCTTTTGATGCTAAAAAGATTATGAGTGTTTGTGATCAAAGCAACTGAAAGATGCTCTCAAAAAGGATTGACAAGTTGGATTAATGAGATGTGAATGTATAAGTTAGCGTTGCTATGCCTGGGGACATCAATCAGCTTGGACAGTGGGACAGATATCCCAGTATCTACAATGCAGAAAAAACACATATTATTGCAACCCATGGCACTGGGATCAAACTACAATCTGATTTCTCTTTGAATCCTCTTGAAAAATGGTGTAAATGTTAGCATACCAAAGGAATAATTCTTATGATTTTCATGACCATTTTAAACATTATTTAAAAAAATTTTTATATATATTTATGATGATCCATTAAGAAGCCAACTGAGATGTTAATCCCATCTAATGCATACAGATAATGTGGAAAAAGTAATAGGGTGAGAATCAAAAAGTGAGAGATTTTCTGTTTTCCCTTTTTTTTTTTTTTTTAAAGCTGCAATCCTTTATACTTCAAAGTAAATGGCATGTAATTGATTGCCTCTTTAAAAAAAAAAAAAAGGAAAACTCTTCCAAAATATCTCACTTTCTGATTCACACACGAGAACATTACAGAAGACAAGGGAATCGGGCATTTTATTGAGGTGCTTTTTCTAAGAAGCTGCTGCTTAGGGAAGAAGTATAGAAGTAGTGGATATACAACAATAAAGCACAAAAAGCAGCTTTAAAAATGCACTTCATGCAAAATTAATAGTGGGATTGTATTAAAAACAATAATAACAAAGTTATTTAATAATATACACAATAGATGAAATAAAATAGAATTACTTTATAAAATTTCAGTGATCACAATAATTTTGGGTACTTATGTAATATCTGGGCTCCCGTTTTTCTTATGAGACCGTGTCCGCTCGCCACGCTTCGGGCACGGTGGCTTGCTGCGCTCGCCACACTATATAAAATCAACTCCATGCGTAGTTGGATAGTAGGGGTATGAAAAAATGGGGTGCATTTAACATGGGAGCCCAGAAAATACATAAGTACCTAATTTTGCATATCCAGTCCCTCTACTAGGAATATGGAATGGACGGCCCTCATATAGAGTTCCACATTGATGCGCACTTTAGTCACTTGAAATAAAGGGTGACATTTAATCGAATGAAAGATTCAGATAGTGAGAGATTTGGTAAGAAATTTCCAGTATTTTTAAAGCGACAATCACTTACACTGCAAAACCAGTTTTTTTTTTGTCCTTACAATGACACAGTACTACCCAGCAAGATGGTTTCGGAGAATACTGCTGGAGGAAGATCAATGGACCTATTAGATGAACCCGTGATGTGTCCTCTCTAGGATCTGTTTGATCGATTATTAAAATGCTTAGGCCATTGGTCAAAGTTGGTGGAAATGATGGACCAGAGGATGATATTGGCGATTGACACTCCTAACAACGATTCGTTTCGCTGTCTCTCCTACAGCTTTTTTATTTGGCCCAAGATATTTACATACTATTATACATAGTATATTTATATACTATTTTATTTACACACCCACATTTAGATAAAAAGAAAATATGTAACGGTTGTAAATACTGTCACACAGATACAATTTGGATTTGGGCAGAAGCTGCACTGCACATGTGCAGATCCGGAGATGCAATGTATACTGCAGTGCCCCAAATGCAGTAGCATGATTGACTTAATAGTATTTGCAGACATAACTTATGCTGGGGTGACATGGGCAAGCCAAAAGGTAGTTTTCCAGAAAATGGGGATGTGTTCGCCTTATTTTCTTGGCTTGCCCAAGTCAGTGGCTTCAATCTTGGGTGCAACTTCACTTGCCACATCAATGCAATTTGGCCAGACATCTTGGCTCAGATAACGGATGGACATGCAGTTGGTCCAGTGCTATATACTTTAAAGCAGCAGCAGCAGATCAGACAAGCCTGCATGGGCATCTTTTTACTAAGATACATTTATTTATTTATTAACAGTTTCTTATATAGCGCACACATATTCCGCAGCGATAATATTTGAACATTCACATCAGTCCCTGCCCCAGTAGAGCTTACAATCTATATTCCCTACCACATGTACACGCACACACAGACATTCTAGGGTTAACTTTGTTTGGAGTCATTTAGCCTACCAGTATATTTTTGGATTGTGGGAGGAAACCGGAGTGCCCGGAGGAAACCCACGCAAGTACGGGGAGAATATACAAACTCTGCAAAGTTAGAGTCATGGTGGTAATCGAACCCATGACCTCAGTGCTGTGAGGCAGTAACCTTTACATTAACCATTAATGCTCACCATTACAACATCAGTACTGCATCCTAAGGCTTAAAGATCATTTCACACAGCTGTTATGTACAAAGATGCAGTTACAGAATACATACATAAATGTGTAACGAGAGTGGCTCCATCTAATGAACTGTATTGCATTTGGAACACGTCGATTTACCACTTCAGTGGTATGCCCCCCTGCCGGAGCGGGCTGTCCCGGAAATTTCTGGCCATACCACCAGTAGGTAGGTGTGCACCAGTGGTGCCTCCAGCTGCGCACCACTGGTGCACCAACTCTAGCGGCACCCTCCAGTTGCTTCCCCATCCTATCATTCCCCCTTGACCTCTGTGCTCCAGCGTTCGTACGCCTGAGCTCCCCTGCCGCTGCTCCTGCCATCATTCGCACTGCATCAGTGACCAGGTGGCAGGCCCCTCTTGCGGAGGTTCAGGGGGGACTTGGGAGCGCTGGGGAGTTTGTGCGCCCGAGTCCCCCCAAGCCGCCCCGAACCTCCCCGAGTGTGGCCTGCCAACCTTGTCACTGCGGCAGTGCGAATGTCCAAATTTGTTACCCAGGCCAATGTTTGGGGTTTGTGCATGCGCATACATGAAAATGCTCATGTGCAAACCCCCGGAGCGAACGCCATCAGCGAGTTTCCCACTCGCCGGGGTATTTTCTGAATGATGGGCGGGGGCACGCAAATAGAAATGCTGTGCATACCCCTGCAAATGCAAGTGTGTCACATGATGTTAGCATCCACCCCCATTGTGGCCAGGATAAAAGTAATTTATCTATATATTTTTTTTCTATTGAACACAACAGAAACTTACCTTACCAGATTACTTATTGACATTTTATTTCCTTTAAATATAATGGAACATAGGACGGATGTCAGCTGCCCGCCCTGGGCACCCGCAGTTTAGAGACACCATATAGGTGTCTCTGAACTGCGAGTGCTAGAGAAATCATTCGATGATTTCTCCCTGTCTGCAAAATGAATGATTGTGTGAATCATCCATTCACAGGCACGTGGGGGGGGGGGAGTGGCCTTTACTGCTGCGGCTTCTGATGGACTCGCAAGGCTGCGAATTTTCAGAATAAGGTCCATAGTCATATGTAGAAATAATGAATAGTTTGTGCCAAAAGTAACATAACTGTTCAGTCACAGACTGTGCCTACAAGTTCCTCTGACATATGAAATATGTAACAGCTTTATAATACCACCAGTCTCAAGAGTCCCTTTAGCAGCTGAAACACCAAGCAATCAGGTAGCACACTCGTAAGAGATAGTTATTACTGAGCTGCTATGTCAAACATTTCCTTCTCTGTAGCGCTTTCATTATATAGTGTTTCTTCATCTTTGAATTTTACTTCTGGGCTCTTTTGAACTTTTTACAATTTCAGCTTTCTTTTTAGACGCATTTATTGTGCATCTATCACTATCTGAACTGACATTATATTTCATATTTATTGGGTATCTATTGTTAAAGTTTTCATTCTGCTTATCAAAGTGAAGCAGGTAACCCAGAGAAAGGACCCCAGCCATATACTGTTATAATGGCAAATCATTTATTACACTTCTCTGTCAAAGTGGAGACCGACAGTATGTTAAATGGAAAAGGAAGTCAATCGCCCTGGGGATATGGTTGCTAGGTTGACACTATGAAGGTTGATATACATTAGGTGACTAATGGTCGACTGGGCTTAATTGGACACATGAAATAACTCGACATGGCTAAGGTCAACTGGGTTGGAAAGTAGACATAAGCATTAGGTCGACAATAGGAAAGTTGCAGGGCTTAAAGTGGTCTTGGAGAGGTGGTAGAACTCATTTTGCCTTGAGTACCAGGAGGGGAGGACCAGGAGAAGGAGGTTGCTCCAGCTCGTTAGTGACATGCTTTTCTTTTGGAAATACTGTACAGTGCAGTGCCATGGGGGAGGTGGAACTAGTTCCACCTACAATTACAGGTGGTTCCAGCCCATTCCCCCTCACTTTAGCCCCTGGAAAGTTGACAGTCAAAAGGTCAACCTTAGTTTTTCTCATTTCTTTTTAGCTGACTTGTACAGATGGTATTTCATACCCTACCATCCAATAGGGCATGGAGGAAGAACATAATAGTGTGCTGGGCTTAACAAAGCACCGTGCCCAAAGCAAGACAAAGGAAGCGATCCATGCGAGGGGATGCAATACACTGCTGGGCCCTTCTGCCGCCGCTGCTCCTGCTGTGCCCTCATTGCTTCTCTTTCCACCACTGCACCGTAACTGCTCCCTCCTGCCACCGTTGCTCCCACTGGTCCTTCCTGCAGCTGCACAAACTTCTCGCCGGCGCTAAGGCAGCCTCACCACATGACACCGACTGAGCTCCTCAATAGCGGCACGCGAGTGCACGGTGACGTCACCCGTGCACCAGCTGCAATGCATCCCTGGGACCTGTGCAGCTGATGCTTTCAGGAGTTTTTAGATGATCCACTTTTCTGTCATTTGCGGTCCGGAGGTGGACCACGGTCCGCCAGTTGCCTACCGTTGGCTTAGACTGTTCAATGTTTCAATCAATTGAACTTTTATCACCAACATAATAATACTATATATGTGTGTGCATATATATATATATATATATATATATATCATAAGTCATATGTCCGGCACTCACATTACCAAAGGATAACTGCAAACGGATGCCCCCTCTAAAAAAGTCCATGCTTTGTCCTATACATTCACCAGCAAAGTGGCAGCACTGTGTGTGAACCAGAATAATCTCCCGTCAAAATTGCTGTGACAGATCCTCAAAATATCCGCTAAAATGCCAGTGTCGCTAATAGCGATTGTTCTTTTAGTATAAAGAAAAGCAAATACAGCCAAGTCAATTAATTGAAGTTTAGTTAAATATTGCACCCAAAAAAAGAACAGTCGCTGTGAGCAGCGCTTGCCCTTTTAGCGGATATTTTGAGGATCTCTCACAGCAACATTGGCACTGAAAGGGTTAAAGTTCCATTGAACCATAATCATAGAGTAATAGCCAATAAACCTTAGCATCAACCCCAATCATTTAAAATTAATGCAATGGAAAGAATTAATGAATGACAAGTTCCAGATTTCTTGGTTAAAAGGATATTCAAAAATGATAAATGAGCCACACTAATATCCATCATTATGAAGTTGAAGGTTACATTTTCTATGTTAGCCATTAAAAAGTATTGGCACTATGTGCTGCAAGGAAGCTGTCCAACGAGCAATCACAAATTCAAATGTGCTGCATGACAATTCTACGTATGCTTAACATCTTAACATGGGGAGAAACTTAAATATAAAATATAGGGCGGTATTCAATGAGCCTGATTCGCCATGTTTTTATGGCGAATTTGCGCTGTTTGGCACGTAGCAATCGCTATCTTTTTATGGTGAAGTGGAATGTGAACTTTTAAAATAAAGTGTTTTGTTTTTTACATTTGGTGTAAAAAAATCAGGAATTTTATTCTGAGGAGGGGCATGCTATTTTTATTCATGTGCTGTAAGCACATGAATATATATTTAATTAAAAAATACACAGCAGCCAGCAGGGGGCGCCGGAGCCGAGCCGCTCATTACATATTCATATATTCACTGCACCCGATCGTTACGATCGGGTATAGTGAATATACGGTCCCCTGCTGGCACCCCCTGGGGGCAGCCTGTGCTGCCTGGCACCCGGGGAGCCCACCTACCCCCCACAAAGTTCTGGGGCAGGCAGAGAGACTTCCATCTCTTTGCCTGCCACCGTCCTCAGGCTCCCTGCGGCAATCGCCGCAGGAGCTCATATTCGCCAGTCAGGGGCAGCGAGCCCCTGACACGTTGAATACCGGAGCCCGCCGGCTCCGGAACGTGGCGAATGTGCAGCGAATCCTAAAAAGGATTCGCTGCACCTCGCAGGTATTCTCATTGAATACTGCCCATAGTAAATTATTGGGAAGAAAGTGACACAGATGTGATGGAATTTCATATTGTTTAGAATCAGAAAATAAATTGACTGTACACTGAAATAATTTTTTGATCTAAGCTAGTGTATATTTTATATGTATTTTAATACAGGTTGAGTATCCCGTATCCAAAATGCTCGGGACCAGGAGAATTTTGGATAACGGATTATTCCGTATTTCGGAATATTTTAATATTTCAATTATGTATTTTGACGTATCTTGCATGTATGCTGTATAAACACATAAAATACACACAAATATATTTTATTACCACATAAAATACACACAAATATATTTTATTACCACATAAAATACACACAAATATATTTTATTACCACATAAAATACACACAAATATATTTTATTTGTTCAAAAAACAAGGTTTCAAAACATGAAACAAAATTTGTGTACTATCTCAGATATTGAATTTGAATGCCAAGCAATCATTGTCTTGCACATATATAGTGCCAGTTACATATCATGTCCCCAGTGATGCTGTTACAAATGTCCCCAGTGAGTTTTTAGCAAAAAAAAAATACTCGGATACGGGATTCTCAACCTGTACTAGATTTATGTATCACATGGTGTCATGGACTACACTTTCATTAAAACTATTTACATATATGTTATTAATGACAGCACAGGGACTTTGCATCTGCCTTTATTTCAAGTGTCACAACATCGCTCATTTTACTGAAAACCCTTTATTAAAAAGGCAAAGTAAAATGAGCAATGTTGCTATCTCAGTGTGCTGCCATTATGAGTGTTCCCAAAAGGAATCAAGTCCCAACACTGTTGCTGCAAAGTACTGGTGTTAGATACTGTACAAATGCAGCAGACCCGTACTGCACATGGGTCTGCGACATCTATCACATTACAGCATCAGACTGTCAGTGATTGACAGTCTGATGACATGTAGGGCATGTTGCCACCATTGTTGGGGAGGAATGTTAGCAGTATCTCCATAAGAGGATGGAGATTTCCTGGCCTCTTGTTCGGAACGGTGACGGACTGCTTGCACAGACCCATGAGTCTTGCATCTGGCTAATGATATTGATCCAATGCTGTGTCCTAGGATACAGCTTGGAGCAGTAATGCATGCAGGAGGTGTGATGCCTCCTACTACATTACCACATTAGAGATATCGCTACTGATTCCTGATGAGTAACTGGCCCCAAGACAGTCACAGGAAAGTACTAGCAAAAAAGTTGGTTCATTAATGCAGCCCATGAGTCTAAGCTATTTATGAAATAGAACAAAGCGTCAAATCAAACATTAAGAACCTAAGGACCTTTAAAACAGCACTGGAGAGAGCAGGTAAAGGCATCCAGAATGGGTGCAGTGTAGTACCCGCAATACATGGGGCCTGCACACCCTGTACCAATGGACCAGGAGGGTGAAGTATCATGAAGGTTGATGTAATGTAGGATTTGCATAAGGAGAGAGTAGTTCATGGTATTAAAACCAGAGAAGTTGATTGGATTAGGCACCAAGGACATCATTGCTGACTTTTATTAGGACAAGAGAGGGGTTACCAAAGTTAAGCAGGCACCATAGGCGTGCGCAGCCCGTTTTATTAGGGGGTGCACCATTGGAGGGGCGTGTCCATCATCGCCTATTATTACATATAATGAAACACACTAATGCCCATTAGACATAATGTTCATCACATTTGTACCCCAAGTACCATGGGGCAAATGCCCGCCCCCACACATAGGGGGTTATTCAGGTTGATTCGCAAGGCTGTGAATTCGCAGCCTTGCGAGTCCATCAAACCCTGCCCGGCGAACGCCCGCGCCCCCGTCGCCCCAGCAAAGTGCGGCTTCGCCCGCACAGCAGCGAATGGATGTTTTGCATAAACATCCATTTGCTTTGCTGGGGTGTCCGCCCACATCATTCGATGGTCACCGGCCATCAAATGATGTTTAGCGTGCACGCCTAAAGTTACTTACATTTGCGTGCACGCTGGCGTGGATCTGGGCGGGCAGCTGACATCCGGTGATGTCAGCTACCCGCCCCACACACCCGCGTCACTGCCTCATTATCATGAGAACACCCAGCGTTCTCATGGAAACACCCATGGAACGCTGGGCGTTCCCATATGGTAATGGGGCAGACCGGCGCCCCCCGCCCATCTCCCCCCCCATGCAGCCATGGGTGCGTGCACCCGGCGACCCGCAAGGTCGCCGTGGGTGAACGCACCATGCGCCTGCACATGCGCAGATACATGCCTGCGCAGGCGTGCGAATGCAAACAGTACCGAGTGCATCTGAATTAGGCCCATAGTATACACACACATACATACATACAGAGCCCCCCCACACATAGTATACATATGCACAGCCTTTGCACACCCACATACACACACAGTACACAGAGTCCCCTCCCACACACGTAGTGCACATATACACAGCCCCCCTATGCACACATAGTATACTTACAACAAGCTGATAAACACACACCTTTATGACATAACAAAAAAGCAGCCAGCATTATTAAAGACCAATATACCTTCCCCCTTCCCCTCTAAAACAAAGTCATAGCCTCATATAACATACAATCCCCCTGTTCCAGCTTACCTGCAGCACATTCAAACACCAGGAAGTCCTCTCCTCACTCCTCACCTGGCCACTCGTCCAGCACTGTTTCAGTAAGGCCTGAGAGGAGCTGTCTGTGCACTTCAGCTCCCCCTACAGGCAGCCGGCTCCCGGAAAAAAAAATTATATTCTGTGATATAGGACCTTGCTGCAATCGTGCAACAAGGTCCTGTCATTAGGAGGTGCCTGTGCACCCCCGGCACCCCCCCTGCGCACGCCTATGGCAGGCACCTGTATGGGGAGTGTTGTCTAGCTGCTAACTAAGAGAATGGTCAGATCCCTGAAGGTGTGTACAGGGAAAAAGGTAAGTAGCATTAAAAACAATAAGTTGGATCAATTTTACATAAATATTTATTATATTAACCCCTTCCCGCCGCAGCCAGTTTTTGCCTTCCTGACAGAGCCCTTTTTTTTAAATCTGACAGGTATCACTTAAATGGGGATAACTTTTTTTTGCTTTTACTTATCCCAGTGATTTTGAGATTGTTTTCTCGTGACACATTGTACTTCAAGTTAGTGGTAAATTTTCGTCGATACAGTCTGTGTTTTTTTGTGAAAAATACCAAAATGTCGTAAAAAAATGGAAAATTTTGCAATTTTCAAAATGTTACATTTTCTGCTTGTGAGACAAATAATCATACCACTCAAAATAGTTAATAACTAACATAGACCATATGTCTACTTTATGTTGCCATCATTATTTCAACCTCCTTTTAATTTTTTTGGACACTAGGAGGCTTAAAATATGAATAGCAAATTCTCAAATTTTCAAGAAAATTTCAAACACTGATTTTTTTAGGGACCAGTTCAGTTCTGATGTGACTTTGAGGGACTTGTATGTGAGACACCCCCATAAATGATGCCATTTCAAAAACTGCACCCCTCACAGTATTCAAAACAGCATTTTGGAAGTTTGTTAACCCTTTAGGTGTTTCACAGGAATTAAAACAAAGTGTAGGTGAAATTTCAAAATTTCATTTTTTTTGCAGATTTGCAATTTTAATACATTTTTCTAAGGAACACAGTAGATTTTACTAGAGAAATGTGACTAAAAATTGATTCCCCCAATTCTTTTGTTTTCATAAATATCCTATATGTGGCCCTAGTGTGCACGTTGACCAAACCACAGGCTTCATAATAGAAGGAGCACCTACTTGATTTTGGAGCCTCCTTTTTATGAGATTATTTTTTAGGCACCATGTAGGTTTCTAGGCACCATAAGATGCTAAAAGTTAGGAACCCCCCCACAAGTGACCCCATTTTGCAAACTACACCCCTCTGGGAATTCATCTAGGGGTATAATGTACATTTCAAACCCCCAGGGGTTTCACCAATTGTGGTACAACTGATCAGTGAAAATGAAAAATTAAATTTTTTACACAAAAATGCAGTTCTGGCTCAATATTTTTCATTTTCACAAGGAATGAAGGAGACAAAGCACCCCAAAATCTGTGCCCCAATTTCTCCCGAGTACGGCAATGCCTCACATGTGACCAAAAAATACCATTTGGGTGCATGGCAGGACTCAGAAGGGAAGGAGTGATTTTTGTATTTTGCAGCTCAGATTCTGGTGGAATTTTGGTGGGTGCTATGTCGCATTAGCAAGACCCCCAAAGCACCAATACAGTGGAAGCCCCCCACAAGTGACCCCATTTTGCAAACTACACCCCTCAGGGAATTCATCTAGGGGTATAGTGTACATTTCAAACCCCCAGGGGTTTCACCAATTTTGATACAACTGGGCTGTGCAAATGAAAAATTACATTTTTTTACACAAAAATGCAGTTCTGGTTCAAAATTTTTCATTTTCACAAGGAATGAAGGAGACAAAGCACCCCAAAATCTGTGCCCCAATTTCTCCCGAGTATGGCAATGCCTCACATGTGACCAAAAAATACCATTTGGGTGCATGGCAGGACTCAGAAGGGAAGGAGTGATTTTTGTATTTTGCAGCTCAGATTCTGGTGGAATTTTGGTGGGTGCTATGTCGCATTAGCAAGACCCCCGAAGCACCAATACAGTGGATGCCCCCCACAAGTGACCCCATTTTGCAAACTACACCCCTCAGGGAATTCATCTAGGGGTATAATGTACATTTCAAACCCCCCAGGGTTTCACCAATTGTGGTACAACTGGGCAGTGAAAATGAAAAATTAAATTTTTTACACAAAAATGCAGTTCTGGCTCAAAATTTTTCATTTTCACAAGGAATGAAGGAGACAAAGCACCCCAAAATCTATGCCCCAATTTCTCCCGAGTACGGCAATGCCTCACATGTGACCAAAAAATACCATTTGGGTGCATGGCAGGACTCAGAAGGGAAGGAGTGATTTTTGTATTTTGCAGCTCAGATTCTGGTGGAATTTTGGTGGGTGCTACGTCGCATTAGCAAGACCCCCAAAGCACCAATACAGTGGAAGCCCCCCACAAGTGACCCCATTTTGCAAACTACACCCCTCTGGGAATTCATCTAGGGGTATAATGTACATTTCAAACCCCCAGGGGTTTCACCATTTGTGGTACAACTGGGCAGTGAAAATGAAAAATTAAATTTTTTACACAAAAATGCAGTTCTGGCTCAAAATTTTTCATTTTCACAAGGAATGAAGGAGACAAAGCACCCCAAAATCTGTGCCCCAATTTCTCCCGAGTATGGCAATGCCTCACATGTGACCAAAAAATACCATTTGGGTGCATGGCAGGACTCAGAAGGGAAGGAGTGATTTTTGGATTTTGCAGCTCAGATTCTGGTGGAATTTTGGTGGGTGCTATGTCGCATTAGCAAGACCCCCAAAGCACCAATACAGTGGAAGCCCCCCACAAGTGACCCCATTTTGCAAACTACACCCCTCAGGGAATTCATCTAGGGGTATAGTGTACATTTCAAACCCCCAGGGGTTTCACCAATTTTGATACAACTGGGCTGTGCAAATGAAAAATTAAATTTTTTACACAAAAATGCAGTTCTGGCTCAAAATTTTTCATTTTCACAAGGAATGAAGGAGACAAAGCACCCCAAAATCTGTGCCCCAATTTCTCCCGAGTACGGCAATGCCTCACATGTGACCAAAAAATACCATTTGGGTGCATGGCAGGACTCAGAAGGGAAGGAGTGATTTTTGTATTTTGCAGCTCAGATTCTGGTGGAATTTTGGTGGGTGCTATGTCGCATTAGCAAGACCCCCAAAGCACCAATACAGTGGAAGCCCCCCACAAGTGACCCCATTTTGCAAACTACACCCCTCAGGGAATTCATCTAGGGGTATAGTGTACATTTCAAACCCCCAGGGGTTTCACCAATTTTGATACAACTGGGCTGTGCAAATGAAAAATTACATTTTTTTACACAAAAATGCAGTTCTGGCTCAAAATTTTTCATTTTCACAAGGAATGAAGGAGACAAAGCACCCCAAAATCTGTGCCCCAATTTCTCCCGAGTATGGCAATGCCTCACATGTGACCAAAAAATACCATTTGGGTGCATGGCAGGACTCAGAAGGGAAGGAGTGATTTTTGTATTTTGCAGCTCAGATTCTGGTGGAATTTTGGTGGGTGCTATGTCGCATTAGCAAGACCCCCGAAGCACCAATACAGTGGATGCCCCCCACAAGTGACCCCATTTTGCAAACTACACCCCTCAGGGAATTCATCTAGGGGTATAATGTACATTTCAAACCCCCCAGGGTTTCACCAATTGTGGTACAACTGGGCAGTGAAAATGAAAAATTAAATTTTTTACACAAAAATGCAGTTCTGGCTCAAAATTTTTCATTTTCACAAGGAATGAAGGAGACAAAGCACCCCAAAATCTATGCCCCAATTTCTCCCGAGTACGGCAATGCCTCACATGTGACCAAAAAATACCATTTGGGTGCATGGCAGGACTCAGAAGGGAAGGAGTGATTTTTGTATTTTGCAGCTCAGATTCTGGTGGAATTTTGGTGGGTGCTACGTCGCATTAGCAAGACCCCCAAAGCACCAATACAGTGGAAGCCCCCCACAAGTGACCCCATTTTGCAAACTACACCCCTCTGGGAATTCATCTAGGGGTATAATGTACATTTCAAACCCCCGGGGTTTCACCAATTGTGGTACAACTGGGCAGTGAAAATGAAAAATTAAATTTTTTACACAAAAATGCAGTTCTGGCTCAAAATTTTTCATTTTCACAAGGAATGAAGGAGACAAAGCACCCCAAAATCTGTGCCCCAATTTCTCCCGAGTACGGCAATGCCTCACATGTGACCAAAAAATACCATTTGGGTGCATGGCAGGACTCAGAAGGGAAGGAGTGATTTTTGGATTTTGCAGCTCAGATTCTGGTGGAATTTTGGTGGGTGCTATGCCGCATTAGCAAGACCCCCAAAGCACCAATACAGTGGAAGCCCCCCACAAGTGACCCCATTTTGCAAACTACACCCCTCAGGGAATTCATCTAGGGGTATAGTGTACATTTCAAACCCCCAGGGGTTTCACCAATTTTGATACAACTGGCCTGTGCAAATGAAAAATTACATTTTTTTACACAAAAATGCAGTTCTGGCTCAAAATTTTTCATTTTCACAAGGAATGAAGGAGACAAAGCACCCCAAAATCTGTGCCCCAATTTCTCCCGAGTACGGCAATGCCTCACATGTGACCAAAAAATACCATTTGGGTGCATGGCAGGACTCAGAAGGGAAGGAGTGATTTTTGTATTTTGCAGCTCAGATTCTGGTGGAATTTTGGTGGGTGCTATGTCGCATTAGCAAGACCCCCAAAGCACCAATACAGTGGAAGCCCCCCACAAATGACCCCATTTTGCAAACTACACCCCTCAGGGAATTCATCTAGGGGTATAGTGTACATTTCAAACCCCCAGGGGTTTCACCAATTTTGATACAACTGGGCTGTGCAAATGAAAAATTACATTTTTTTACACAAAAATGCAGTTCTGGCTCAAAATTTTTCATTTTCACAAGGAATGAAGGAGACAAAGCACCCCAAAATCTGTGCCCCAATTTCTCCCGAGTATGGCAATGCCTCACATGTGACCAAAAAATACCATTTGGGTGCATGGCAGGACTCAGAAGGGAAGGAGTGATTTTTGTATTTTGCAGCTTAGATTCTGGTGGAATTTTGGTGGGTGCTATGTCGCATTAGCAAGACCCCCGAAGCACCAATACAGTGGAAGCCCCCCACAAGTGACCCCATTTTGCAAACTACACCCCTCAGGGAATTCATCTAGGGGTATAATGTACATTTCAAACCCCCCGGGGTTTCACCAATTGTGGTACAACTGGGCAGTGAAAATGAAAAATTAAATTTTTTTACACAAAAATGCAGTTCTGGCTCAAAATTTTTCATTTTCACAAGGAATGAAGGAGACAAAGCACCCCAAAATCTGTGCCCCAATTTCTCCCGAGTACGGCAATGCCTCACATGTGACCAAAAAATACCATTTGGGTGCATGGCAGGACTCAGAAGGGAAGGAGTGATTTTTGTATTTTGCAGCTCAGATTCTGGTGGAATTTTGGTGGGTGCTATGTCGCATTAGCAAGACCCCCAAAGCACCAATACAGTGGAAGCCCCCCACAAGTGACCCCATTTTGCAAACTACACCCCTCAGGGAATTCATCTAGGGGTATAGTGTACATTTCAAACCCCCAGGGGTTTCACCAATTTTGATACAACTGGGCTGTGCAAATGAAAAATTACATTTTTTTACACAAAAATGCAGTTCTGGCTCAAAATTTTTCATTTTCACAAGGAATGAAGGAGACAAAGCACCCCAAAATCTGTGCCCCAATTTCTCCCGAGTACGGCAATGCCTCACATGTGACCAAAAAATACCATTTGGGTGCATGGCAGGACTCAGAAGGGAAGGAGTGATTTTTGTATTTTGCAGCTCAGATTCTGGTGGAATTTTGGTGGGTGCTATGTCGCATTAGCAAGACCCCCGAAGCACCAATACAGTGGATGCCCCCCACAAGTGACCCCATTTTGCAAACTACACCCCTCAGGGAATTCATCTAGGGGTATAATGTACATTTCAAACCCCCCAGGGTTTCACCAATTGTGGTACAACTGGGCAGTGAAAATGAAAAATTAAATTTTTTACACAAAAATGCAGTTCTGGCTCAAAATTTTTCATTTTCACAAGGAATGAAGGAGACAAAGCACCCCAAAATCTATGCCCCAATTTCTCCCGAGTACGGCAATGCCTCACATGTGACCAAAAAATACCATTTGGGTGCATGGCAGGACTCAGAAGGGAAGGAGTGATTTTTGTATTTTGCAGCTCAGATTCTGGTGGAATTTTGGTGGGTGCTACGTCGCATTAGCAAGACCCCCAAAGCACCAATACAGTGGAAGCCCCCCACAAGTGACCCCATTTTGCAAACTACACCCCTCTGGGAATTCATCTAGGGGTATAATGTACATTTCAAACCCCCGGGGTTTCACCAATTGTGGTACAACTGGGCAGTGAAAATGAAAAATTAAATTTTTTACACAAAAATGCAGTTCTGGCTCAAAATTTTTCATTTTCACAAGGAATGAAGGAGACAAAGCACCCCAAAATCTGTGCCCCAATTTCTCCCGAGTACGGCAATGCCTCACATGTGACCAAAAAATACCATTTGGGTGCATGGCAGGACTCAGAAGGGAAGGAGTGATTTTTGGATTTTGCAGCTCAGATTCTGGTGGAATTTTGGTGGGTGCTATGCCGCATTAGCAAGACCCCCAAAGCACCAATACAGTGGAAGCCCCCCACAAGTGACCCCATTTTGCAAACTACACCCCTCAGGGAATTCATCTAGGGGTATAGTGTACATTTCAAACCCCCAGGGGTTTCACCAATTTTGATACAACTGGCCTGTGCAAATGAAAAATTACATTTTTTTACACAAAAATGCAGTTCTGGCTCAAAATTTTTCATTTTCACAAGGAATGAAGGAGACAAAGCACCCCAAAATCTGTGCCCCAATTTCTCCCGAGTACGGCAATGCCTCACATGTGACCAAAAAATACCATTTGGGTGCATGGCAGGACTCAGAAGGGAAGGAGTGATTTTTGTATTTTGCAGCTCAGATTCTGGTGGAATTTTGGTGGGTGCTATGTCGCATTAGCAAGACCCCCAAAGCACCAATACAGTGGAAGCCCCCCACAAATGACCCCATTTTGCAAACTACACCCCTCAGGGAATTCATCTAGGGGTATAGTGTACATTTCAAACCCCCAGGGGTTTCACCAATTTTGATACAACTGGGCTGTGCAAATGAAAAATTACATTTTTTTACACAAAAATGCAGTTCTGGCTCAAAATTTTTCATTTTCACAAGGAATGAAGGAGACAAAGCACCCCAAAATCTGTGCCCCAATTTCTCCCGAGTATGGCAATGCCTCACATGTGACCAAAAAATACCATTTGGGTGCATGGCAGGACTCAGAAGGGAAGGAGTGATTTTTGTATTTTGCAGCTTAGATTCTGGTGGAATTTTGGTGGGTGCTATGTCGCATTAGCAAGACCCCCGAAGCACCAATACAGTGGAAGCCCCCCACAAGTGACCCCATTTTGCAAACTACACCCCTCAGGGAATTCATCTAGGGGTATAATGTACATTTCAAACCCCCCGGGGTTTCACCAATTGTGGTACAACTGGGCAGTGAAAATGAAAAATTAAATTTTTTTACACAAAAATGCAGTTCTGGCTCAAAATTTTTCATTTTCACAAGGAATGAAGGAGACAAAGCACCCCAAAATCTGTGCCCCAATTTCTCCCGAGTACGGCAATGCCTCACATGTGACCAAAAAATACCATTTGGGTGCATGGCAGGACTCAGAAGGGAAGGAGTGATTTTTGTATTTTGCAGCTCAGATTCTGGTGGAATTTTGGTGGGTGCTATGTCGCATTAGCAAGACCCCCAAAGCACCAATACAGTGGAAGCCCCCCACAAGTGACCCCATTTTGCAAACTACACCCCTCAGGGAATTCATCTAGGGGTATAGTGTACATTTCAAACCCCCAGGGGTTTCACCAATTTTGATACAACTGGGCTGTGCAAATGAAAAATTACATTTTTTTACACAAAAATGCAGTTCTGGCTCAAAATTTTTCATTTTCACAAGGAATGAAGGAGACAAAGCACCCCAAAATCTGTGCCCCAATTTCTCCCGAGTACGGCAATGCCTCACATGTGACCAAAAAATACCATTTGGGTGCATGGCAGGACTCAGAAGGGAAGGAGTGATTTTTGTATTTTGCAGCTCAGATTCTGGTGGAATTTTGGTGGGTGCTATGTCGCATTAGCAAGACCCCCAAAGCACCAATACAGTGGAAGCCCCCCACAAGTGACCCCATTTTGCAAACTACACCCCTCAGGGAATTCATCTAGGGGTATAGTGTACATTTCAAACCCCCAGGGGTTTCACCAATTTTGATACAACTGGGCTGTGCAAATGAAAAATTACATTTTTTTACACAAAAATGCAGTTCTGGCTCAAAATTTTTCATTTTCACAAGGAATGAAGGAGACAAAGCACCCCAAAATCTGTGCCCCAATTTCTCCCGAGTATGGCAATGCCTCACATGTGACCAAAAAATACCATTTGGGTGCATGGCAGGACTCAGAAGGGAAGGAGTGATTTTTGGATTTTGCAGCTCAGATTCTGGTGGAATTTTGGTGGGTGCTATGTCGCATTAGCAAGACCCCCGAAGCACCAATACAGTGAAAGCCCCCCACAAGTGACCCCATTTTGCAAACTACACCCCTCAGGGAATTCATCTAGGGGTATAATGTACATTTCAAACCCCCCGGGGTTTCACCAATTGTGGTACAACTGGGCAGTGAAAATGAAAAATTAAATTTTTTACACAAAAATGCAGTTCTGGCTCAAAATTTTTCATTTTCACAAGGAATGAAGGAGACAAAGCACCCCAAAATCTGTGCCCCAATTTCTCCCGAGTACGGCAATGCCTCACATGTGACCAAAAAATACCATTTGGGTGCATGGCAGGACTCAGAAGGGAAGGAGTGATTTTTGTATTTTGCAGCTCAGATTCTGGTGGAATTTTGGTGGGTGCTATGTCGCATTAGCAAGACCCCCAAAGCACCAATACAGTGGAAGCCCCCCACAAGTGACCCCATTTTGCAAACTACACCCCTCTGGGAATTCATCTAGGGGTATAATGTACTATTCAAACCCCCAGGGGTTTCACCAATTGTGGTACAACTGGGCAGTGAAAATGAAAAATTAATTTTTGTACACAAAAATGCAGTTCTGGCTCAAAATTTTTCATTTTCACAAGGAATGAAGGAGACAAAGCACCCCAAAATCTGTGCCCCAATTTCTCCCGAGTACGGCAATGCCTCACATGTGACCAAAAAATACCATTTGGGTGCATGGCAGGACTCAGAAGGGAAGGAGTGATTTTTGGATTTTGCAGCTCAGATTCTGGTGGAATTTTGGTGGGTGCTATGTCGCATTAGCAAGACCCCCAAAGCACCAATACAGTGGAAGCCCCCCACAAGTGACCCCATTTTGCAAACTACACCCCTCTGGGAATTCATCTAGGGGTATAGTGTACATTTCAAACCCCCAGGGGTTTCACCAATTTTGATACAACTGGGCTGTGCAAATGAAAAATTACATTTTTTTACACAAAAATGCAGTTCTGGCTCAAAATTTTTCATTTTCACAAGGAATGAAGGAGACAAAGCACCCCAAAATCTGTGCCCCAATTTCTCCCGAGTACGGCAATGCCTCACATGTGACCAAAAAATACCATTTGGGTGCATGGCAGGACTCAGAAGGGAAGGAGTGATTTTTGTATTTTGCAGCTCAGATTCTGGTGGAATTTTGGTGGGTGCTATGTCGCATTAGCAAGACCCCCAAAGCACCAATACAGTGGAAGCCCCCCACAAGTGACCCCATTTTGCAAACTACACCCCTCAGGGAATTCATCTAGGGGTATAGTGTACATTTCAAACCCCCAGGGGTTTCACCAATTTTGATACAACTGGGCTGTGCAAATGAAAAATTACATTTTTTTACACAAAAATGCAGTTCTGGCTCAAAATTTTTCATTTTCACAAGGAATGAAGGAGACAAAGCACCCCAAAATCTGTGCCCCAATTTCTCCCGAGTACGGCAATGCCTCACATGTGACCAAAAAATACCATTTGGGTGCATGGCAGGACTCAGAAGGGAAGGAGTGATTTTTGTATTTTGCAGCTCAGATTCTGGTGGAATTTTGGTGGGTGCTATGTCGCATTAGCAAGACCCCCAAAGCACCAATACAGTGGAAGCCCCCCACAAGTGACCCCATTTTGCAAACTACACCCCTCAGGGAATTCATCTAGGGGTATAGTGTACATTTCAAACCCCCAGGGGTTTCACCAATTTTGATACAACTGGGCTGTGCAAATGAAAAATTACATTTTTTTACACAAAAATGCAGTTCTGGCTCAAAATTTTTCATTTTCACAAGGAATGAAGGAGACAAAGCACCCCAAAATCTGTGCCCCAATTTCTCCCGAGTATGGCAATGCCTCACATGTGACCAAAAAATACCATTTGGGTGCATGGCAGGACTCAGAAGGGAAGGAGTGATTTTTGGATTTTGCAGCTCAGATTCTGGTGGAATTTTGGTGGGTGCTATGTCGCATTAGCAAGACCCCCGAAGCACCAATACAGTGGAAGCCCCCCACAAGTGACCCCATTTTGCAAACTACACCCCTCAGGGAATTCATCTAGGGGTATAATGTACATTTCAAACCCCCCGGGGTTTCACCAATTGTGGTACAACTGGGCAGTGAAAATGAAAAATTAAATTTTTTACACAAAAATGCAGTTCTGGCTCAAAATTTTTCATTTTCACAAGGAATGAAGGAGACAAAGCACCCCAAAATCTGTGCCCCAATTTCTCCCGAGTACGGCAATGCCTCACATGTGACCAAAAAATACCATTTGGGTGCATGGCAGGACTCAGAAGGGAAGGAGTGATTTTTGTATTTTGCAGCTCAGATTCTGGTGGAATTTTGGTGGGTGCTATGTCGCATTAGCAAGACCCCCAAAGCACCAATACAGTGGAAGCCCCCCACAAGTGACCCCATTTTGCAAACTACACCCCTCTGGGAATTCATCTAGGGGTATAATGTACTATTCAAACCCCCAGGGGTTTCACCAATTGTGGTACAACTGGGCAGTGAAAATGAAAAATTAATTTTTGTACACAAAAATGCAGTTCTGGCTCAAAATTTTTCATTTTCACAAGGAATGAAGGAGACAAAGCACCCCAAAATCTGTGCCCCAATTTCTCCCGAGTACGGCAATGCCTCACATGTGACCAAAAAATACCATTTGGGTGCATGGCAGGACTCAGAAGGGAAGGAGTGATTTTTGGATTTTGCAGCTCAGATTCTGGTGGAATTTTGGTGGGTGCTATGTCGCATTAGCAAGACCCCCAAAGCACCAATACAGTGGAAGCCCCCCACAAGTGACCCCATTTTGCAAACTACACCCCTCTGGGAATTCATCTAGGGGTATAGTGTACATTTCAAACCCCCAGGGGTTTCACCAATTTTGATACAACTGGGCTGTGCAAATGAAAAATTACATTTTTTTACACAAAAATGCAGTTCTGGCTCAAAATTTTTCATTTTCACAAGGAATGAAGGAGACAAAGCACCCCAAAATCTGTGCCCCAATTTCTCCCGAGTACGGCAATGCCTCACATGTGACCAAAAAATACCATTTGGGTGCATGGCAGGACTCAGAAGGGAAGGAGTGATTTTTGTATTTTGCAGCTCAGATTCTGGTGGAATTTTGGTGGGTGCTATGTCGCATTAGCAAGACCCCCAAAGCACCAATACAGTGGAAGCCCCCCACAAGTGACCCCATTTTGCAAACTACACCCCTCAGGGAATTTATCTAGGGGTATAGTGTACATTTCAAACCCCCAGGGGTTTCACCAATTTTGATACAACTGGGCTGTGCAAATGAAAAATTACATTTTTTTACACAAAAATGCAGTTCTGGCTCAAAATTTTTCATTTTCACAAGGAATGAAGGAGACAAAGCACCCCAAAATCTGTGCCCCAATTTCTCCCGAGTACGGCAATGCCTCACATGTGACCAAAAAATACCATTTGGGTGCATGGCAGGACTCAGAAGGGAAGGAGTGATTTTTGTATTTTGCAGCTCAGATTCTGGTGGAATTTTGGTGGGTGCTATGTCGCATTAGCAAGACCCCCAAAGCACCAATACAGTGGAAGCCCCCCACAAGTGACCCCATTTTGCAAACTACACCCCTCAGGGAATTCATCTAGGGGTATAGTGTACATTTCAAACCCCCAGGGGTTTCACCAATTTTGATACAACTGGGCTGTGCAAATGAAAAATTACATTTTTTTACACAAAAATGCAGTTCTGGCTCAAAATTTTTCATTTTCACAAGGAA
Organism: Crinia signifera; assembly: GCF_055691185.1. Classification (NCBI taxonomy): domain Eukaryota; kingdom Metazoa; phylum Chordata; class Amphibia; order Anura; family Myobatrachidae; genus Crinia; species Crinia signifera. The sequence goes on from NC_139221.1 coordinate 87,280,325, forward strand.
TGAAGGAGACAAAGCACCCCAAAATCTGTGCCCCAATTTCTCCCGAGTATGGCAATGCCTCACATGTGACCAAAAAATACCATTTGGGTGCATGGCAGGACTCAGAAGGGAAGGAGTGATTTTTGGATTTTGCAGCTCAGATTCTGGTGGAATTTTGGTGGGTGCTATGTCGCATTAGCAAGACCCCCGAAGCACCAATACAGTGGAAGCCCCCCACAAGTGACCCCATTTTGCAAACTACACCCCTCTGGGAATTCATCTAGGGGTATAATGTACTATTCAAACCCCCAGGGGTTTCACCAATTGTGGTACAACTGGGCAGTGAAAATGAAAAATTAAATTTTGTACACAAAAATGCAGTTCTGGCTCAAAATTTTTCATTTTCACAAGGAATGAAGGAGACAAAGCACCCCAAAATCTGTGCCCCAATTTCTCCCGAGTACGGCAATGCCTCACATGTGACCAAAAAATACCATTTGGGTGCATGGCAGGACTCAGAAGGGAAGGAGTGATTTTTGGATTTTGCAGCTCAGATTCTGGTGGAATTTTGGTGGGTGCTATGTCGCATTAGCAAGACCCCCAAAGCACCAATACAGTGGAAGCCCCCCACAAGTGACCCCATTTTGCAAACTACACCCCTCAGGGAATTCATCTAGGGGTATAGTGTACATTTCAAACCCCCAGGGGTTTCACCAATTTTGATACAACTGGGCTGTGCAAATGAAAAATTACATTTTTTTACACAAAAATGCAGTTCTGGCTCAAAATTTTTCATTTTCACAAGGAATGAAGGAGACAAAGCACCCCAAAATCTGTGCCCCAATTTCTCCCGAGTACGGCAATGCCTCACATGTGACCAAAAAATACCATTTGGGTGCATGGCAGGACTCAGAAGGGAAGGAGTGATTTTTGGATTTTGCAGCTCAGATTCTGGTGGAATTTTGGTGGGTGCTATGTCGCATTAGCAAGACCCCCAAAGCACCAATACAGTGGAAGCCCCCCACAAGTGACCCCATTTTGCAAACTACACCCCTCTGGGAATTCATCTAGGGGTATAATGTACATTTCAAACCCCCAGGGGTTTCACCAATTGTGGTACAACTGGGCAGTGAAAATGAAAAATTAAATTTTTTACACAAAAATGCAGTTCTGGCTCAAAATTTTTCATTTTCACAAGGAATGAAGGAGACAAAGCACCCCAAAATCTGTGCCCCAATTTTTCCCGAGTACGGCAATGCTTCATGTGTGACCAAAAAATGGCAGGACTCAGAAGGGAAGGAGTGATATTTGGATTTTGTAGCACAGATTCTGGTGGAATTTTGGTGGGTGCTATGTCGCATTAGCAAGACCCCCAAAGCACCAATACAGTGGAACCCCCCCACAAGTGACCCCATTTTGCAAACTACACCCCTCAGGGAATTCATCTAGGGGTATAGTGTACATTTCAAACCCCCAGGGGTTTCACCAATTTTGATACAACTGGGCTGTGCAAATGAAAAATTACATTTTTTTACACAAAAATGCAGTTCTGGCTCAAAATTTTTCATTTTCATAAGGTATGAAGGAGAAAAAGCACCCCAAAATCTGTGCCCCAATTTCTCCCGAGTACGGCAATGCTTCATGTGTGACCAAAAAATGGCAGGACTCAGAAGGGAAGGAGTGATATTTGGATTTTGCAGCACAGATTCTGGTGGAATTTTGGTGGGTGCTATGTCGCATTAGCAAGACCCCCAAAGCACCAATACAGTGGAACACCCCCACAAGTGACCCCATTTTGCAAACTACACCCCTCAGAGAATTCATCTAGGGGTATAGTGTACATTTCAAACCCCCAGGGGTTTCACCAATTTTGATACAACTGGGCTGTGCAAATGAAAAATTACATTTTTTTACACAAAAATGCAGTTCTGGCTAAAAAATTTTCATTTTCATAAGGTATGAAGGAGAAAAAGCACCCCAAAATCTGTGCCCCAATTTCTCCCGAGTACGGCAATGCCTCACATGTGACCAAAAAATACCAGTTGGGTGCATGGCAGGACTCAGAAGGGAAGGAGTGATTTTTGGATTTTGCGGCTCAGATTCTGGTGGAATGAATGGTGGGTGCTATGTGGCATTAGCAAGACCCCCGAAGCACGGTGAAATGATGAACCTAATAATCCATAGATGTGTGGTATATTTTAAAACACTCCTTTATACATAGGCCGGGTTTGTCGGGGCAAGTGTCACACTGGAAAATAGTTTGCTTTCTTATTCCCTTTTTATAGCAAACTTTGCACCTTTTTTGTGTCCTGCCCTTTTTTCCAGTGGAGTGGATTTCATCAGGAAAATGCTGCCCTGGTACAATACGGGGGCCAGTACTAGAAGTACTGGGGCCCTCTGCCTGCTGGTTCCCAAATATTAGGCTCTTTATGACTTCCTCTTGAAAGTGCATAAATGTCCCCCTCTGGCTGGTAGAACGGAATAGCACGTAAGCGTTATACAGTGCCATCTGGATGATATACACGGCCAGCTTCTTGTACCAGATTTTTATTTCCGCAGGGCACTGTACGGCTTCAGTACCTGATCTGAAAGATCCACTCCGCCCATGTACTTATTGTAATCCAGGATACAATTAGGTTTGGAGGTGTGGGTACTGGTACCTCGTACAGGGACGGAGGTGGTACTGTCTCCGTGAATTGTTGTCAGTATAAGGACATCCCTCTTGTCCTTATATTTGACCAACAACATATTTTCGGTGGATTGTGCCCTGCTTTCACCCCTTCTCATTACTTGGGCAATGTGCGTTTTTGGGAGGCCTCTTTGGTTCTTGCGCACAGTACCGCAAGCTGCTGTACCTCTTGAACCAAGGGCCTTAAACAGGGGGATGCTGGTGTAAAAGTTATCCACATAGAGGTGATAACCTTTATCCAGGAAGGGGTGCACTAAATCCCAGACAATTTTTCCACTAACACCTACGAGGGAGGGGGGGCATTCTGGCGGTTCAATTCTTGAATCCTTCCCTTCATATACCCTAAACCTGTGAGTGTACCCTGAGGTGCTTTCACACAGCTTATACATTTTTATGCCATACCTTGCCCTCTTACTTGGAAGGTACTGGCGGAATTTAACCCTTCCTTTAAAATGTATAAGGGTCTCGTCTATGCAAATGAATTTATCTGGGATGTACATCTCTGGAAATTTGGCACTGAAATGATCAATGACCGGCCTGACTTTGAATAGCCGGTCAAAGGTGGGATCATCTCTGGGTGGGCACTGTGCATTATCGTTGTAATGCAAAAATTTAAGGATTAACTCAAAACGAGTCCGGGTCATGGCCATACGGTAAAGTGGGGTGCTGTACAGAACATCTGTACTCCAATATTGCCTAATTTCTGGCTTTTTTACTATGCCCATATGAAACACCAGACCCCAAAACGTCATCATCTCTACTGCATCTACAGGGGTCCACCTAGCAAATGATGACGTGGGGTTTTGAGCAATAAACTGCTGGGCATATAAATTAGTTTGGTCCACCATTAAATTTATAAAATCATCAGAGAAAAATAATTTGAAAAAGTCAATTTCTCTGAGACCTGTTGAATCAAATTGGATTCCTGGGATGGCCAAAAACTCAGGAACCTGGGGCTCAAAATTGTCTGGTGGTGGGGTCCATACGAGATCAAATATTGGGGGGGGGTCTCAGCTGCTCTACGGGGGCGTCTTTGAGGGGGTCCCTCATCACTAGAGGAGGAAGAGGAGCTTAAGATGAATCCTTCAAATTCCCCGCTTGCCTCACTGGCTGTGTCAGAGTCAGAGGCAAGCATGGCATATGCCTCCTCCGCTGAATACATTCTTCTGGATGACTGGGATGACATTTGGGATGACATTTGGGATGCCTTTTTTATTTTTGTGTTTCTGGTAGTGAAATGTTTCAACACGTGTATAGTGTAGGGGGGGTACAAACTTTATTTCAACACGGGGGTATGTAGTGTGTAGTGTGTATGTAGTGCAGAAAAAAAAATACTTTATACAGGAATTTGATCCCAATAAAAAAAAAAAATTTAAGGGGTTAAAAAAAAAAAAAAAAAGGTCCTGCGCCAAAAATTGAGCACAGATGTTGGTCAGTAACGTCCGTCACTGAACAGCGCTCAAAGGCAACAGGAATTTGATCAAAAAAAAAAAAATAGATCAACCCTGTGCCGAAAAAGCTGATCAGTGATGTACGTCACTGATCAGCGCACAGTGGCCACAGGACACCCACAAAATCACAGTGTGTGTAAAAAAAAAAATTTAAAAAAGACCCCACAGCACCCTCAAAAAAAAAAAAAAAGGTGATCAGTGATGCGACACTGATTACCAGTGAGGGGCAGCAGGTGCACAACCTTTGGTGCAACTGACAGTGCAACTGGCAGCAGCTGACAGGTATATATATATAAAAAAAACTGCACCCCCAAAAAGTTGCTGATCAGCACAGATATACTGATCAGCACAAAAGGGGGGGTAGCAGACACAAAATATAGCACTCTCTATCACTCTCTGTCACTATCTCTCTCTATCTCTCTATCTCTCACTATCTATCACTATCTATCACTTTATGACACTGCAGCAGCAGCAGCACTGACAGTTATATATATAAAAAAAAACCTGCACCCCCAAAAAGGGGGGGTAGCAGACACAAAATATAGCACTCTCTATCACTCTCTGTCACTATCTCTCTCTATCTCTCTATCTCTCACTATCTATCACTCAATGACACTGCAGCAGCAGCACTGACAGTTATATATATATTAAAAAAAAACCTGCACCCCCAAAAAGGGGGGGTAGCAGACACAAAATATAGCACTCTCTATCACTATCTCTCTCTATCTCTCTATCTCTCACTATCTATCACTATCTATCACTCTATGACACTGCAGCAGCAGCACTGACAGTTATATATATAAATAAAACCTGCACCCCCAAAAAGGACACAAAATATAGCACACTCTGTCACTACCTCTCTCTATCTCTCTCTATCTCTCTCTATCTCTCTCTATCTATCTATAACTCTATCACACTGCAGCAGCAGCAGGAAGTCACAAGAAGTCAGATCCAGGAAGCATTCAGCACGCTACAAGCAGTGATCAGGTGATCAGGTGATCAGGTAAGTATTTTGCAAGGATCGGGTCAGTATATCACGGCAGATAGGTACGGTGACCGCACTGCACGCAATTCCAGACCGGAATGGCGTCTGCAGTGCAGTCACCGTTAGTTTAAATCACCCTCCATGGCTGTGATTGGTCCGTCGGTCCGGCGAACCAATCACGGCCTTTGGGGGCGGGTGGGGTGAGGTGGGGTGACACCAGTGTCACCCTTACACCCCGTGGTGATTGGTGCTGTACTTTACAGCACCAATCACCACCGATCCCTGTGTCACCGGCGAACGTTATTCGCCGGTACACAGAAAACGCTGTAATTGGCTGTTCACATTTGAACAGCCAATAACAGCGATCGCCGACGGGGGGGAGGCATCGCCACCCCCCCTGGGCATGCAGGGACATGTCTGCTGTCAGGGACAGCAGACATGTTTAAACTGTCACCGCGTCTATAGACGCGGTGACAGTTAAATGGCATGACGTACATTTATGCCATGCGTCGGGAAGTACATCCCGGCCATGACGTAAATGTACGTCAAATGTCGGGAAGGGGTTAAAATGCTATAACATTCATGTATTAAAAAGGGTAAAATAAATATGGACACACTCAAGTAGAAATCATAGAGTCCAGTCCACAAATATAGTGTATGAGGGAAAAGATTTTCCGGTACTTATGAGTTATCCGGGCGCCCGATTTCTAAATCGGGTCGGATCGGGCACATCGCATCGCATGCGACCATCGGATGCGATGCGATGACCCGATTTTTCCATAGGAATCAATGTTAAAATGGACTGAGTCCATTTTAACATGGAATTCAATGGGAAAAAGGGGTCCTTTTCATACCCCTACTATCCAAGTGGGCATGGAGTTGGATATAAACCTGTGGTGAGCGTAGCGAGCCACCGAGCCCGAAGCGTGGCGAGCGTAGCGAGCCCCGCGAGGGGACATAGAATACCGTCCCCTCGCGGGGCTCGCTTCGCTCGCCACGCTTCGTGCTCGGTGGCTCGCTACGCTCGCCACAGGTTTATATCCAACTCCATGCCCACTTGGATAGTATGGGTATGAAGAGGACCCCTTTTTCCCATTGAATTCCATGTTAAAATGGACTCCGTCCATTTTAACATTGATTCCTATGGAAAAATCGGGTCATCGCATCCGATGGTCGCATGCGATGCAATGCGATATCGCATCGCATCGCATCTGATTGTATGCCTTAACTTAAGGCATACAATCAAAAAATCGGGCGCCCAGATAACTCATAAGTACCGATTTTCCCAATATACATTACCACTCAAGATGACCTAGCTTGGTTTGTTGGTCACCGCTGGAGGAAGGCTTGATTCAAACAGCATTCAGCCTTACAATTATGCAGATGCGTGGATCCAGGAATCAAATATGTAGAGGGACACTGTCGCAGAAGAGATATGGATGTGCAAATTAGAAATGCAGATGATTTATAAATATAATACCTTGAAACGGAACGGGATAAACTCTGATTTCGAATTAAAGTGGTTCTTATAATGATTTTAGTGTTATTTATATATTGTTGTTTTTTCCATATGGCCATATAGGAATCCGGTACACGCCAGCAGTATGTAAGGGCGGAAGTGCAATTAAGGACTTTGAAAACGGCAGCACTACTGATCATGTGAGCCTTTCGATTGTCACATGACCGGAGCAATGTGGGAAGCCAAGAGTATCAGGTGATGGTGGACGTCACCGAGCGCGTGACGCAGCGAAACCAGAAGTGCCTGTTCCGGCCACCACGTTGCGGAAGCGACTGCAGCTGCGATTTATGGACAGTATAAAAACAGACTAAGTAATGCACACAGGATATGCCTTGAAAAAGGACCCAGATAGGGTTTGAAACGTGTCGGCAGGCGAGGACTTTGGATTTGGTGTGGAGACTTGCAGCAGCATTTTGATCCTGGTTGTGCCCTGGGCGACTTGGTGACTACACGCATGCTCATTTCGAACAGTATGACCTACGGTTCACTGACCATCTTCAAGCACCTTTCCATTTGCATTTGCCACTTTGGATTTGGATTTTATTTGTATGCAATTCAATTTTATCATTGTGTATGTTTTTGATTTATTTTTGTGTGTGATGTATTAAACGGTATACACTATGTGAATGATATGCTCTTTTTTCATGTACAAATGAATATGAGCCTCAGGAAACATGATATATACCGATCCTGTTGAGAGGAATAATCACACATAAGAGAAGTATCATTTTATTTGTCCAGCGCTGGTGGTGGTTGACCCCATCTTTTTGTGTACGTGATTGGGGAAGGTTACACTCAACACCATAGTAAATGCTGCAAGGAAAGCAGAAAAGGAGATGTAAGGAAGGGTGTGGATTATTAGGTCGACAGTGTCTATGTCAACAGTCAATAGGGTGGACACTATTGCTTGACAGACAAAAGGTCAACACATGCAAAAGGTCAACATGGACAAAAGAATAACACAAGCAAAAGGTCAACATGGAAATGGTTGACACACGAAAAGGTCAACACAAGTTTTTCACTCTTTTGGGTGTCCATGTTGGCATATGTCAACTTGAACCCATAATTAGTGTAAAACCTCGCTTGGTTCCCTTCGCTTGACCATGCTTTAGGCTCAATGTGCAGAACGGCAAAAGTGACCAGTAAGATACAAGAGTTTACAGTGACTGGGCAATGTTTTAAAATTAACAGTTTTATCACATGTAACTCAAAAATTTTTATATATCTTTTAGAATGTAGTTGTGGATTGTTTTATGTTGGAAAGACAAAAAGAAATCTTAAAACGAGGCTGGCTGAACATATCTACAATATACGAAAAGGCCTTCAGACTCATACTGTGTCTTCTCATTTTAAAGATGTCCAACAACTCAAAAGAATGTAATATTAAATCTTTTTGTGGAATAGATCTATTGACATCCACATGGAGAAACAAGAATTTGGAAACTAGGTTGCCACAATCTGAAATGAAATGTTTTTTTAGTACGCACAGGATTAAATGGGGAATTTACCTGGATTAATGGACTTATTATGGACGATATTTAAACCTGGATGCGTAAGGAAAAATTATAAAAGACAAAAGGATTTCTGGAGCAAAGACTTTTGTTGATATTTGTGTCCGCAAAAGGCATTTCCGGGTCCGGAGTAGATGGAACGCAAGGTGGAACGCAAACAATGCATTCCACCTGAGATGACGCAGTTCCGACTTCCGGTCACGGACGTGACAGGAAGTTCTGTGACTGGCGCCAAAATTTTGTCTCATTCTGCCTATAAATAGCCTCCCGCCGGGTGAACGTTATGCTTCTGATGAAGGAACGGTAGTTACGAAATGCATTAAGCATACATATCCCCGGCAGGAGAATAAGCTTTTGGACACCGCAGGACGCACAATGCACTTTATTCAGGAACAAGTACCCCAAACTTATCTGGCCTATATCCCCTGGGTGGAGTATCCGGAATTTTCCAGAGTGGTATATCCTTAGGAGTCGGGTGGTGAAACCAGAATGAGACTGTGGACAGTTTATCACTTCTAAGTGATGATATGCTTGTTTTCAACCATGTTATGTGATTGCAATGTATGAATACAATTTTTCCCTTTACTGAAAGGTGTTGCACTACTGGTTATCTCTTTGTTTTAGACTGTTCACAACGATCTTGTGGTGGAACCCTTTTGAAAGGACAAAAGGACATTTGCACTTTTAAAAAAATGAGTGTAAGTGTTTTGGACCATTTATAAGTATTTCTAAGCGCCAGTGACACTCTACATTCCTTTTTGTTGTACATGGATCGAGAAGTAAGAACAAGTCGGTTTAAGAACTCATCTCAAACTTTTCATGTGTCAACCATGACCATGTTATGACAATTTTGTCTACTGCATGTCGACCTTTTTCATGTGTCAACATATCGACCAGATACCATATGGAAACCACAGCAAGGTATGTACTCTCTATCGGGTTGTCTTTTTAAGTGTGCATTTTACTTGTACTTATCCAATTATATTTCCCATCATAGCTATTAGACACATTTGAAAAATTGAGTTGGGTGTGACCTTCTCCACCATTACATATAAAGAGACAGATAATATAAATACTTCAGAAGGTCAAAATATGCCTGAAAATGGAACCAGAGCATTACAGATGAGTATAACTCTGGAATGTCAATGTCACCTTCGGTATGATAAGACTAATCTTACATGCTAATATCCCAGCTTGGAATAGCACTATAGACATCTCTAATTCCATTGTATTTTACCTACTGCACCGTTAATGTAAAATAGTTATAAAGCCATCAAGCCCTTATATCTTAGATACATTAGTCAGACAAAATGTAAAGTAATAATGACGACCGTTTTACAGAAATGTAATTGCTAAAAAGCATTTTCTGAGCTCATTTAGCACATGCTTACCTATATCATACCTTTATTTGCCTTTTAGATGATACAAATCATAATAATGGTCTAACCTGCAACTATTTTTATTCAGATTACAGAACCTTGAAGATGCATTAATGAGAGAAATGCGAATGTTCGAACCTTAATCATTCACTCAACATTAGGCATGTGTGAGTTAGATTTTTTCCATAATGCTTTTATTCTCTAAATGATCTGTAAATTTAGTGCAAAAGTCAAAAACTTTTCCAAAGTTGTATTAATGTAGTTCACAGGTTGCATTCCTTCTTCCAAACTTGGAACCTATGACATTTGGTCGTATGAGTTTTCTGCAGGAGAGCACCACGATGGACGAATTCATATTTAGAAAAAGAAAGCCGTAAGATTTATGAAGAACAAGGTTCTCTCTATGGTAACGTAGAGAGGACTTCTACATGCAGTGCAGGAGACTGTGTATGAGGATGGGATGGAGCATGTCCATTAACTCTTAGTGCCATGTGAATTTTTCAAAATAGGTGTGAAAATTGCCAAGCAAACATTTTTATTCATCATAACGACCTGTAATGTTTACCTTATATAGGAAATATAATCTTTTTTTAAACAACATTTTTTTATTTGAATTTATATAAAAAATTTGAGCAACGCTGGCATTTTTAGCGGATATTTGGAACATCTCTCACAGAGATGATGGCAAGCAAAGGGTTAAGAGAATGGTCTATGTATATTGATATATGCACACAAAAAGATCCTGCAGTAATGTCACATTAAACTTACATTATGCTTTGCCATTTAATAAATACTGTATCAACCATTTTTTACTTGTTTTCAAAATGTGTGATGGTCGGGAAGAAAATACTCTATTACACTCTTTATCAGAGTATGGTGCGGTATACAATGTTGACAGTCATCATGCCAACAGTCAGGTATGTTAGCATGCATCATGTCGACATTCTTAAAGTTACCATATTGATGTTCCTCATGTCTACCTTGATGATATGTCAACATGAAGTACTGTCGTTAAGCTGTCTCTGGTGGTCTTCCTACTTTCTTCCTTAAGCATCAGCAGATTCAGAATCTTCTTAGGGGCCTATGACAGTCGCTGGCCTATGACAGTGGACCTCCAGTGCTGCAGCATTCCAATAAGTATATCTCCCCCTAGCCCTAACCTTTCCCCTGGTGCCTAACCTTAACTCCAGAGGCGGAACTACCATTGGTGCAGTAGGTGCAGTGCTAAGGGGCCCACTGCTTTTCCAGTTACCCACTGTGTTTCCCTGTCACACTCTGCCTCCCTCTGCCTCTCCCTATCACCCTCTACCTCTCCCTGTCACCCACCGCCATGTTCCATATTGTGAAACTGGGTTGTGGTGGAGGATTGGGGCCCAAATTATATTTTTGCACCTGCGTTCACACTTACAAGCTCCGCCACTGCCTAACCCCCTCCCTCCCCCCTACACACATACAGCCTAACCCTGTCCCCGGCCCTCAGCACCTATCAATAATCCTCCCAGCCAGAGGCGTAACTAGAACTCTGCGGGCCCCATAGCAAAATCTTGAAAGCCCCCCCCCCCCCCCCCCCAGCCGGCCAGAGGAATAGACAGAGAGACAGACTGACAAATGTGAGGGGGCTTTGATGAACAGGAGAGGGCATAGCCGGAGAGGCAGGGTGGCCCCTCTATCTACAGAGAGTGCAGGGGATGCAATTTTTATGGGGCACAATGACTTGTGCTGGCCCCAAGGTAATCCCAATGCACCCTTCAATGTTTTATCATTTTTATTTTTAATCACTGCTGCCACAGGCCATCACCTCATCCCTGTATATCCAATAGTGTGCCACCCTCTGCCAGTGCAGAGACCTAATTGTTCCTCATGTCCTCCAGTGTATAGCCAGCCATTGTTGTCCCCCCAGACATCATATATCATTTATTATGCCACCTCCACTGTCAGTATGATTGAAACTTACTGAGTGAGAGGATGGAGGTGAAGCTGCTTCGTGTGCAGACTCTGGAAGCACTGTCCAGTAGCTGACAAGACAAGAGAGTGGACCCCAACAGCGCTAATTCACAAGATCCTTATTCGATCTGTCCTCTCTTCTCACGGCCCTTTTAAACCTCCATAGGTGGTTATTCCAGACACCGGAAAAAGAAAAAACAGTCTACTGAATATCGTCAGCCAGTATTGTTGTGTCTATGACACCATAGGTTGCTTCTCCAACTCACCTAGACCAGCTAGGAGAGGTTCACATAAAGGTATCTTTAAATGGAACTCTTGATAAAAAGGCACAATCAGAAATAGACTCACCTAGGGACAAGGCCCTATGTACATCCAAAGGTTTCTTTGGTTGATGGAAATAGGCACCGGGATACGTGACTTGTTCAAAGTATAAAAATCACATTTATTACATAAAACAGGACACTCCAAAAAAATAGCCAAACGATACAGCTACGTCAAAAAAGCCCTTATCCGGAATAGGGGCCCAATTCGAGGCTGTAAGTCCAAAAGATGTTACTAGGCAAAAGTCTTGGGGGTCCTGAATAAAATCTTGCAGCTAAACACCAACGCGTTTCAAACCGTGTAGGTCCTTCCTCAGGGTGTAGACCTACACGGTTTGAAACGCGTTGGTGTTTAGCTGCAAGATTTTATTCAGGACCCCCAAGACTTTTGCCTAGTAACATCTTTTGGACTTACAGCCTCGAATTGGGCCCCTATTCCGGATAAGGGCTTTTTTGACGTAGCTGTATCGTTTGGCTATTTTTTTGGAGTGTCCTGTTTTATGTAATAAATGTGATTTTTATACTTTGAACAAGTCACGTATCCCGGTGCCTATTTCCATCAACCAAAGAAACCTTTGGATGTACATAGGGCCTTGTCCCTAGGTGAGTCTATTTCTGATTGTGCCTTTTTATCAAGAGTTCCATTTAAAGATACCTTTATGTGAACCTCTCCTAGCTGGTCTAGGTGAGTTGGAGAAGCAACCTATGGTGTCATAGACACAACAATACTGGCTGACGATATTCAGTAGACTGTTTTTTCTTTTTCCGGTGTCTGGAATAACCACCTATGGAGGTTTAAAAGGGCCGTGAGAAGAGAGGACAGATCGAATAAGGATCTTGTGAATTAGCGCTGTTGGGGTCCACTCTCTTGTCTTGTCATATGTTTTTTGGGGTTTGGTAGCCCCTATTTGTGAGATCCCATAGCAGCTTGTTCCGTGTGAGCGCAGGTGGTTCCCTAAAAATTCTATTTTCCACTGTCCAGTAGCTGCCGCTCCCCATCCTGTCATCTTGAGCAATGCATGTCACTTCTGGAGTGAGAGGACAGAGGTGAAGCTGCTGCAGACTCCGGAAGCACTGTCCAGTAGCTGCCGCTGCCCCATCCGGTCATCATGAGCATGTCACTGTCTTACAGGGTGAGAGCACGGAGGACAGAGGTGAAGCCGCTTCATGTACAGTATCTGAAACTACAGTGGCTGCGGCGCCGGCTGTGCGCGGCTGATGGATGCGCAGTAAAGTGCATCAGCCGCGCACAGCCAGTGCCGCAGCCACTGTAGTTTCAGAGACTGTACATGAAGCGGCTTCACCTCCGTCCTTCCGTGCTCTCACCCATGAAGACAGTGACATGCTCATGATGACCGGATGGGGCAGCGGCAGCTACTGGACAGTGCTTCCGGAGTCTGCAGCAGCTTCACCTCCATCCTCTCACCCCGTAAGTTACATACTGGTCTAAATATATTATAGAGGGTGCAGGGGATTGCCTTTGGGCCCCCCAACCCGCCGGGCCCCATAGCAACTGCATCCCCTGCACCCTCTATAGTTACGCCACTGCTCCCAGCGGCACCTAACCTAAAAGTTGGCATCCTGAAACTGTCAACATTTCACATGGCAAGATTTCAGATGTCAACATTGTGAACCTGTTGATAATTTGAACCATGTGGACCTTCTGGAGTTGACCATTCGCCTGGACACCAGAATGGACATTATATTTTCAAGCTGCCTATGGTGTGAACATTTCATTGTGAAATACTTGCAATAGCCAGTGTCTTGCATGGTGTATGGAAGAATAAACAAAAAGCCGCAGATCTAGTATTCTAAAATATGCATTTGTCTTTATATAAGTAAACTAGGTGATTCATCGCGCCCTACGGGCGCTCTTCACACCGTCGTAAGGGGCTCCACCCCCTTAAACTGTGAACGCGCTTATTGCATGAAATATGGTTTATGCAGGAGGGGCGAGTGGGAAAATACTGCATGTTTGGGAGGGGTGGGTGTGGTGTTTGCACAGGTGGATGTGGGGGTGCTGCTTGTGGTGGAGTGGTGGCTGCGGGGGTGTGGCGGTGACGTGGGAGGGTGGGTGAGGGTTGTGTGCGAGGGTGGGTTGATTTGGAGTGGTGTGCAGGGCTGGTATTACAAATGGTGGGGCCCAGGACTGACCAAGTGGGCAGGGTCCCCATAGGGGAACGGTGAGGTACTGCAATGTAAGCGGCACACACACACATATTTTATATATACATAGAGAGAGAGAGATACACACACACACACACAAACACATACAGCAGGGACTTACACTGAGCCCGTGTTGCTTGGCTCACCTGGCAAATAAACTTCTTCTAGGCTTTAGCATGCTGCAGGTTCCCTCCTTGGCAGGCTCTGGGGCTCTGGCCGCTCATGCCACCAGCTACCTAGATACTCCCGCTCCCTCCTGTTGTGCGGCTTCAGGGGTCACTATCGGCTGTTCCGTGCGCCTCCTGTTGCCCGCTGCACTGCCTGTCTCACTGTGTGTCATCACAACTCAGCGGCAGAAGGCGGCTGCCCTTAATTATGCTGTAGAGTGCTGTGAAGATGGTCGGAGCGGGCGGCTGTTCCATGTGCCTCCTGTTGCCCATTGCCCACTGCACTACCTGTCTCACTATGTGTCGTCACAACTTCAGTAGCTACTGAAGAAGGATAGATGCTATCCGAAACACATTTTGGCGTGCCTTACCTGACATTTTGGACTCTAACTTTGGACACCAGGATTATTGAACACTTAATAAGGAGGACGGCACCAGATCTAGACTGGAGTGCCCTGCTTTTGGGATCACCCTGTTTCCTGTGTTGCCCTGGGTTTTGGATACCCATGCTTGTTATATTGTCTGTATTGTAAGTGTACATCTTTATTAAAATAGATCATTGTTTATGTCCTACACTATCTGTTTTCTCTTTTTGCTTACATGTTATCCCTCATTGAATAGGATCTTATTCCAAAGTAATCCATATACAAGGAATACACTTGTCCAATCCATGGAAAGAAATTGATGGTGATAAAATACTTTGACATCTACTCAATCACACATTGGTGATTTAATCTATGCACTGAAAAACTGTTTTTACTCTAATCTTGCTTGTTGCCAAGAGGGAATATTATTGCTTGTTGCCAAGGGGGAATATTATTGCTCGTTGCCAAGGGGGACTATCATTGCTCATTGCCAAGGGGGACTCCCTCCCCCCTTCCTGCCCACCCGCTCCCTGCTCTGCCCGGCTGAGCTGCCCGCCCTGTCTGCAGCTATTTTCACTTCAGTCTGTTGCTGGACCACTAAGCGCTTGTGGTCCAGCAGCCATCAATGGTGCTTCTGATTGGCTGCTGTACCGCAAGCGCCTATTCGCTAGCGGTCCAGCGGCAGAGTTATTAGCGGCGGACAGGGCTCAGCGAAGCCGGGCAGAGCAGGGAGTGGGCAGGGGAGCGGGCTGCATGGCTCCGTTGTCCTTTGATGTCACGGTGCCCGATTTGCATGCTCCGCCAGCTCCGCCCTTCCTACGCCTCTGGGTCCAAAACATAAATGCAAAAGTAACATGTTACTATTAAATTACTTTTTGGCCACACCCTGATTTAATGATTGTGGCTGTAGTTTCATCCAGTGCTGCTGAATTTTCTGTAGAAGAAATCATGGCAGAAAGAACTCATTTATACCCTGTCTTTGGGAATGCCATGATATCTGAATACTGTACAGTAGGTCCCTAATACGAAATTCAGTAATCTATTTAACAGAGAGTATCCCTTTATTGAGAGTGCATTAGATACCATTAAAGCTGTGCGCTGATTGTATTTTGGTTTTGGTTCTTATTCACCATGTTTTGGTTTTGCCAAAAATAAAAATAAACCTCAAGGGTGAAATGTAATAGGGTAAGAGAATCAGAAAGTAAGAGATTTAGTAAGAAATCTCCTCCTTTTTTTTAAAGCGCCAATCATTTACACAAATTAAACTGGTTTTGAAGTGTAAATGATTGCCGCTTTAAAAAACTGGAGATTTCTTACCAAATCTCTCACTTTCTGTTTCTCTCACCCTATTACATTTTCCCCGAAGTGTATTGGATCATATTTGTTTTTTGGTTCAGTTTTAGATTTCTTTACAATTAATAAAAATCTATAAACATTTTATTTTTTTTAAATTTGATAAAACAGGTAAAATCATGTAATTTGAACTTGCTTACATGCAATCCAGAACCTGACTACGGTTTTAAAATCTGAGTTTCAAATTGACAACAGACACGAGCCAGGACTCAGTTCCACTTGGAAACCCAAAGAGATTCGGAACATAGGTGCATGTGTGTTCAAATTTCAGGAAAAGTAAACTGCTCATATCTAGTTAGCCTGAAGTTAGTGCAGAGATCCTCAAGTACAGAAGCCCCAATAGGTCACGATTTCAGGTTTTCTGTCTGTGGAAGAAAGTGGGACAATTACTGACCAAGCAAAATAGACGCACTCGCCTTTATATGATTAAGGAATTTCTGAAACATGACTTCTTTAGGTATGAGGATGAGAGTAAAAACCCTGATTGAGTAGGAGAAAAATACATTGGGTGAGATTTAATAGGATGAGAGATTCAGAAAGTGAGAGATTTTGTGAGAAATCTCCAGTTTTTTTAAAGCGGCAATCATTTACACTCCAAAACCAGTTTGATTTTGCAGTGTAAATAATTGCCGCTTTAAAAAAACTGGAGATTTCTCACAAAATCTCTCACTTTCTGAATCTCTCATCCTATTAAATCTCACCCCTAGTATTTTAATGCTGATGTGTTTTTGTTTTTTTGTTTTTAACCAGTGGAACATTTTGGAGGCCATTATCTGCATGTTAGGCATGGCAGTGGTAGTTGTCACAGAGCCGGCACTGACCAACTTGGTGCCCTGGACAAGATTTTGGCTGGTGCCCCCTAGCAGTCAATTTTTCCACCAAATATAGGAGTGAATTTACTAAGATGGGAGTTCTATTGAAGACGGGGTGTTGCTTATAGGAACCAATCAGAATCTACTACCTATTTATTTAGCACAATATAGAAGATAATAGATTGAATCTGAATGGTTGCCCATAGCAACATCACATCTTCACTAGAACTCCCATTTTAGCAAATTCCATGAATTTCTTGTTTTAGATACATCACAGGACAACCAAAAAAGACATATTAAATGGAAAGGAATTTGTTTTAAAAGTTTCATTTAATAACTGTGTTAGATATACTGTATGTGTAGCACTTCTAAGTAGCATTTCTCTATTAATTATGGCATTACAGACTAGTGCTTGAAACGCACAGGTTTGGTGAAATTACACAGATATGCTAAGCTAATTACGAGAGCACTTGTTCCCCTTTGAAATGGTTAGTTAGGGTCAGGGAGACTCTTGCTCATCATAACACTCAGATGTTAATATGATATCCTAAAATTGCAGTGAGGGATTTGAGATTTATCATTCCATTAACTCCTGGATTTCTGTAAGAATGCTGAAAGAGGGAATTTCTATTGCAAAGACCTATGACCAACAGTTTCAAATTAAATTATACTTCTGTTTTGCAGTCTATTAAAAATGAGTTGGCTAGATGGGCTTCAAGCAGTAACTCCTGGTTTGGAAGAATCTACTGTATAAAAATGAATCCTTTGCCCATGTTACCAATTGCTGTTCCCCATACCTTTCTCTAGGCTATTTAGTGACTTTATGGTGCATTTTTATGGCACTGCCAATGGAGGCATCAACCTACCCATCTACCCAAAGATACTATCATGATACACAGTAACTCTCCTCTCCCTCTTGCCAGCAGCCAGGCACCATTGTCGGCATCTGGCTCCAGTGGCTAGCAGACTCTGAAGTGGTACTAGAGTATACAGTACATTCTCATGGCTTTGGAAAACTGGAACTGTGGCTATTCTCCCAGCAATTCCACTACAGTCCATGCAGAAAACTCCTGGAAAATGTCCACTGTGCATTTTTACCTGTGGTTTTTCATGGCTGCTGCCTTAAACACTGCACTTTGGAGAGTTGCGTACAGAAATTGGTGCAGAGAGTGTGCTTTGGACACCCATGAGCCCAAGTGGCACGTATTCACCATATGCACTGGAGCCATTCTCCAAGAGTAGCCTTCAGCTCTGGGTCGCCCAGAGTTACAAAAGTGGGGGTTGGGTATGCCCCCTACCCATGAGACCTCACCCCTCTCGGCAAAGCAACTGCCCTTTTATATTGCAATCATGGATTTCCCCTCTGCACCGCCGTGGGAGAGCAGGACAGTCGCCTGAAAAATGAGACAGCCAGGAGGCATGTGTATATGGTTTTTCTGACTACATTATAACATAATGTCAGAAATGGGCACATCAACTTTTCATTATTTCATTGTTAGTTTTGTTTCATAATGATGATTATTTAGCTCATATTTCTGAATCACAGCTTCCTTCACTAGATACATAGCTGCTTGAAATAGAAATGTATTGCAGGCTACAGATGTGTCCTTACTTACTGGTTATCTGTAGCAACATAGCAGCAGACACCTGGCACAACTGAGGCCATCCGATAGGAGTAGTATATTGTATTATACTGTATTAGTCAGATTACAGATGCAGTAGTAGTATACTAAGCTCATGGCACTGGAAGTGGTTTTACACAAGTGGTTGCAAATAGTCCCAGATGAAGCACAGCAGAAGTAAAGCCAAGAAAAAGTCATAGACGTTTGCATTGGAGCCCTTTTACCAGAGGTATAAGTTTATCTTAGTCACCGGGAGTCAAGTAGGAGATTGTTGCCCCCTTCCTTTCCTGTATCTGCCAGTGTGTAAGTGCTGGTTAAAAAAATTCAAACTAGAACATTCAGAATTGTCTTTACAGGTGTACTGCAGGTGCCAGCAAGTCCTGTTACTTATTTATTAACAGTTTCTTATATAGCGCAGCCGATTCTGTTGAGCTTTACAATTGTAAACAGAGATAAAACAAACTGGGTAACAACAGACAGACTTGGAGGTAGGAGGGCTCTGCTGCAAGCTTACAATCTATAGGGATATAGGAGGGGAACACAAGGACAGTCACCAGTAATAGCACAGCAGTCCCACCAAGTTGCAAGTTCATAAAAAAGCTATAAAATACATAAGGGAACACTTAAAAGTTTGGAGGCTAGTGGAGAGTTTTATTGTGCGTGGAATGGCATTCCATAGGATGGGAGCAGCCCGATGAAGGTTCTTTAATAGTGAATGGGAGCTAATGATCCGTGCAGAACAAAGACGCAGATCTTGCGCAGAGTGGAGTGGTCAAGATGAAAGATATTTTGTGATACGTAAAGAGATATGTGCTGGTGCAGTATGATTAATAGCTTTATATGCAAGTAGAAGTGTTTTATATTGAATACAATTAAATACAGGCAACCAATGGAGGGACTGGCATTGGTTGGCATCAGCAGACGATGAGCATCTTGCTAGGAAGATTAGCCTAGCAGCAGCATTAAAAATGGATTGCAGTGGCAAAAGCCTGTTCTTGGGAAGACCAGTTAGGAGACTATTGCAATAATCAATGCAGGATATAATGAGTGCATAGATAAGAGATTTAGTAGTGTCTTGTGTGTGATAGGGTCATATTTTTTATATGTTTTTTAGATGCTGGTGGGAACATAAGTAATTCTGTTTTGGAAATATTGAGTTTGAGGTGGCGAGAAGATATCCAAGATGAGTTGGCAGAGAGACATTCAGAAACTCGGCCCAAAACCACTGGGGTTGATAGATAGATTTGAGTATCGTCCGCATACAAGTGATATTGAAATCCGAAAAAGCTGATTAGTTTGCATAGAGAGGAGGTATATATTGAGAAAAGCAGAGGACCTAAGACTGAGCCTTGTGGAACTCTAACTGACAGAGGTAGTGAAGAGGAGGTAGAGTCAGAGAAGCGAACACTGAAAGAACGATCAGATATAGGTAAGATGACAACCAGGAAAGGGCTGTATCATTAAGACGTAGGGAATGCAGTGTTTGTATAAGAAGAGTGTGATCAATAGTGTCAAATGCAGCAGAAAGATCTTGAAGAATAAGTAGTGAGTAATGGCCTTTAGACTTAGTAGTTACCAGATCATTCACCACTTTAGTCAGTGCTGTCTCATTGGAGTGTTGGGAACAAAAGCCTGACTGAAGTGGATTTAATAGTGTGTGAGAGTTAAGATAGTGTGTGAGGTGAGAATAGACAAGTCTCTCGAGTAGCATGGAGAGGCATGGGAGCTGAGAGACAGGACGGTAGTTAGAGAGAGTTAGGCCTCTTCAGGCAAGCCTATCAAATTTAGGTACCACCCACATAACCCTCAGAGACACTCATGTATTATATAGCTTCCCTTCTGGACTTGCAACTTGGTGGGACTGCTACGCTACTACTGGTGCCTGTCCTTGTGTTCCCCTCCTATTTCCCTATAGATTTTAAGTTTGCAGCAGGGCCCTCTAACCTCTATGTCTGTCTGTTTTAACCAGTTTGTTCTTTCAGTGTTGTCAACATTTGGAAAGCATAACGGAATCTGCTGCGCTATATAAGAAACTGTAAATAAATAAATAAAACGGTAAGAATTGTATTTTTATAGAATGGGAGTAATCACTGCATGTGCACTGCACAGAGAAGGAAAAGTACCAGTAGCAAGAGAGAGATTGTAGATTTTAGTTAAGGTTGGGATAAGCACAGGAGATAGAGTTTTAATGACTTGTGTTGTGCAGGTATAGGATCAAGAGGAGAGGTAGTAGAGTAGGAGAATAAGAAGATTGTGGATACTTCCTTTTCATTTGTGGGCTCAAATGAAGAGAAAGTGCCAGGTGGGGAAAAAAGTGGGTTAGAGGTTGAGGAAGAGCATACCATTTCATCTTGGATGTTACCAATCTTGTCCTTAAAGTAGGAGGCAAGTTCTTGTGCACTGATGGTAGCTGGTGGTGGAGAAGGGGGGAAGGTACAGAAGAGACTTAAAGGTGTTAAAAAGTTGCTTAGGGTTGTTGGAATGAGAAGAGATTGAAAGTATGTTTGTTTGGCAGTGTCTAAAGCCTTGCAGTAGGAGTGGTAGCTAGTCCTACATGTGAGGAAATCAGTCATATTACGAGATTTATGCCATTGGCATTCTACTTTACGTGACTGGTTTCATAGTTGTCTTGTTATTTTGGAGTGCCATGGTTGGCTTTTAAGCCTGTGTGGGGTGTAATGGGAAGCTAGAGCCACTGTTTCAAGAGTCTGGTAGAGGTGGGAAACAGCAGAGTCAGGAGAGGTAAATGTAGAAATTAGTGAGAGTTGTTGTTGCAGAGAGCTGGTAAGTTGTGGAAAATTAATAGCATTAGTATTTGTGTGGGTTAGAGGTTAGATTAGGTTTGCATGATTTCAGTGTCAGTGAGCTTGGGGTAATGGAGGAGAGCAAGAGGGTAATGAGATTGTGATCAGAGAGAGAGAGAGGGAAGGGAGTATTAGTATAATCAGAGACTGAGCACAGCCTGGTGAAAATGTCAAAGCAGTGGCCTTCCTCATTAGTAGAGGAGTTTTCTGTCTGTAGTATGGGGGCAGCCATTTTCTAAGAGTCACTTTTCATTATTAGCAGCAGGAGCCAGCGCTGGGACTCGGAGAGACGGGACCGTGACAGCACGGCAGGCAGGTACCGCAGACCGCAGCGGGTGGGCAGGTATGGGCAAGGGGGGGGGGCGCCGAGGGGAGGGGGAGTGGGGGGGGGGATTTTTTTTTGCGGCGGGGGGCGCATAATAAGTAGTTACGCCACTGCCCAGTTTGCTGTATCAATGTCTCCTATTGTAAAGCGCAACGGAATATGCTGCGCTATATAAGAAACTGTTAATAAATAAATTAACCATGTGCCATTTTTTCACTCTATTTTCCAATACACTTTTTTCCCATTAAAATACTGTATAAACTAAAATTCCCTATACCTGTATTCCAGCAACTATTATATTAATTGTTCCCTCCCCCCACTTCCCAAATATCACTAATATATTTTCCCCACAACATCACCATTTTTAAATCCCCTTTCTCTCCATCTAAAATGAATCCCTCAGCAGATTGTTTAAAAAGATGTAGATTAGAGGTCTTCTGAAAAATTGGACAAGTGTGTAGGCATGGATTGTATGTAGAATCTGCAACCAAGGGGTAAAAGGCAGTGGCAGCTCCTACCTTATTGTAGTGGGGTTGCTGCTGGTCGTGATGCCGGCACCACATCCTCCTCACACACACACAACTCTGCTGTCCCGCTACCCATAAGAGCACAGTACCGACATCTGTACAATGTAGATGACAGGCATCGGGACTGGTGCATGCACATTATCAGCTATGGTACTGCGCTTGCGCATATACCCAGCTTCTATTGGCTGGTTCAGCTGCAGACCATAGAAGCTAAAACATGGTCCCGGTGCCTGCACAATGTAGATGACAGGCAACGGGACTTGCACATGCGCAGTATCGGCCTAGGTACTGTGCACACCCCAAGCAGCCCAGCCAAAGCTGCCCATAGAAGCCAAAAGAAAAACCTCCAATGGGACTGCCTTGGATGACTGGCAGGTCGGACTTCCAATAGGAAGTCACTGCCAGTCACAGTGAAGTCTCACGGACTGCATCTGGCTTCATGGCAGGTGACCGTTTTTACCTGGGGGTGCTTCAGTCCTGCAACCCATAGGTTAAAACCACCACTGGTAATAGGGTGCGAGAATCTGGAGGGCAGAAGGTTGTCTGAGAATTATAGTACTTTTAAAGCAGTAATTATTTAGTTGGCTAAATCAATATGATTTTCTTTGTGAATGATAGCCGCTTTAAAAACACTGATAGTCTTGGACAATCTAGCTTGCTTTTATTTTATAATTCATTTTTAAATTCAGAAGAGCTGAAATTTGTACTTGCTCTTCTGCAGAAAGCTGGATCTTCTATAATGCGAGAACAATGGCCTAGATTCTTCCTTGGTTCCTATTGGGGGACTTTATTCTAAAAACACCCTTTGGTTGTTACTTTTTAATCTTTTTATTAGGCAGTTGTTTGGAACATTTCTGTATTGTAATTGTAATGAAATTGTAATGAGTAGCAACACTGCTGTGGTAGAAAACAATTATACAAGTCATTTTACAGTTATTTGTCCTACAGGTTGAGTATCCCTTATCCAAAATGCTCGGGACCAGGAGAATTTTGGATAACGGATTATTCCGTATTTCGGAATATTTTAATATTTCAATGATGTATTTTGAAGTATCTTGCATTTATGCTGTATAAACACATAATATACACACAAATATATTTTATTACCACATAAAATACACACAAATATATTTTAATTGTTCAAAAAACAAGGTTTCAAAACGTGAAACAAAATGTGTGTACTATCTCAGCACTGAATTTGAATGCCAAGCAATCATTGTCTTGCACATATATAGTGCCAGTTACATATCATGTCCCCAGTGATGCTGTTACAAATGTCCCCAGTGAGTTTTTAGCAAAAAAAAAAAAAATTTTCACTTTCTGGAATGTCCGTATTTCGGAATAATTCGGATAACGGATATTCGGATACGGGATACTCGACCTGTATTAATAAAAAACCACATATACTTGCATAAATTGTGGATGAATTGAGATTTTTATATATTATACTTTACCAATTACATTGTCGGATATTTGTTTTTCTGTGTAAATATATTTACTCTGTTTTATGATAAACACCATGTCAACTTCTTTTAATTAAACTAAAATAAAGATCATCTTCAGCATTATCATACAACCCATGCTGTCACAGGGAGCAGGAACAGTCTGTGCTTGTACAATGAATGAAGCCACAGGCCATATTATTGGCTGTTAATATAAAAAGAGTTCCCAACTGCATTTACTTTGAAGAACAACTTTGATGCAAGCATAAATCAGGTTGACATTTCCTAAATTCATACATATAGAGATTAAAAAGAAAATACTTCGGCTATCTTCAGCGAATAAATGTTAAAATAATAACATAATTTCAAATACAGCAAGGATTTAATCATACATAGTGTATATATATATATATATATATATATATATATATATAAAATTGAAAACATATATACAATGAAATCACATATACATAGGGCTCAATTTATTCAGCTGTCCA
Organism: Crinia signifera; assembly: GCF_055691185.1. Lineage (NCBI taxonomy): Eukaryota > Metazoa > Chordata > Amphibia > Anura > Myobatrachidae > Crinia > Crinia signifera. The sequence continues at coordinate 87,304,182 of NC_139221.1, forward strand.
CCATAAGCTTAGTCCTACCCTCCTGGAATGATTTGTTTGCTCCCAAAAATCAGGTGGCCCTCCCAGCCCCCATAAAGGTGGAAAAGCATCCTTCAATCGCGGGTCTCAGAGGGGGATTAGGGGGGGAGGCACATGGCTTAAATGAACCATATCATGTAATTTTGCATAATTTTAGCCCCGCCCCTTCCTCATAGATCCACAAATCGCAACATTTGTTTTTGATGACATCAGGTCCCGCCCCCACCCCTTAAGTGCAGGCGATCATCTTCTTTTCAGGTTTCTCCCACACAGAAGAAAATAAAGTAGGTAAATATGAGTCTACTGTATCACTTGCCCCATAAGCTCTCCGTTTTACACCAGGCATCTTTGTACTATTTTTGATAAAAGTTGTAGCAACTTGATTTCTAATTTCACCATTGTTTCAAGTTAACCATTGGTCAAGTAGCATTATCATGCGATCCCTTTAAACTGGAACATGAATTACATAGGTTATGTTGTTGATTAACCAGGTGAAATGTCAGCCAGCCACAGAATCTGTGTAATTCAGAAGTATCCTGTTTTAAAGGGATAGTATAGTAAGGTGCCATATGGTGTCAATGGAAATCCAGTATGGTAAATACAAAATAGAAGAGTTCATGCTTACCCAGTCAATGTGTAATCCAAATAATCCAACGTGCAGAGCAAAATACGCTTTAGCTTCTGTTCACCTCAATTATTCCAGATCGATAAGTTTTAAACATAGCACCCAGGTTTGTAGAGCAAGATGTGGCATTCCCAGAGGATGAGAATTTAGCGTGATGAAGAGGAGATTGGTGGCTTTCTGTAAACTATGACTTTGGTTCTCCAATTTTGCAGAGTAATGTAGAAACCAGATGGGTGTGGATGGAAAGGACTACAGTACAAACATGCATCCAAGGCTGCAGCCGGGGCAGTGGTAGGGGCCCCAGCGGCAGGCAGCTGACATCATCTGATGTCAGCTGCCCACCCACTTCCTTCTGAATGCCCACGCACATCTAAAATTACCTCAGAGTAACCTTAGATGTGCATGTGCCTTCCACATCATTCGATGATTAGCATACATCGAATGATGTGGGTGTTCCCCCACAGCCTGCAAATGGATGTTTATGTTAAACATCCATTCGCTGCCCGTGCATACGAGCGCATCATGCGACGGGGGCGTGCGTATCGGCATTCGTAGAGCGGCTTCTGGTGAACTTGCAAAGCTGCAAATTCGTAGCCTTGCAAATCAATCAGAATAAGGTCCACAGTGTATTTGGCCACGGCTGGGAATGCCAAGATGTAGTTAGCTGTCTATCTCCAATAGATAACTTGGCTTAGTCAAAATCGCCATGCCTTAAGCCCGTGAGTACACCCGTTAAGAGTATGCATAGTCAAGGCTGGCATCCAATAAATACTGTAGCCACTGCTAGCAACCTCTTCCTCCCCTGTCCCCCAACTTGTAACCCTGTCAGTACACCCTTCCTCCTCTGCCTCTAGATCCTAAGTGGCAGCTGTTGACTAGGGAAGCCAATCCCGGGGCATTTTTTCAATCCCGGGATTCGGGATTTAAAAATGCTCAATCCCGGGATTCCCGGGATCCCGGGATTGGCTTCCCTAATTTGAAAAAAACGCCCCGGCCACCCTGCACATTCACAGTACTAACATTTGCGGGTGCTGGGTGGGTGGGCGAGCGTGCAGATATTGCTGGGAGCCAGGTGAGCTGCAGGTATGTCTGCTTGCCGGGTTGCTGGGAGCCGTGTATGTCCGGAGGTCGGGTAGCTGGGCAGGGGGGTGGACGGGTGGTCGGGAAGCTGGGTGGGCGGTCGGGTAGCTGGGCAGGCAGTCGGTTAGCTTGGATGGGTGGATGGGTAGCTGGGTAGCTGGGCGGACGGGTAGCTGGGCGGGCGTGCACTGTGCTGGACTGATAAGGTGTTTTGAGCCGGGTTGCTGGGCGGCTGTGTGGCCTGCGCAGTGTGACAGCTGACCTCATCACGCTGCGCAGGCCGCACGCCGGGTATGGGAGAAGCCGGGCAGCGTCTGAGCGAGTGCTCAGACGCTGTCCGGAATTAGACTGTGCATGCGCAGTCTAATCCCGAAATCCCGGGATTGGAATCTCCAATCCCGGGATTGAAATCCCGGCATTTTGGGGGCCAAATCCCGGGATCCCGCCGATCCGATCCCGGGATTGGCCACCCTACTGTTGACCATACACCCTCCCCAGCTCCATTTCCAGTCTGCAGTCACTGGCAACTCACTCCCTCCCCTACTCCCAATGAGTCCAGGTTACAGCCACTACCAGTTGACTGCCAATTCCACAGCTCACCTTACACCTAGAATGAGTCAACACAAGTATAACATCTATAAGATCAGCCTGGCTGTTTCCAATGAGTTGCTGCTGCCTGATTAAGCAAGGCCTGCAGAGTAGCAAAAATCACTATTCAGTGATTTTTGCTACTCAGCGCATGCATGCACGCTGTGGGGTGCATGTGAGACCCCTTACACTACAGTCACATTCTGAAAAATTGCAACCGCAGTCTAAGGGCCAACCACGCCTGGCCAGTCAATTCAAAATATTCAGCAGCCGCATCCAGCAAAATGTTGCGGTACTTGTGTACTAGCATGGCGCCCATCGCATCGCAGACCATAAGGAATGCGATGGCATGCGATGGTTTGCGATGCGATGCGATGGCCGATGTTATACAATTTTAAATTGTATAACATCAAATTGTATGGCATTGTATGCCATTGTATCACATTTACAATGGTATGCGATTTAAAATTGTATAAGCACCCTAATGGGGGCTTACAATGTTAAATGCACCCCCACGCCACCCCCACTATGAACGTGAACCCGAAGCGTGGCAAGTGCAACGAGCCCGTGAGAGGCGGCGGTATGCGTCCTACGACCTTTTCATACCCCCACTATCCACGTCAGCGTGGACATGATCTTATATAGTGTGGCAAGCGCAGCGAGCCCCGCTTGGGGACGCGGAATACATGTAAAGTAATGCGCTTCCCCTCGCGGGGCACGCTGTGATCGCCACGTTTCAGGCTCGGTGGCTCGCTGCGCTCGCCACACTATATATATTCAACTCCACGCCGACGTGGATAGTGGGGGTATGAAAAGGTCGTAGCACGCGTACCGCCGCCCCTCGTGTGCTCGCTGTGCTCGCCACGCTTCGGGTTCACGTTCATAGTAGGGGTGGCGTGGGGGTGCATTTAACATTGTAAACCCCCTATTAGGGTGCTTATACAATTAAACCTCGTATAGGGGCTTATACAATTTTAAATCGCATCGCAATGCATCGGGTGTATGGCATGCGATGCAATGCGATTATATGTAGTGCGACCAAATATCGTGGGCGGCGTGCTAGTACACAAGTACCAATGCCGCTACAAGCGTCCAGAAAATCAGCTCCTTACTGACTTTTTTCAAACACAGCCTGTAGCATGGCAGTTAGCAGGTGATTTGCTGGACATTTATCTCTCTTTATCACCCTTGCATTATCTCTTGTTAAGGCTTAATACATCTGCCCCACTGTCACTGACTGGGCTTCTGTGTGTGCTGCTGCTGCTGGGGGTGGTGGCTGGCAGATTGAAAGACAGTCTGGTCAGCCAATCAGCAGTAGCACACAGGACAGCAACACGCCTGCCTCACTGCAACTGGTGCTGTTAGTGAGTTACTGGTTGGTTGGTTGGTTGGCTGGCTGGCTCTGCAGTTATTGGTAACTAAGCAGTGACTGACAGATTGTGTCAGGCACTCACTGCATGTGAACTGCATGACAGACCCAGGCCAGCGGTGCCTATAAGTCTGGAGTGGCATCATTGATGAGGAGCTGAAAAGAGAGAAAGGACTTTAGAGTTGATACTACAGAGTGTGGGACAGATTTCCTAAGCTTCAAAAGTGATAAAATGGAGAGTGATAAACCATCAGCCAATCAGCTCCTACCTGCCATGCCACATACTGTGTTTGAAAAATGACAGACACAAGCTGATTGGCTGGTTGTTTATCGCTCTTCATTTTATCAATAGAATTTTGCAAAGCTGGGGCGCTTTGCAAAATTCTATTACCAACTATAATCTCCCTGAAACTAGTATTCAAAAGTAGGCAAGTATGTATATATCCAATGTGTGTGTGTAAACTGTAAGCCTACAACAAGATAAACTTAATAGAAGGATTATTTATCATTTAAATAGTTTTTCAGTGTATTATATGCTAAGTAGACAGTTTATTAAAAAATGGTACTTATGTATTATCTGGACTCCCATGTTAAATGAACCCCATTATTTCATACCCCTACTATCCAACTACGCATGGAGTTGATTTTATATAGTGTGGCGAGCGCAGCGAGCCCCGCGAGGGGAAGCGGTCTCATAAGAAAAACGGGAGCCCAGTTATTACATAAGTACCTAAAAAATATATAGAAACATTGGTTTCAGTTTCACGGTACCAATGTTTAGGTCTAAATGATGTTTTTTAACCAATGTTGAAAAACATCATTTACAGTAACTAATGTTTTCTTTCAATGTTCCATCCCTAGATGTGTAGAAGATGCAAGAAGCTTCATCCTTCTAAACGGGATTCTGTTCAACTGCGTCCTGTCAAAAGGCAATGTGTAGACACAGCCTTATACTCACACTGAAATATGCAGGTGCTATATAAATAAATGTTAATAAATAAAACAAATATTACAGAATGAAAACATAATGCACTTCAATGCAAGGGTTAATAGTTCCTGATTTACATGCAGCACACATACACTGGACAGCTCTAGATTTACACTGTGATTTAGAGATAGGTCATGCTCCCCTCCCAAATCTGTCTGCACATTTTAAATGTGTGTCCCTGGCAATGCAGCATAGTTTTGCCAATGTGCAAAATTGCACCTTCTAGCTATATTAATCCTGCCTCTAAATGAGTCCCTTCATGTATATGCCAAGTCTGTTTTAGTCCCTTGCCTGCTGACACACATACTTAACTACAGAATGGAAGGGTTTACACATTTAGGACACAATCAGATGACTGTATTAGTTATTTGTTGTTTGCGTTATGAAATGATTTTATTATATAGTGATTTTTTTTAAATAAACAAAGCATTTTGGGATGTGTTAATTTTTCTATGTGTTACATAGGGAAGTCCAAGCAAAAACAGAAGATTAACCCCTTTTTCAGTGGTGTTTTTTTTTTAGGGAGCGCTCCCCACTGAACGAGTTTTTTCTAAGGAGCGCTCCCTAAAAATAAACCACCACTGTAACCCACGGGTCCAGGCAGCGCCACTTAACACTCCATCAGCCGCTGCCTGGCCCTGCCCCCGGCAACCTGGCTGTGTGTGGTATGACGTTACAAGGTCACGCCGCACACAGCAGGGGGAAGGAGGCAGGGCTGGGAAGGCGCTAAAGCTGAGCACGGCTCTGATCTTAGCACTCAGCTCAGCGGCGCTGCCCGGCAGGGGGGAGCGCACGTAGTGGCACTCCCAAGAATTTTCCGGGTTAGCCCGTCTGCGCACTGGATCATAACCCGGAAAATTCTCAGGAGTGCCACTGAAAGGGTTAATGGGAGTTCTATTGAAGATGGGATGTTGCCCATAGCAACCAGATTCTATATATTCTCTTCTAGAAGGTGATACATAAATAAGAATTAGAATCTGATCCATCTTCAATAGATCTCCCATCCTAATAAACCATTTGCACTTGATGCGTATGTTTTTACATTTTGTTTTTATTTGTTTTCTTGTGGTATTCTGTGACGATAGTAAATGAGGGGATTCATTTACCATATTGATGGACATCAGGGTACTGTATGAGGTTCCTTGATGTCCTGTAAGTTGGGTTTGTATGCATTGGGGTGGCAATACAGCCTGGGTTCCGCCATCTTTTTTATGGGCCTGAAAGCAGAAGGGAAAGTAAAACTACAGTATGATAGATGGAGAAATAATATCGGTTCATGAGCTACTGACAACAATTAATTACAATTAAAGAAGGTTGGTGTGACATGAGTGTAAATGTGCATACACACGGAACGATTTGGCATACAATGTGGGCATTCCCGATCGATCAGAACAACCGATCTGTCCATGTGTATGAACAATATTGATGCCGTTGTGCGTACCCACCACTCGTTAAGAGAGATGTATGATCTTTCATGCATATGAATCGATTTGCAATGTGTTGAAATCATTTCATGTGTATGCATGATGAACGATTTGGTAAACTGATTGACTGGCTCCAACTCTCCTCCAACATCATTACAGATCGATCGTTCATGTGTAATCGTTTGTTCAATCATTTAATATTTGACTCCAAATTGTTTGTCCAGGAGTTCTGAGGAAATCGTTAACAAGATTGGATCGTTTGCCAAATCATTCCATGTGTATGCACCTTCAGATGTTCAGTAAGGTCAGAAATAAAAGCCACCATGAAGGTTAAGAAGAAATCTACTTTTGTGCTGGCCCTGTATTACTCATATCACTAGTGCATACTTCTGCTGGCCAGCCTGGCCACATGTAGTTTTACTTTGTATTAATGATCTGGGTAACTGCAGATGGGCATTAAGTTATTAAGGGGCAGGCAGGATGGTCTGAACACTTGTCGCCTCAATAAGAACAGTATATTCCAACCCAAATTTCAACTTTCTTTTTTTTAAATTCTCTTTTTATTTGTTTTAACATGTAAAATACATTTATACATTACATTATTACATGAAATATCGTTACATTTGCATTTTCTGCTTAGGGTTTTTTATGATGGAACATTCCAGGCATCTTCGCTAAGCCCACATTCGTTTCCTTGAGAGTAACTTTAAGACATGACAGACAAGACATGGGGCGGGGGGGAGGAGAAGGAGGGTGGGGGGGTGTAGGGTGTTGCCAGACTGTACCTCCATATTCACTTTCTTTGTATGTTTGCAGGTCTCTATTCTTAGTTTTAGTTTTGACCTTTCAAGGCTATCTTTCCCTCAGCTGTCCATTAACATGCCCGCAGGCCTTTACTCAGTAGGTATATTATGGTAAACTAACCATGGGGACCAGATTTCCCTAAATGTATCTATTTTCTCATCCACAATACTAGACATGAGTTCCATCTGATATAGGTGCCATATGACCTCTTTTATAGAGTTAAAAGACGGGATTATCTTTGTTTTCCAGTTAGTCGCTATTTTTATTTTAACTGCGCCCAGGACAAACCATATGAATTTTTGTAATGCGTTATCAGTCCCTGGTATTTTCTGGGGAAAGATTAAGTACTCCGGGGCCAAATTTCAACTTTCATATTTTTTATACCTTACATATTTACCTTACATACAGTATTTACAATTCAGGAACTGTCATGTCTATAAAGTGAATTTCAGTGATTTCTTTAGGATTACATAGATATAAGTAATGTAATGTAATGGGAAATTTCTTATCTAGTGGAAGCAGAACTAAAAGTTGCTTGAGAAAAAATTCTAGAAGTGGTCTCATATGGATGGCACACAATCAAATGTAGGCCGAACCAACATCAACCTAAATAGGCAGGATTATTACATCATTACACCGGTGTGGAAGCCGTTGGTTTCAATATGATTGGCAGTCTACTGACCTCCTGACCTTTAAGCTGCTGTGACAACCCACAAACCTCCACATTTCAAACAATAGCCCATCTCCCCCCACAATAGCCCACTTACCCACCCCCACTGAGCATAGGAGAATCTAGAAATATGGTAATGGGTGGTCCTAGAACGCAAAAATGGGGCGTGGCCTAATTTCAAGGGGGTGTGGCTTAATAGGGGCAAGTTTTCTAACCGTTTTCTAACTGCTATGAGGGCAGCAGTATATACTGATGAAGATTGGCTGTTTTGATAAGAGAGGTGCAGAAAAGGTAGCCAGGTGAAGCACTGCCTCACCTGCCATAGACTTTTTACTCCAGAGTTTTGACTATAAAAAATATTAAAATACTAACAATAAGATTTTTTGGTACTCTTTACTTAGAAGGGCGCCCACGATTTTGATCGTGGGCATCGTTAGTAAAAAAATCTCGGGCATCTCGGGCATTGAATGCACTAAAAAATTGGGTGCGATCAACCGACGAGATGCCCGAGATTTCCCATAGGGAACAATGTTAAATGTCTCAATTGACCCAATTTTCCAGTTCAATGCCTCAATTGACCCGATTTTTCCATAGGAAACAATGTTAAATGGGCCACAGAGGCCAAATAGGCACCCTGAAGTGTATAATGGCCACCCGAATTGTTAACGCCACCCCACGATCAACGTCAACCCGATGCGTGGCGAGCGCAGCGAGCCCGCGAGGGGCGGCGGTACGCGTCCTACGACCTTTTCATACCCCCACTATCCACGTCGGCGTGGAGTTGAGAATAGAAAGTGTGGCGAGCGCAGCGAGCCACCGAGCCCGAAGCGTGGCGAGCGCAGCGAGCCCCGCGAGGGTACGCGGACAGCTGTGAAGCCCGCGAGGGGACGCGGATACCTGTGAAGGTATCCGCGTCCCCTCGCGGGGCTCGCTGCGCTCGCCACGCTTCGGGCTCGGTGGCTCGCTGCGCTCGCCACACTTTCTATTCTCAACTCCACGCCGACGTGGATAGTGGGGGTATGAAAAGGTCGTAGGACGCGTACCGCCGCCCCTCGCGGGCTCGCTGCGCTCGCCACGCTTCGGGTTGACGTTGATCGTGGGGTGGCGTTAACAATTGTGGGGGCCATTTCACACTTCAGGGTGCCTATTTGGCCTCTGTGGGCCATTTAACATTGTTTCCTATGGAAAAATTGGGTCAATTGAGGCATTGAACAGGAAAATCGGGTCAATTGAGACATTTAACATTGTTCCCTATGGGAAATCTCGGGCATCTCGTCTGTCGCATCGCACCTGATTTTTTAGTGCATTCAATGCCCGAGATGGCCGAGATGGGCGCCCTTCTAAGTAAAGAGTACCGATTTTTTTATATATTCTTTGTATTTTTGACATACTTTATAAACTGAAAACTCCACCATATACGTTTGTATAGCAGGAAAGGCCGTGCCTCACCTTCCTCACCCACCACATGCCACTGCCCAGCATACCCATGGGAACACCCAGCGTTTTCATGGGGATGCCCAAGGGCGTAACTACCATAGGTGCAAGGGGTGCATCTGCTATGGGGCCCAGAACTGAAGGGGGCTCATCTTTACTGTATAAGTAACATGTTATACTGTTACATACATTTGTGTTCATTCTAGCAGCCGCTTTCTTTGAAAATGTGAAGCTCCATTATACAAATGCCCCACAGCGTGATGCTCCATTATACATATGCCACATACATGATGCCCATTATACATATGCCCCACAACGTGAAGCTCCATTATACAAATGCCCCACAGCGTGATGCTCCATTATACATATGCCACATACATGATGCCCATTATACATATGCCCCACAACGTGAAGCTCCATTATACAACTGCCCCACAGCGTGATACTCCATTAATCATATACCACACACCGTGATGCCCATTATACATATGCCCCACAATGTGAAGCTCCATTATACAAATGCCCCACAGCGTGATGCTCCATTATACAACTGCCCCACAGCGTGATACTCCATTAATCATATACCACACACCGTGATGCCCATTATACATATGCCCCACAACGTGAAGCTCCATTATACAACTGCCCCACAGCGTGATGCTCATTATACATATGCCACATACATGATTTCCATTATACATATGCCCCACAACGTGAAGCTCCATTATACAAAAACCCCTCAGCATGATGCTCCATTAATCATATGCCACACACCGTGATGCCCATTATACCTATGACCACAACGTGAAGCTCCATTATACATATGCCCCACACCTTGATGCTCATTATACATATGCCACATACATGATGCCCATTATACATATGCCCCACAACGTGAAGCTCCATTATACAACTGCCCCACAGCGTGATGCTCCAGTATACATATGCCACACACATGATGCCCATTATACATATGCCCCACAACGTGAAGCTCATTATTAATGAGCATCAAGGTGTGGGGCATATGTATAATGGGCATCATGTGTGTGGCATATGTTTAATGATTCATTAAACATATGCCCCACACATGATGCCCATTATATATCAGTGAAAAGAGTATGCAGGCTAGAGTCACAGGCCGCTAATTTACCTACTGCGCACAGTTTGAAAAGAAAGTTTACAGAATGTAGGCATTAAATAGGAGCAGCGGCGGTGGCGGCGATAAATGAGCCTGGCATGAAGCAAGGGAGAAGGCGCGAATTCCAGCGCCGGGGACGTCACCTAATCCAAACAAGTGACCTCCTGCTGCCAAGCAACGGTGGAGCGGCATGAGGTCACTTTCTGACCTCCTGCCGCCAAGCTACACAGCGGCGGAGCGGCAGGAGGTCACTGCCGCAAAGTAAGGACCTGGAACACAGCGCTAGGAAAGATTAAACTTTGTTTTAAAACCATTGCTGGGCACTGGGAAAGATTACAGCCTTTTTTTAATAAAAGCCATTGTGGGCAGAAAAACAAATTTTCCATGTCCACATTTTGCTTGTGACGACCTTTTGTCAAGTGCATCTGGACCTTTTCTCAATGGTGACCTAGTGCATAATGCCCTTTTAGTATCGACCTATTGACAGTCTCTGAGCTCATCCCCACCTGGGGCTTGATTCATGATCAATTGGTCCCTGGCGTATTCGCACCGGGGACCGATTGTGCAGCTTTGAGTATTTGCAGGGCCGCTGTACGAACGCCTTTGGCAACTATTACAGTCACTGAGGCGTTCGTACAGTAAGGAGAGGGAGGGGGACAGGTAGGGGAAGTCTGGAGGGGAACGACCAGTGTTTCATGGGAGTTCCCCTGGGAAAGCAGGCGGGCTGATGCTTGCCGGGGGCGGGTGGCTGACGTCACAGTGGAGAGAAATCACTTGATGGTTGGGGATTATCGGGCATCTGGCCGGGTAGCGGGCAGTATTAAGCAATTTGCTATGCAGCAAACCACCGCTGCTTAGTGAGCTGTGTGGAATTACCCCCCTGATTTGTTGCTCTTTCCAAGGGAGTGTATTGTAAATTACATGTACAGTGTGGGAATACCATGAATGTGTGTGTACAGCAAACAGACATAACTATGTAGTTCCAGCCATGTATTTATATTCATTTTGAACTATTTGCCCACAAATGGAAGTATGTCTATAGTATATGGAAACTTCCTGGCAGGCACAGACATAATTGGCTTTCTCAAGCTTTCCTTACTGTATTTGTTTACTCTTCAGTGTTGATTCTTGCAAGCGGCTCAAAGAGCAGCAGTTAATTGACTGATTTTCTATCAATTTTCATCTCTGAATAAGCTCCCAGTTGACATGAATCAATACTCTATATCTATGGATAAACATGTCCGTGGTATTTAAATTAAATGCACTGAGTTTCTCACAATGTATTGTAAAATAACAAGTTGTACTGTATAAGGATGTGACCTTACTATACAGCACATTGTGAATACACAATACACAAGCCCCTTTCTATCAAAACCAATCAATGATGACCCAACAGGCAATAATCACATTCTGCATCACAGTGATGCCACGTCCCCAGCCTCTACTATGCTATTATCAAGGGAAGACAGGCAGGATTTCTTTTTTCTGGAAATGTAAAATGGCATAATTATCATCATGGGCAAAGTGCACTTAATATAACTGCACTTTACATCTCCAGGTCAAACACACTGAGAAGCACCTGCTTGGGAAAGCAGCTGCTTTATACCACTAGTCCTAGTCCAACATACTACAAGATGTTAAGTCCCAATGCACACCAAAGGCAATAATAATAGGAAGACAAACTTATCAGAACAGCTGGCATGGGTCCCCCTTTGACTTGTGTGCCCCTATGCTTTGCATTATTTACACACACACAAGAACCCCCAAGAACTAGATTGCTTATATTTAGTATTTAACACCCAGATCTAACCACTAGCAATCACTATCCAAGTGATTAAAGGTCTCTAACATGCCTTAATTGCCTTGTACTCAGGGCCATCCCGAGCCTAATGTTTTAGGTAAGCAAACATAGATTTTATGTAGATATTATTAGTGGAGCTACAATGTGAGTGGAGTATCAATTAATATGTAAAAATAGGGACAGTGCGCTCCCCAGGTTCGCGGCAAAAATGTAGGTGTGGCCACATAATAGTAGTAGCAATTAGACATTACACCGCACAGTAGTACGCCTTAGACACACTGCACCAGCTAGAGCCCCTTAGACACACTGCATCATTACACATTGTGCCACAAACCATAATGCCCATTACACATTGTGCCACACAGAGTGATGTCCATTACATATTATGCCACATAAGTGCCACTTACCTACAAGCTCATTGCCAGGGGGTTTCTTGCTCAACGCCAATGGTTACATGCTTGATGCTAGGGGCTTCATGCTCAATGTTAAGGGGGTGTCATGCTCCTTGCCAAGAAGAATTACATGCTCATTGCCACACAGGAGTTAAATGCTCATTGCCACATGAGAGTTAAATGCTCATTGCCACAGGGGGAGTTAAATGCCAATTGCCACACGGGATTATATGCTTGTTGCCAAGGAGGAGTGAAATGCTCTCATGAATAGTCTTGAGTGTGATGAAGATGGACGCATCTGTAAGTTGCTCTGTAGCAATAAATTCCTTTTGTTATCATCTATATGGCTATATATTTCAGAGCCACGATAGCCACCCATATCATTAGTCAGAAAACAGTTACAGGGTAAATTTACTTTAACAAATCAGATTCTGTCTATCATTTTCTAGGATACAATAAAGAAATGACAGACAGAATCTGATTGGTTGCTATGGACAATATTATCTCTTTTCAGTTAATTTTTAAACACATTTTTCTTTATTGAAGCATAAGTACACAGAAAGTAAAAAAAAAAACATATGTTAAGTATGACAATGGCAAAAAAGTTAAATACAAATGCCATTACTATCACATATAAATAATAATGTAAATATAGACACATGTTGACAAACAATTGAGGCAACAAAACTCAGACCTGTTAGCTAGAGCAGCTGGATCGTAGGAGGTGTCTATACTAATTGGGGGGGTCTTGGAAGCACACACGTGCTTCATCCACAGTGTATTGTGAAAACATTTCCAGAGCTTGTCTTTAGGTTCTGGGGATAAAGAGTCAATGTGACTCTCCCAGGTGTCAAAATCAAGTGCACTGAGGGGGGGAGGGGGGGGGGGCAGATGTAACATGTGCAGAGAGATTTAGATTTGGGTGAGTTATTTTGTTTCTGTGCAGGGTAAATACTGACTGCTTTATTTTTACACTGCAATATAGATCTCACTTTGAAGTAAAACCCCACCCAAATCTAATTCGCTCTGCACAAGTTATATCTGCCCCACCAGCAGTGCACATGGTTTTGTCCATTTGAGAAGGAATTTGCCTTTGCAAGTGAACCAGAATAAATACTCGAGCCATAGAACAGTTTTGCTAGGAAAAGTGAGATTAGTGGGATGTTTGGTTGTATCCACAACTGTAATATATATTTTTTGTCCACCGCTGATAAAACTAATAATGACTTACGAACTACCATTGCTATATGGGTGCCCCTGGGGGGGATACTAAGAATTGCCCATTTGGGCGTAAAAGATAAAAAAGAAACTAAATGAGTAGAGTAATTTTGTATTTAAACCCAAACATGCATATTCCTGGGCATTGCCGTCAACAATGTAATAAGTCTGCTCTTGGGGACCCACATATAGACAGGAGTGATCCTCCACCATACCAAATAGAAATCTACAGTGGGGGGAAAGATAAGTCCTATATAGTATATAAGACAAAATTCAACATATGATACAGCAGGGATCATTTTAACAGAATTTACAAATGTTGGTAACAGGGTTTATTTAGTCAGACACAGAATTTGGTCTTCCACTGTGTGATCCCAGTTTATCATATTTCAATGGGTGCTTAGAAAGCATAATAAATATATGTGGATTTATAAAGTCTCCAGCTGGAGCAAATTATCCATAGTGTTGTTCCAATGAACCTGTGATAAAAATCTAGAGACAATCACAATATAATGTTGGACCTGAAATAACCTACTGGAAAGGATTAGATATTTGTAAACTCCTAGCTAGAGTCAATACGTTGTCTGATACAGGTAAGACCCATTCCAAACCACAATGTGAAAGGCAGGATTGTGTGTTAGGGGATGAAAAAGAGATACAAATGGATTTAATGGTCGTATACATATACAATGTTTTCAGGGCAGAATATTACTTCCTAGGATTGCATTTTAATATGTACAAATATTCAATTAGCCGCAAATATAAAAAATTATAAATTGGCCCGTATATCTTTCCAAAAACTATGCAGAATTTTGGATAAGTTAGAAGTGTAAATGTATCCCTAAATATGTAATTGATTTAGATGCCCACGTAATAGGAATATTTTTTGACCAAGATGGGCTCTTGTAACCTCTACGAAGATAGGGCAAATGATTTTTCAAAGTTCACTGTAAAACCTGTGATTGGGCCAAATTCTTTTATCCGATTCAACAGGGGTCCAAGAGTCCTCTTTGGTTCAATAATAAAACATAATCTGCAAAGGCTGAGATTATCACAGCTTCCCAGAAACAGCGACCAATTCTGCAACACCCGGAGCATAGGATCAAAGGTTAAGTCAAAAAGTAAGGGTGAGAGGGTGCAACCCTGTCTATTGTACTTGGTCATGGTAATATTACTCCCATTGGTCCCATTGATTAACAAAGTGGAAGTGGGTTGATTATAGAAAAATAAATGTTAAGGTTATAAAGCGAGGACGAACTCTCTTTTGGCTAAGGTGTCATAGAGAAATGGCCATGAGACCATATCAAACAATTTGTTAGCATCAAGACTGAAGAGAAGATAAGGCGTATCTGCCTGGTAACTACTGTAGCTGCAATAGAGTAGCGCATACCTTTAACAGAGTGTCTACCTTTGATGAAGCCTAACTGATGTTTAGTGAGTATAGAAGCAAAAAAAGACTGCAAGCGGCCTGCTACTATCTTTGCCATCAATTTATAGTTGATGTTAAGTAAAGTAGTTGGCGATAAGAAGAAGGTAGTGTTAAATCTTTATTTGTTTTATAGATAAGTGTAGTAAATTGAAGATTGAAATTAGGGAAAGACAAGACTCCAACCACCCACTACAGAGCACCAGCAGAGAAACAGGAAATCGGAAATTGAACTGACCGCAACTTCCGGATAAAACCGAAAACTCAGATGGGACATATCTCAAGCAGACGGGGAAAGGTACAGTATGTGAGGGATAGACAGAGGGGAAAGGTATGCGAGGGATAGACAGAATAGTTCCATGGGGCTGCGGATTGTCTCTGTGTGTGGTACATCTTAAGACAATGGAAATGCTTTGCTGAAGAAAACACACATGTTGTAACATTGAATAAATGTATATTTGTTTTTATTGATTTCACTTATCTTTTTTAATAGCCAACTAAAAGTGGGCATTGGTGACAAAAATTGTAGCGCACCTCTATCCTGATTCTATCTACCCTTTTTAGTTCCTCCATTAACAGCAAGGTTCTATAGAGGGGCTGCTTTCTCACAAGCGCATTATTAGGGTCACACTATTTTTTCTTCATATATATATATACTTGTTATGTTATGAACATCTCCATACATGTGCGTGAGCCTGATCCAGCACACGTGCAAACGCTGATTTCATACTTTGGTGCATGCGCAGTTTGCTCGATCTGCAAATCCCGCCCACATTTTAGCTACATCCCACTCAGAATCAGGCACCTTATGCACCAAAATCTCTACGGCAGCCTCTAGGTGCAAATGACTTATCTGCTTGTTTCACCCTCATTTGTCATTACATCTCTTACATATTTGTCGTCTGGTATTTGTTGTCTGTTATTTGTCTATTTATCATGTATGCATTCGGACACTGTTGGACCAATTTGGACAAAACCAATGCAAGGTGTCTTGATTGGGTCCAGATTAGGTTCACGGCCACTAAGACCCCCAATCCCGACCTCATGGGGGTCCTGTTGTGCCACTAATACCATGTTCTCATTGCCACCCCTGCAAAATCCCGGGTTTATCTTGCCGGATTTTTGGCGGGGCACAGAGCTTCTCAGCTCAACAGACCCCCTTCATACTGCACCTCAGACCCAGGAATTTCCCGTGTCTGCCCCTTTCCCACTGCTTTCCATGGTCTGCCTTCCAACAAGTGTGTGTAATGTAATAGCAGCTTTGATTGGCTGTTGGGACATTTGTACAAATTGCTGTGATTGGCTGTTTTAAAAAATGCTTTTATTGGCTGGCTAAAATCGCGTCGGTCGCATCGCAGGCGGCTAAAAAAGGCTTAAATGGTCCAGACGCGATGCCCGCGATTTCCCATAAGGAACAATGTTAAATGCCTCAATTTACCCAAACCATCATAGGGACCAATGTTAAATGGGCCAGAAACCCCCCAAAACACCCCTGAACAGTGAAATGGACCCCCCAAATTAATTAACGCCACCCCCACGATCAACGTGAACCCGAAGCGTGGCGAGCGCAGCGAGCCCGCGAGGGGCGGCGGTACGCGTCCTCCGACCTTTTCATACCCCCACTATCCACGTCGGCGTGGAGTTGAGAATAGAATAGTGTGGCGAGCGCAGCGAGCCACCGAGCCCGAAGCGTGGCGAGCGTACGCGGATACCTGTGAAGGCCACGAAGGGATGCGTTTACCTGTGAGATCTATATTGCAGTGTAAAAATAAAGCAGCCAGTATTTTCCCTGCACAGAAACAATATATCTTACCCAAATCTAATTCTCTCTGCACATTTTACATCTGCCCCTGCAGTGCACATGGTTTTATCCATCTAAAAAGGATTTTGTCAGAAAGAGTTAACTAGAATAAGGCCTACTGTGTGCCGCCATGCTTCCTTGGGCTGGGGGGTAAAAATTGGGTTGCCCTCTGCTATACATTTGATAACTACCCTCAAAAGAATTACGTGGTGGCTGGGGCTGTGCATAGCCTTGTGTTCTACTGAGAAGGCTATTAAGGAACTGCAACTGAGTTTCTCTATTTTCAAGATTTATACGCTCATGCATACCAACAATCGCTGAAATGAAAGAGTTCTATAGATCACGCTCATTGTCCATAAATCGCTGGAGGCGAGCATCTTCGTGCGCTTGCATTGATTTATCCATTTCCTTCAGGTGCTCCATCATTACGGCGGTCATTGCCTTTGTGGCTTGTTCCATCTTTGTGGCCCGCTTCTTCCGTTGTGGAACATTGTAAACTATGGGAAGAACAAACACAACACATTAGTAAAGCAGCCTATAATGTTGATGTTTCAGCACCTTTCAAACATTACATTGTTGGTGGCCATACACTAGGAACCCACCATAAGGACTACATACCAGGTTCAGGCTGGTAAGGGGGGAATGGAGCAGACTTTACATTCAGAGCTGTTAGCAATGTTGCTGCCAGGCCTGATTCAGATTCCTAATACACACATACATGTTTGTGTTCATTTGATAAAAATATATAAATCAAAAAGCAGTGTGGGCCCATACGTGCTTGAGGCCTATTCCCTCCTGCACAATAGGTACATGCTGCAACATTTTCTATGTTTATAAACTGTGGACTGTGTTATATAGGTATGTGGAAACTTAATAGAAAAACTGGTACTTATGTAGTATCTGGGCGCCCGATTTTGAGATCAGGTCGGAAAAATCGCATTGCATGCGATGCGATCAACGTGATTTTCCATAGGGTTCAATGTTAAAATGGTCCTGTTCATTTCCCCACTGTCCAAGTGGGCATAGAGTTTATTTTATATAGCGTTGCGAGCGCAGCGAGCCACCGAGCCCGAAGCGTGGCGAGTGCAGTGAGCCCCCCGAGGGGACGCGGAATACATTTTAAGTAATCCGTGGTCCCTCACGGTGCTTGCTGCGCTCGCCACGCTTCGGGCTCGGTGGCTCGCTGCGCTCGCAACGCTATATAAAATCAACTCTATGCCCACTTGGATAGTGGGGAAATGAACAGGACCATTTTAACATTGAACCCTATGGAAAATCGCGTTGATCGCATCGCATGCGATTTGATTGCATGCGATGCGATTTTGCCGAAAATTGCGTCGCATCGCATCTGATTGTATGCCTTAAGTTAAGGCATACAATCAAATAATCGGGCGCCCAGATACTACATAAGTACCGAAAAACGTACTGTTACTGCGTAACTACGGACGTGTAGTCTTGTTTCTGGGCGTCGATTCACGGCCTGCACTACTACCTTCAGCACGGTGCCCTGTTCCAGACGCAGATGGGAATGGTGATGGTGGCCGTGATGGTGGTCGCTGCCCACACGGCGGTGATGAAGCTTCACCCACTGTGGAAGTCTGCGAGACATCTGATGTTTCCAGACCTTCATCTTGGACTGAGCAGGCATCCATTTCACTATCTATGGCCTTCAGCTCAATAGGTGTTGTTGCTGCTGGTGCTGCTTCTGCATCATTATCTTCACACTCACTGGCAGCAAAAGTGCTGGAGGACGACAGTGATATGGGGTTAGCCAGTGCAGAGTTCCCAAAGATCACAATGCACTGGTCATAAAATGCCCAGTCCATGCGGGCCCCACCACTCTTCCTCCTATTTCGGTCATGGACCTTAGTGTACTGCTTCCGCAGGGCTTTCAGTTTGTTCACTATCTGCTGCTGGGTTTTGATGATGCCACGGGCAGTCAGGATTTTAGCGATATTGTAGTACACTGCCGAGTTCTTCACTGTGCCATGACTTGTTTTTTAATCTCCTCCTCTCCTTTCACAGCCAGCAGCTCCAACACTTCATCATCCCTCCAGTGCGCCATTTCTGCCCTCCTCTGCGTAGCATATAATGGACATCACATATCACATGATTACATCCCCCAATGAGCTTGTTTTTTGGCATCGTGTGTGAAAAACACGGGTCTGTGCCATTCATACTGCCAAAACACCCGTGTATTACCCAGGAAAAATCCTGCAAAAAACCCATGTCGAATTCCTGGGGCATAACGCCCGGGAATTTCTAAAAGACCCTTTCACACAGAGACGCGACACAGGAATTTTCCGCTTGCCCCGTAAAAAACCTGGGTTTTTGTGGCAGTGAGAACGGGGTATAATAGGTCCTGCCACTACATAAAGTGGGTCAGGGAAGCAAAATATGGCAAAGTTGCAAAACACAGAGGGGGTAGAGGACATAGGGTTTACGAAAAAAATGTGGTCAGATCTAGGAGCCGACCTCAGAGAGGTGTATGCCTGGCACACCATGGGCATGGGAAGCATGTTCAGGGTCTTCTGTTGGACAGATTTGTATGAGAACTTCAGAAAGGGTGGTCAAGTGGTCTGGGATATCTATTGCAATGGCCAGTAACGCTGTCCAATATCAAGTTGGTATACTCCGGGCAGACATCTGATCCGGAAAGCATGCCCTGGGCTCTCCCCTAGATGGATTTTGCTGGAAATGATAGAGACGGATGACATATGGTCTAGGATGCCTAAATAAGTGCTTTGGTTCTACCAAAAACATTTACAAAGTGCAAAAATACCCAAAAAATTACAAAATGCTACAGATACAGAAAAAAAGGCAAAGGCATTGCCTGCAAAAAAAAAAAAAAACATTTAAAAAAAATATTGCCGCTCAGAGAAAGTCTGGGGATTATTGTTACACAGAGAGGAGTATACCGGGCACACCATGGGCATGGGGAGCATGTTCAGGGCCTTTTGGGGGACAGATTTGAATGAGAACTTCAGAGAGGGATGGCAAATGGTCTGGGATGCCTATTGGAGTGGCCAGGACTTCTGTCCAATGTCAAGTTGGTGTTTGCTGGCCAGTCATTTGACCCGGGGAGCGTGTTCTGGGCCTTCCACTAGATGGATTTTGCTCAAAATGTCACAGATGAATGACTTTTAATCATTTTAAAAATAATAAACAAATTACAAAAAACTCAAAAAATGTACAAAATGCTACATATACAGAAAAAAGGCAAGGGCATTGCCCCCCAAAACATTGGGGAAACAATTGCTGCTAAGAGAAAGTCTTGGGATTACACAACAAAAATTACACTAGGCAGCAACATTTTGGGTCTGCTGGAAGAGCTGTCAAGTTTAATGAACAATATCTGGCCCAAATGCGCAATTTCGGTGGGTTGTGCAATCGATTGTGCACGGTCCCAAGGGTCGAGAGGTCCCTCCACTGATCATACGTGCTGCGCGGTTGATCATTCGGCTTTACTTACAGATTGTATGTGTCTTATAGCACATGCGATCGCTCGTTCGATCAATCATATGACTTGCATATGACCTGCATACGTTCTAATGTATGGCCAGCTTAGAACAAGAGAAGGAAACAGTTCAAGTATGCAAATCAGCATTACCCTGCATCTGCATTTTGTAAATGAGCCTCAAAACCATCTAGAAACTGCAAAGGAAACTTCCCTAGTGTCCGGCTGGAGGGCTTTCTGTGCTCACACTACAACTCACTTATTTTCCTCTATTAATTTTAGTAATTAAAGTGGTATATACAATATTTACTTAAATTATATACATATAGAGTAACTAGGGAGATAGCTAATAAACATTGACAAGTCTCTCTGCACCGTGTTTCGTATTCCCACAAATCCACTGTCTGTATGTATGTTTTACTGTAGTACAACTCTCCAGGAATGTGAGTTGATCCTCCCAATCCTCAGAGAATCCATCGTTATAAAACCAAGAGTACTATATAGAGGAAATAACAGGAAAACATCTGACAGATCAAGTGCAATGGAAACTGAAATACATAGGTTACACTCACAAGTTAGCTTGTACAACAAGCATGTAGAATGGATGAGCAAGTGAAACTCATTTCCCACTGTCCTCCTTGAACATCTGCTACACCTTAGGCCATGCATATTGCGCAGTGTTTTCCCACGGCAAGGGCTGGCTCTACCATTAGGCTGCTGTCTAGGGCACCAGTATATGGAGGGTACCCATGATTATGCGTAGCACAAAATTAAAGTTGTTTCTGAGAGATGCATCCTTGTTGAACTTAAAGCAGGCAGCAGCTGTGAAACTTCTTAGATGCCACATCCACATTTTACCCTGAGGGGCTGCAAAGTGGGTATGTGTGGTTGATGTGAGTGAGAGCTTAAGTTTTGCCTAGGGCGCTGAGAAAACTTGCACCACCCCTGTTGATATTTTCTGGTTCAGAAAATAAGGGAGGGTATCCCAAAACTAATTTGTGCTTAGTGGTGGAGCTGCCCAGTAGGTATAGAAGTATGCTGGACAATGCAAAGGGTAGGATAAAAGTGCAAAAATATATACAACTTCTTTACAAGATGTTGAGGGCACAAGAATGAATTCAGAGGCTGACTGGCTATCCCTAACGGTTACCTGCTGGATGCGGCAGCGTGTTGGCAATCAGCAGCTTTAGCACGTGGCGGGCGGCTTCTGGCGACGTCACAAGGTTCTCCGGCTTCTGCCTTGTATCGGCATCTAGCAGGAGCGGGTGGCGGCTTGGGATTGTTGTGGGACAGCAAGTTGGTTGACAGTTATTAGGTCAACACCGTTAGGTCGACATGGGGAAAGGTCAACATGGTTCTAGGTCGACGTTGGACAAGATCAACATGGGTTTAGGTCAACAGTCATAAGGTCGACATGGGGTTTTTAACTGTTTTTTTTTTTACCTGAATGTCGACACAGTCGACATGGACACAGGTTACAGTGCACCGCATCCCCTCGCTTCGCTCGCGATGCTTCAGACACTATTTTATTCTCCCACCATGCCCTAGTGGATGGTAGGGCATGAAATACCACCTGTTGGCACGTTGGCTCAAAAGACAGTGAAAAACCCCATGTCGACCTTTTGACTGTCGACTTAGACACTGTCGACTTAATGCTTGTGTCGACCTAAGCCCATGTCGACCTTGACCCATATCAACCTAGAACCATGTCGACCTATCCCCATGTAGACCTATCCCTATGTCACCCTAATGACTGTCAACCAACTTGCTGTAGACCCAATGACCGTATCCCCGGGTGGCAGTGTCTCCTCCTGTCTCTGTATTGGCAGGGGTCAGCCAAGTGTGCTGTATAATTCTTGGGGTCAGCCAAGTGTGTCGTATAATTTCTGGGGTGAGCCAAGAGTGTAATATAATTTGTGGGGTGCTGTACATTCCTGGGGAGCTGCCCTTTTTATTAACAAAAAAAACAAAAAACTTTTTCTCTTTTTTTTTTTTATTGCAGGATTGCTGTCATGTGTGCTGCCAAGTGTGCCATATCAGTTCAGGGGTTCCACCATCTGTGCCAAATAATTGCTGGAGTGAGCCGTACCAGTGCAGGGGTGATGCTAAATAATGCCGTATCAATCCAGGGGTGATGCTAGGTGTGCCATATCAGTCTAGGGGTGATGCTAGGTGTGCCATATCAGTCTAGGGGTGAGGCTAAGTGTAACAAAGAAGAGGTATGGATCCGCACAGACTTAATACATGTTTGATCTATTTTACTAGAACCATTAGTTTGACCAATATATTGGACTACTCAATTATATGGTGGTAGTCTTGGATTGGTGGTGCGCCCAACACATCAGTATTTGCAACTGTGTAAAGGGGGGGTTGTATGCAAGAAGCATACAGAAAAGGACAAATGTGCCTTTTTGGGCGCACTCTTTGTTCAATAATTTGATATGATTAATTCATTAAAACATAACTTTTATTGGCTTCTTATTCTAAAAAGTTGGGAGCATTATTCATTTCTTGGTCATTTGATACATTGTCATTGACCGTCAATCAGAAAAAAAGGGGGGGGGGGGGGTCACATACAACATTTAGACAAGACATCAACAGACATTTGAAGACATGCTAGACTTCTAGCTGGTCCTCATATGTAGCCATCTAATTTATATGGCCTTTCGAAATAATCAGGTTATAAATTTTCTGTTTATGGTTAATTATTAGAATTTTTATAAATTTATTTTTGAAAAAAGTTTTTTAATCAAATTGCCTCAGCAAAAATAGCAGTGGTTTGCTCAGCCACACACGCTTAGCCAAACTCTCGTGCTCTTCAATTGTGGGATCCTAGGACTATTGTGACTCTTACTTAGAAGAAGAAGGTAACCCTGTCCAGCGGATGGACCTGAGAGAGGTATATATAATCACCCGTGAAAAATACTCCGACAACCGGTGGCTCCTAAGCACCTGCTGTTCAATCACCCGTCTAAGTTACCACCCAGTTTGTTCGCCAGGAGTCTCCTCTCTGGCTACTAGACCGGCCCCTTGTGGGTGCTGCTGATATCAGGCCTAGAGTGGGGTATATAGGTAACTTATTGGACTTAGTGTTGAATGAGAGTGCCTGGTTGGTTGTACCTTGGGAGTTATGGTAAAGAACACTTCTGCTTTCCAATACAGCTCCGTGAGTCACCCTGGTGCTTTTCAGTATTGCAGGGAGACACAACGGGCTGGATGGATGAGAGAGTGTTATGGAATAGGTGAGTGAGTGACAGTTTGTCAGTTTTAACCATAAATTGGCACTTCTGCTTTCAGAGATCTGCAAGCATCGAATCTCTGATGAGAGAGTCACAATTAGATGGACATCCTACCGACATGAATATAGAAAGTTTTAAGTAAGGTGGAAAAAGAGCCGGAAGATGAAAGGGTTACATATGCACCCAGCATGGAATGCTGAACTGTAATTACGCCTGGATTTCAATTAGAATATAAGATCATATATCCTGGATATCCAGGTGTATGCCTGCTTGAGTCCAAACCTATCAGTGGCCTATATGCAATAGGACCTCACCCCCATAAGCGCCTAAGGGTTAAATCTTATGTAAGCAGAACAGGGGGTTGTATCACAATATATTGCAGCGCCTGGATTTTATCTACAGTGAATCTTTATGCACAATTGTTCTGTTATACAGACATTACCACATGGTATAGTAGATATGGTGCTGGCCACTCCTACTAAGGCCCATAGGTGCACCCCATGGACTTATCCCGTGATTATGCACACTCGTGTATCCTGCACTGATATTCACTGTACCCACACCAATTAAATCTTTTAAAGAGCCAATTGCTCTATTTGTCTGCAAGTGATTATAGTGAATCTTTGAATAAAATTTCAATCACTGATATCTTTATACTGTGGTTTGTAAACTGCCCCCTGGGGTCTTATCCCATAATTAAGCACACATATATCTCCTGCATTTATATCCACTGTAACCACACAAATTAAACATATGAAGAGATAATAGCTCTTTTTTATCCACAAGTGATTATAATAAATCTTTCAACACGATATAATTCACTGATATTTCAATCACTGATATCTTTATACTGTGGTTTGTAAACTGCCCCCTGGGGTCTTATCCCGTAATTAAGCACACATATATCTCCTGCACTTATATCCACTGTAACCACACAAATTAAACATATGAAGAGATAATTGCTCTTTTTTATCCACAAGTGATTACAATAAATCTTTCAACACGATATAATTCACTGATATCTTTCAATCTACATATTGTTACAATACCTAATGGTTATACATGTATAATTCTGTTTACTCTGGAATCAGCAGTATCAACACAAGATGAAAGTATTTGGAGCTAACTGCTCACAAACACTTAGAAGAAGACGCTGCAGGAAGAATTAAACATGACTAAAGACACTTAATTTATATGGGCTCCATAAGAAGCTATAGTGTCAATGAGGTTTGGACAATTATCCAAAAATCCAAGCTGTAGTATGCAAAGACAATTCGTGCATGTACTCCCATAAATTGCATCAGACAGTGTAATTTAAACACATAGGCACTCCACTGGTTACTGTTGTTATAGTGGATAGTTTGTAGCAGCGTGGGGCAACAAAGTAATGAAAGGAGCTGTGAGCTCCCACCGAGTGTGACTCTGTGGAGTCAGGTGCGCGCAGGCTCAGCTGAGCTGCGGCAGAGAATACCTGACAGCGTCCGCGTGTAGTTCCCCAGCCGGGGACAGCAGTTCTGGATGCGGCGGCTGAATGTCGGCGTGTGCTCTAACTATGTGCTGAGCAGGAGATGGACCAGGCGTGTGTGGCTGGCGGTGGCGGGTACGCGTTTCGCCCGTTGGCTTCCTCAGTCGGACTGAGGAAGCCAACGGGCGAAACGCGTACCCGCCACCGCCAGCCACACACGCCTGGTCCATCTCCTGCTCAGCACATAGTTAGAGCACACGCCGACATTCAGCCGCCGCATCCAGAACTGCTGTCCCCGGCTGGGGAACTACACGCGGACGCTGTCAGGTATTCTCTGCCGCAGCTCAGCTGAGCCTGCGCGCACCTGACTCCACAGAGTCACACTCGGTGGGAGCTCACAGCTCCTTTCATTACTTTGTTGCCCCACGCTGCTACAAACTATCCACTATAACAACAGTAACCAGTGGAGTGCCTATGTGTTTAAATTACACTGTCTGATGCAATTTATGGGAGTACATGCACGAATTGTCTTTGCATACTACAGCTTGGATTTTTGGATAATTGTCCAAACCTCATTGACACTATAGCTTCTTATGGAGCCCATATAAATTAAGTGTCTTTAGTCATGTTTAATTCTTCCTGCAGCGTCTTCTTCTAAGTGTTTGTGAGCAGTTAGCTCCAAATACTTTCATCTTGTGTTGATACTGCTGATTCCAGAGTAAACAGAATTATACATGTATAACCATTAGGTATTGTAACAATATGTAGATTGAAAGATATCAGTGAATTATATCGTGTTGAAAGATTTATTGTAATCACTTGTGGATAAAAAAGAGCAATTATCTCTTCATATGTTTAATTTGTGTGGTTACAGTGGATATAAGTGCAGGAGATATATGTGTGCTTAATTACGGGATAAGACCCCAGGGGGCAGTTTACAAACCACAGTATAAAGATATCAGTGATTGAAATATCAGTGAATTATATCGTGTTGAAAGATTTATTATAATCACTTGTGGATAAAAAAGAGCTATTATCTCTTCATATGTTTAATTTGTGTGGTTACAGTGGATATAAATGCAGGAGATATATGTGTGCTTAATTATGGGATAAGACCCCAGGGGGCAGTTTACAAACCACAGTATAAAGATATCAGTGATTGAAATTTTATTCAAAGATTCACTATAATCACTTGCAGACAAATAGAGCAATTGGCTCTTTAAAAGATTTAATTGGTGTGGGTACAGTGAATATCAGTGCAGGATACACGAGTGTGCATAATCACGGGATAAGTCCATGGGGTGCACCTATGGGCCTTAGTAGGAGTGGCCAGCACCATATCTACTATACCATGTGGTAATGTCTGTATAACAGAACAATTGTGCATAAAGATTCACTGTAGATAAAATCCAGGCGCTGCAATATATTGTGATACAACCCCCTGTTCTGCTTACATAAGATTTAACCCTTAGGCGCTTATGGGGGTGAGGTCCTATTGCATATAGGCCACTGATAGGTTTGGACTCAAGCAGGCATACACCTGGATATCCAGGATATATGATCTTATATTCTAATTGAAATCCAGGCGTAATTACAGTTCAGCATTCCATGCTGGGTGCATATGTAACCCTTTCATCTTCCGGCTCTTTTTCCACCTTACTTAAAACTTTCTATATTCATGTCGGTAGGATGTCCATCTAATTGTGACTCTCTCATCAGAGATTCGATGCTTGCAGATCTCTGAAAGCAGAAGTGCCAATTTATGGTTAAAACTGACAAACTGTCACTCACTCACCTATTCCATAACACTCTCTCATCCATCCAGCCCGTTGTGTCTCCCTGCAATACTGAAAAGCACCAGGGTGACTCACGGAGCTGTATTGGAAAGCAGAAGTGTTCTTTACCATAACTCCCAAGGTACAACCAACCAGGCACTCTCATTCAACACTAAGTCCAATAAGTTACCTATATACCCCACTCTAGGCCTGATATCAGCAGCACCCACAAGGGGCCGGTCTAGTAGCCAGAGAGGAGACTCCTGGCGAACAAACTGGGTGGTAACTTAGACGGGTGATTGAACAGCAGGTGCTTAGGAGCCACCGGTTGTCGGAGTATTTTTCACGGGTGATTATATATACCTCTCTCAGGTCCATCCGCTGGACAGGGTTACCTTCTTCTTCTAAGTAAGAGTCACAATAGTCCTAGGATCCCACAATTGAAGAGCACGAGAGTTTGGCTAAGCGTGTGTGGCTGAGCAAACCACTGCTATTTTTGCTGAGGCAATTTGATTAAAAAACTTTTTTCAAAAATAAATTTATAAAAATTCTAATAATTAACCATAAACAGAAAATTTATAACCTGATTATTTCGAAAGGCCATATAAATTAGATGGCTACATATGAGGACCAGCTAGAAGTCTAGCATGTCTTCAAATGTCTGTTGATGTCTTGTCTAAATGTTGTATGTGACCCCCCCCCCCCCTTTTTTTCTGATTGACGGTCAATGACAATGTATCAAATGACCAAGAAATGAATAATGCTCCCAACTTTTTAGAATAAGAAGCCAATAAAAGTTATGTTTTAATGAATTAATCATATCAAATTATTGAACAAAGAGTGCGCCCAAAAAGGCACATTTGTCCTTTTCTGTATGCTTCTTGCATACAACCCCCCCTTTACAGTGAGGCTAAGTGTGCCATGTCAGTCCAGGGGTGATTTTTGATTGAAAAAGCAGGTCTTTATTGTACATAAAGAATGCAAAAAACAGACGATAACAAATATCACACATATACCGTGTCGCAGCACAGCCAAAGCACAGTACACATGCAAACAGTATAGTACATATTATAAAATACAGTACAAGTTAAACTCACACTATAGACTATACTATGCACTATGCATTCTAACGGTAACATTTACACAACAGTATACAAGACTATGGGTGTGGAGGGTAGGGGGGGTGAGGGAGGGGGGAATCACATGCCCGAAGCTTTATTGACCAGACAGACACATATAAGGGGAGGGCAATAAATAGAAGACATCAACAAAACAACAGACATTGTGAAGTGAGGGGGAAGGGGCCACGGTCCCAAAGTCTTATAAAACAGTCCAAACAAGGGGAAAGGACCAGAAGAAAAGGGGTTTAGTCCTCTTCTTCCTCAGGGCTATCCCGAATGGAATAGTCTCTGAGCAGGCTGTGAACCAGCCTGCGGCAGTCCTGAACGGACATTCTCTCCCTCCGTCCAGGGGTGATGCTGTATGTGCCATATCAGTCCAGGGGTGATTCTACCTGTGCGGTATCAATCCAGGGGTGATGCTAGGTGTGCAGTATCAGCCTAGGGGTGATGCTAAGTGTGGATACCTCCCAACTGTCACAATTACAGCGGGACAGTCCCGATTTTCGGGTCCTGTCCCGCTGTCCCACCCGCGGCAGGCATTGTCCCGCTGCGGGGGGTGGCAGTTGGGAGACCCCCCAATCTAGTAGAATAGACGCTGTGCGCATGCGCACAGCGTCTATTCTCGTATGGAAATGAAGTCGCGGCTAATTAGCATAAGTTGTGCCCTCATTTGCATACGCCCCGCCCCCTTTTCGGACGGACGCCCCGCTCCCTATTTCTTCAGGTCAAAAGTTGCCGTATCAGACTAGTGGTGATGCTAAGTCTGTTGTGTCAGTGCAGGGGTGATGCTAAGCGTGCCATATCAGTCCAGGGGTGATCCTAGGTGTGCAGTATCAGCCTAGGGGTGATGCTAAGTGTGTCATGTCATCCCTGGGATGATGCTAAACGTGACCAGTCCAGGGGTGATGCTACCTGTGCTGTATCAGTCCAGGGGTGTTGCTATGTGTGCCGTATCAGACTAGTGGTGATGCTAAGTCTGTTGTGTCAGTGCAGGGGTGATGCTAAGCGTGCCATATCAGTCCAGGGGTGATCCTAGGTGTGCAGTATCAGCCTAGGGGTGATGCTAAGTGTGTCATGTCATCCCTGGGATGATGCTAAACGTGACCAGTCCAGGGGTGATGCTACCTGTGCTGTATCAGTCCAGGGGTGTTGCTATGTGTGCCGTATCAGACTAGTGGTGATGCTGTCTGTCGTGTCAGTACAGGGATGATGCTAAGTGTGCCATATCAGACTAGTGGTGATGCTAAGTCTGTTGTGTCAGTACAGGGGTGATGCTAAGTGTGCCATATCAGACTAGTGGTGATGCTAAGTCTGTTGTGTCAGTGCAGGGGTGATGCTAAGCGTGCCATATCAGTCCAGGGGTGATCCCAGGTGTGCAGTATCAGCCTAGGGGTGATGCTAAGTGTGTCATGTCATCCCTGGGATGATGCTAAACGTGACCAGTCCAGTGGTGATGCTACCTGTGCTGTATCAGTCCAGGGGTGTTGCTATGTGTGCCGTATCAGACTAGTGGTGATGCTGTCTGTCGTGTCAGTACAGGGGTGATGCTAAGTGTGCCATATCAGACTAGTGGTGATGCTAAGTCTGTTGTGTCAGTACAGGGGTGATGCTAAGTGTGCCATATCAGACTAGTGGTGATGCTAAGTCTGTTGTGTCAGTGCAGGGGTGATGCTAAGCATGCCATATCAGTCCAGGGGTGATCCTAGGTGTGCAGTATCAGCCTAGGGGTGATGCTAAGTGTGTCATGTCATCCCTGGGATGATGCTAAACGTGACCAGTCCAGGGGTGATGCTACCTGTGCTGTATCAGTCCAGGGGTGTTGCTATGTGTGCCGTATCAGACTAGTGGTGATGCTGTCTGTCGTGTCAGTACAGGGGTGATGCTAAGTGTGCCATATCAGACTAGTGGTGACGCTAAGTCTGTTGTGTCAGTGCAGGGGTGATGCTAAGTGTGCTGTATCAGTCCAGGTGTTCTACTAAGTGTTCCTTATCAGTCCAGTTTGTGTGCCGCCCACTTATGTCACTTTGCATAGCCTTGGTGCAACCTTTTGGCCTTAAAACTATTTTGTGAGGTGTTCAGGATAGACTGGAAATCAGTGGAAATTAATGATATTGAGGTTAATAATAGCATACTGTAGGAGCAAAAAAAAGACCCAAATTCTAGTGATTTTTATACAGATCCAAAACACGAAACACAAAAATGGTGGTGTTTTGGAACAGATCCAGATCCAAACCACTGCCCGAGATACAGACCCAAATGCGTTTCACGATAAATATTCTACTGTAAAATCAATTATAGTTGAAGTTTAATTAATATGCGTGCATGCGTGGGCAGTGTTGCTGTTCTCGGCACAAATTTATATCCTGAGCATAACTTTATATTATACATATACACAAAACAAATAAAGAACTCTGATAAAATACGAAAGCGCCGCATGTTAACCAAATGCTAAATATTTAGCAAAACCTCCAGTAGATCTGTGAGCTCTGGGGAATATTTACTATCTTTGTTTTTTGTCCTTGTACACAGTTGTACATTGGAAATTCTAGTCAGAAAAATGTGTAGCAAATGCATTGCTATGAAGCAGATTATTAAAGATTTTCTTTGCATACCCTGCAATTTATATTTTAGCCAGAGGTGGCAGCATTCACCAATTCTCTGCACAAAGTCAAACGCCGCTGAAAGTGAAGCGACAGCTGCATAATAGCATACAATGGAAAACTGACAGCTAGAGGATAATTTGCAGTCGCCCAAAGAGCAGTGAAGATAAGTATATACAAATGGAGTATAAAGCACTAATATCTCATATATTAAACTGATTCAGGACAGGAAAATATACATTTAAAATCACCAATTAACTGCACTTAAAAATGACTTATATGTAGCATGTTCACAAAGATTATTTCCGAAAAAAAAAATGTTTTCTTGTGCATTCTTGAAGAAATGACACCCAAGGTGTGACCTCTTGTAAATCATTACTAACAATCGTATTAAAATGTAGTGCAAGGTTTAAACTTTCACCTACACCAGTGGTTCCCAGATGTGGATCTCAAGGCACCCTAACTAATTAAGTCACCTGTGGCCAACCATGGATATGCTTAAAACCTGGACTGTTATATTTCCTTGAGGACCGTGTTTGGGGACCTCTGACCAACACAAGGGTTATGTTATATCAGCGGTTCTCAAACTCGGTCCTCATACAGTTCATGTTTTCCAGGTCTCCCGACAGGCGCACTCATTCCTGACTGACTCACTTTAAAAGATCCACAGGTGGAGCTAATTAATTCAATTCATTCTTTGAGAAGATATGCAATACATTCACTATGTGGGGCCCCGAGGACCGACTAAGAGAACCTGTGAGTTATATAATTATAGTACTTGATCCTGAGTGGAGATCACAGATTAGGTGTGCCTTCATTGGCTGGTTCATGTTTATATAGTTCGGAAAGGGGGGAGGATGTCATGTATATTCATTAAACAACAAACAATTAGATTTATTTTGATTTATACTTAAGGTGCATACACATGGGGGGAGATATATTGCTAGCAATATATTGCTTGCAATATATTGCTGAGCAATATATTGCTCAGTGTCTCCTTTTCATCAGCGACCATCTCTGGTCGCTGATGAAAAGGAGACACTGAGCAATAAAAGGAACCTCTGCTGGGGGAGCCGCAGAGGTAATTAGCTGGTCGCAGGAGCAAGCTCCTGCGACCAGCGATTACAATGGGGCTGAAAACGGGAGCGCGCACCCAGCGATTTATCCCATCACTGGCAATATGCGACCTGTGTGTACACAGCTTTAGTTTACTGAGAACTGTTTTTTTTTTTTAATCCCAATAAAACTAAAGACAGATTTTCCCAAGAAAATAAGATCATTTCCAAGAACACTTTGGTGATGGATAGGTGGATCTAAATGCAACAACAGTGTTGGCACATGTGACCATTATATTATATAAGGACCAATGCTGAAAACCAGAACATAAGACTCATGTGGCAGCACTGCTGTCTCATGCTGCTTTCACACTGCCAAAACGTTAAAAAAACCGGTATTTTTAAACAGTATTTAAAACGGGTCTGAGCCTTCACATTGCAGTAGATTACCGTTTTAAATACCGTTTAAGTACCATTCACATCAGTCAACCCGTTTAATCCCCTGAACATGGTTCAAGGCAGAACGCAGGGGACAGCCTATCACAGGTCTGTAATCTGTTGTTTTTACTAAATACCATTTCAGAGCCATTCTCACTGCATAAAAAACGGCTCTGAAACGTGTAGGACTCTGCTTTTTAAACGTTTTGAAATACCGGTTATCTTTAACCGGTAAATCAACTCTGGCGCTTTCCCACTGCAGCCTGAAATGTTTTGAAATGGGAAAAAAACATACCGTTTAACAAGTGCGGTGTGAAAGGGGTATCCGTTTTATCTGTACCCTGCTTTGTGGTTTACTACATGGTTGCCTACCTGACCCTCTCCTTCAGGGAGAAAATGCTCTGTTCCTGGACTTCCCTGGTAATGTATGATTGCCATCACCTGTGGGGAGCTAGGTAATTGATAAGAAAGGTGTTTCACCACAGGTGCTGGCAATCATACATTATCAGGGAAGTCCAGGAACAGAGTATTTTCTCCCTGAAGGAGAAGGACAGGTAGGCCATATTTTTTATATATCTCCAAGCTAGTGTAGTAGTACATGACAAAATATATTGTTTCTACTGTACATTTGTTGTTTTGTACTTTTTTATGTAAATAATGACATTATTTGTGTTGGGTAACTCTTTATAAATATTCTTATTTATTTATTTAGTCCCAGCATATCCAGCCTCGCTTTACAACTGGATGTATGCACGGTGGAATAAAAAAGATATGGGGTACTGTCTTGCCATTTAAATAATTGTCCCTTTAATAAATCAGAGACTTGCCTGAAAGTTGCTTAAACCTGTATAATACTGGGTATAATGGGCCTGATTCAGCCCTGTTCACTAGGCTGCGTATACTTGCTGGATAGTGAACAAGTGCCGCACACAGCCTTGCCAAACGCCCGCCTCCACTGCCCGCATCCCCTCGCTAGCATGCGAGGGGAAGTGTACGAGAACACATCCTGGCATGCGGCCGAAGGGGAGAGAAGCATTCGATTGTGGCTGACTATCGAATTTATTTTCTCCCCTCCGGTAATGAATCAATCTGAACATGTGACGCCAACCGCCCCTCCCGAGCAAACATCGACCAGGGGAATGCCCAATGTTTTTATGGGGATAACGTTGCCTCCTGCTCACCCTTAAACACCCTCTCTGGAGCTAATGGTGAGAAGACTCACATAGTAGCTTCCTATAGGGGCATATATTAATTCAATGCACTTACAGCAAAGTTATAGTGCAACAACCAGAAAACAATGACAAAAGTGCTAGTCAGGGATAGAATTATTAAAAATTACTACATAGATAGATGTATTTTATTTTTATAAGGAACGTCTCATTTTGAGTTATTTCCATTGAGAACTTTCAGAATAAAATGTCTGACTTGAGATCCTTTTTCAATACATTTGAAAACAGATTGTATAATGTTCTTGCCAATAAGTAATTCCATAACGCTTGCCAATTAACTTGACGGCAGAGCCACATTTCCCCAGCTCATACTTGCCTACTGAGAGACATGAATTTTGAGAGTTTTTCCAGAATCGGGTGAATGAATAAGCCACCTTCCTGAATACCCCTGTGCTTTATTGTAAAGGAAGGAGATTAATGCTTTGATCCTGTTGAAGGCATATGAAATGTACACTGTTATTCTGTGAGGGAGGACCATTACTGTAAAGAAACTTTAAGTACAGATGGAGTAATTGTTAGCATTATTGCCTCACAGTGCTGAGGTGATTCCCACCATGGTAGTAACTGTGATGTTTGTATATCCAAGTACTTGTGTTTCCCCAGGGCACTCCCGATTCCTCCAACAATCAAAAAAAAATACTGGTAAGTTCATTGTCTCCCATCAAAAATATGTAACCTTAGTGTGTAAGCATGGGCATGTTTCTAGGGCAGAAAAGATAGGCAAAGTGGTGCTTATCTGCCATTAAAGTTTATGTTTAATGTTCACGTTTGGAAAATGGTCATGGTAACAAATGTCACATCAAAGATCAACCTACTACGACCTTAGTAACACCCCCTTTATTCATCTAAGCTTTTCAGTTATCTTCCATACTTCTGCTAAGTCTAGACTAATGTAATTCTTGTACGTGTCTCTGTTGAAAGCATTGACTGGTCAAGGTACATCTATAAATGAGCTTTTGTAACAAAGTGCTACAAGGAAATACAGATTACATTAGAATGATAGGAACTGTCTGCGGGAACACATTGGTGGTCGATAAATTCA
Source organism: Crinia signifera (assembly GCF_055691185.1). Classification (NCBI taxonomy): domain Eukaryota; kingdom Metazoa; phylum Chordata; class Amphibia; order Anura; family Myobatrachidae; genus Crinia; species Crinia signifera. The sequence continues at coordinate 87,338,379 of NC_139221.1, forward strand.
GCTGCTTTGCATATTGCAGTTTCTGCACTTTGAGGCTGCTCTTGGTACCTTCATGAAAAACATACTCCTCAACTGGCAAAGGGGTCCATCAAAATACATATGAGCCACATGTGATCTGGAGGTGATCTATCGAAGCCTCATGGCATGTCTGGGTAAAAGAACTAGCATGGCTCCTTTATGTGTGGAGGAGAGGGGCTGCCACTAGTCATGTAGTCTGTGGAGAAGAGGAGAGGGAAGCCATTACCACTGATCAGGTCTTGGCACCTGCATAATGGAGCTGACAGGGGCCCAGAAAAGCACATGTGCACTGGTGGTGTGACTGCGCATGCACAACCTCCTGGCATCTTTGGACTGCAATGTTTGCAGCCCATAGAAGCTTGACATGGGCTAATGATCATTGACGGAGTGGCTTCCTACCGGAAGCCAGCTCTCTGATAATCACAGCTGCTTCTGGCAGTCCTAGAAGGAGGGATGGCATTCCCAATGGCACTGCCTGTCTTGCGGGTGTATGGCAGGAAGGACTTCCAATAGGAAATCACTACAAGTCACAGTGTGGCCAGTGCAGTCCTGGACTCACTTCAGTGGATTTAACTGGAAGAAGGGGGGCTGCAGTCCACCACTGATAAGCAATGGGAATAGGTAACTGTATACATAAGAAGTATACCCTGGTACACTGTACTAGGTGCTGCTGACCAACTACAGTGACCACAAGCACTGCTGACAAGAAATAAAAGAAAGAATCCATAAGTAAAGTACATATGTAGTCATAATTATCCATTCATGGAAAAATATACTTTTAAAGAATAAAGCTGGACTTTAAAAAAAAAAAAAAGATGTTCTTTTGAGAGTTCCTTCAAAAGTTCCTCACATTATAGTAATGTTTCATCATGTCCCTCATTATACCATGCTTCATAGTGTACTGCCAGGCATTGCTCTGCAATCAGTGCCCTGACTCTACAGCCTGTGGTGAGAGACAAGTCCTGTGGATTTTCACAATATCTAGCTACAACCCCTTCACATCAGAAAAAGGATTACTGAAAGGAAATCTACTCTAACTACCATTCACTTTTTTAGCTTTAAAAGTTTTGCATTGAGGTGCGAGTAAACCAAGCTAGCTTTTCCTACTGCAAAAACATGTTTAATACTGAAATAAAATAAATGATTGGAATCATAAAATTGTGCATGGCCATCCGTGTGCATGGCCATCCGTGTGCATTGCGGAGTGTGCCAAAACCAGTGAGCAGCAGAGCATACAAATCATTTTGTTTTGAAATGGATCATCTGTGGCACCAAGGGAGTTTTTCAACCTGCCAATCATTGGTGGCTTTGACCAATGGATTTAAAATGGCAAGAGGAATCAATGCAGAGGCGTAACTAGAACTCGATGGGCCCCATAGCAACATCTTGAAAGGGCCCCCCTCCCATCTTTTGTCACTACAATGCCCTTTATGGACAGGAGAGAGAAGAGAGTGAGAAAGAAAAAGGGTGTCGGGAAGAGAAAGAGAGAAGCCAGTTAGAGAGGGAGAGAGAAAGAGAGAGAGAGCGGAAAGTGTTAGGGAGAGAGGGAGGAGCGAGCATGAAAGACACTACTTGATAACAGCACAGGACAGGGGGCGGAGGCATTAATGCATAGACGGCCGAACAGGAGGGCAGGATGGGGCATAGACCAACAGACAAAAGAATGGGGGGGGGGGGGGGTTGGCAGACAGAAGGTAGTGGGCATAAATAGGAGGCATATAGATGGACAGATGTGAGGGGCCGCACAAATTGACAGTAGGAGCATAGATAGACGGATGGACAGGTGGATGGCATAGATGGATGGAGTGGGTTTATATGGACAGAAAGAGGCGGGCTGCAATGGGGGCATATATAGACAGAAGGGTAGGGCATAGATGGGAGGGGCAAACATGGACATATGGGGAGGGGCAAAGACAGACAGAAGGACATAGATGCCCCCCCCCGCGCTTTGATCCCTTTTACAATATACACATTATGCCAAATACAAACAGCACCTCCCTCCACCTTCCCCCTATTAAATGATTATTAATCGAATTACATTTGGTGTAACGCACATTTGTTGCTGGCAGTCCAGGCTGGCGCAGGCTGAGCCAGACACGATCGTAGGAGCCGGTGAGGGCCTGAGGCAGTGACCTCTTCTCCAGCCGTGGTTCCCGATCACCGGCTGGAGGAGGAGCATTGATGAGGCACCTGGGGAGGAGGAGTCCGATACAATGCTGCCGCTGCTGCACCGCTAGAGCGGCAGTTACTGCCAGTACGCAGCAGCAGCAGAAAATAGAGATGGTAAGCACTGCCCGGCCTGCAAAAACTACCCACCTCAGCCACCTCCCTCCTTTCGCTTCCTCCCGTCAGATAATTACTGGAACTGCACCCTGGGCTCCTTCTGCCTCTCTCCGGGTATCGGCACGACCCGGTCCCCCCCGGGACCCAAACTGCCGGGACCCCAGTTATAAAATGAAGAAAATAAATATTTTTTAGAGGGTGCAGGGGGATTGCCTTGGGGCCCCTTAAACGGCCTGGCCCCATAGCAGCTGCATCCCCTGCACCTAACTATAGTTACGCCACTGCCGAGGGGTATCATCTGCAGCCGGCGGGGGTATCTGCGGCAGCTGACGGGGGGGCTGTACCTCTCTGGACACAGCCACCTCTGCGCACGTCACTGGTAGGAGTCTTCCCTCACCGCACACTGCCGTGCCAAAGGTCAGAGACTCCCTCGTAGCAGGCAGGGTGGGTGCATCCGGTCCAGGTGGATGCGGCTGCCCGGTGGACCCCCACTCTCCACGCTCTACTCTCCCGCGAGCAGCTCAGCCTTTCTACAGGCTGCCGCGGCACTCTTAAAAAATAAAAATAAAATACTAAGCATGGTGCAGGGGTGTGCCTGCTGTCCGTCGGGCCCCCCTATCCACCGGGCCCCATAGCAGCTGCACCCCCTGCACCCATGGTAGTTCCGCCACTGAATCAATGCGAAACATTTATATTTGATTCCTGTTGCTATTTTAAATTCATTGGTCAAAGCTGCAGATCATCACTGGCTTTAAATACTGTAACTGACGCATAGTCAGTGGCGTTTAGAGGAGAGGGGGCAGGTATTAATTACCTGGGCCCAAGCCTGTGTCAGCTGCTAAGAAGGACACTGTTCCCCTCTGTGGCCCTGGCACCCACTGTGTGGTTCCTGGAAAGCTCTTTCTACCATTTTTATTGAAGGGGTATGGCTTCCACCGGATTTGCTTACACCCCTAAGGTTACCAACAGTAAAATAACCCCTACAATACCCAAGCCTGTGTTTTTCTTCACCTCCAAGCATATCCTGACATGAATGAGGATGCAGAAGTTTGCAGGTTAGTACCGAATCAGCAAAGCGAAGAGTTTAAAGAGAAAATAAGACTTTTTTTTGTCTAAAACACAAAAATAAAATGCCTCACAAGCAAGCCCATACAGAACAATGTATGCCTTATTTTTGCTAATTACTCAATGATAAATGTAAAAAAATATCATATATCTCCACTGCAAACTACTTTTCTGAACATTAGGAAGAGGTTTGTTGGTTCATTTTCTTCATGAATAGAACCCAACAATACTAGTTTCTTAACTCTTTCAAGTCCAATGTCTAGTCAGGTTAAGCAGCCCTAGTGTTAGTAGCAGATGCAATGGTGAGCCACTTTAAAATAAGGACATTAACATCATTCAACATTCAATGTAGACCGTTTTTGAATATAAAAAAAAATACAATTCATTTAAACATTAAACCAGACTGTTTGAATTGCAAAAATAATTTTTTACAGCAAAAGGTTAATATACAGTATAATAGTAAAATGTTTAAAGGGAAAATACTAAATGATACAGCAACAGTGCATACAAAAAACAATATTTTATTTTGACTCTGGCTATTCTCTCCTTGCACCAGGAGGTGGAGTGATAAGGAAACATAGACTGACACCTGACATCACATACCATACATACCATATGCTTAAGATAGCAGAGGGCATTGTTTTCAAACTTGTAGTAGGGAAGACTTTCATTGGCCAATTCCCTGTCCGCAAACATGTCATTGTTTGAACACATTTGCTGGCAGGTTAGACCTTCCATAAAGGGAAGCCTTATAGGTAACAAGGGAAGTTAGTTACAAAGAGATAGGGACCAACGATGCATAGAAAATATGTAATTAAATGTTTGCTTTTAGTTTCTGTTTGATACCATTCAGTTTCACTTTCACAAAGTTGACAGATTCTTTTTTTGGAGTTACTGTAAGTAAAAAACTGAAGAAACTCTGTTAGATATGAGCTGCAGGGCAACTTTTAAAATTAGAGTCATTGACAGGTCAATTGCTTTTTTAGGCGGTGTGGAAGTGCTAGAATGGGAAGTGGCGAATGCATGCTCTTTTCCTGTAATAATCAAAATACTTTTATTGATTATCTTATATCTTAATTCATTTTTAAGCATGCCCAATCTAGTATATCATAGTAGATAACAGTAAAGAATAATTTTAAGGGATCTTTATTGATAAGGGGTCTATTTATCATTACATTTTTGCCTCATATTTTACGAAAACATCCATTTTCGGAAGAGTCCTGAAAATATTAAGGGGCCCATTGACCATTGAATATTTACGGCTAATTCCCGAGAAAACACCCATTTTTGTGGGTTATCCACAAATATTAAGTATCTCCTAATGAATCTAGAAGGAACTGCAGCAGATATCTCCGATACCTGCTGCGATTGCTCCTGTCCTGCTCACAGCAGCTTCCCCCATTGCTACCTGATGTACCAATAACGGACACCATCGCATCGCAGCTACCGCAATTTTTAGATAGCAGTAGCCTATTGTAGCTTTGGACTACACACCGCACAGCTGTCCGGCAAGGTGGTCAGCAGGGTCCTCCGGGGTTCAGTACTGACCCCCTCCCTTGCGCATGTGCAGACACTTCCTCCCAGCAAACGAGATTGCAGCGAAGGGCAAAGAATATATTCACCATTAGGATTTCCAACAGCAGCTGCAAGCCTGCAGCCACTATAGTTTTCAATGGGGGATGTGATGCAGTGAGATTTACCAAGCTCCATGTGAACCATCTGGGAGTTTGGTCACCACAACTGAACATGTCATTGTGCTGCTGTAACCAGTGCTGGATTAAGGCCCTTATTCAGATCTGATCGCAGTACAAATTTGTTCTAAAAATGGGCAAAACCATGTGCACTGCAGGTGGGGCAGATGTAACATGTGCAGAGATATTTAGATTTGTGTGTTATTTTGTTTCTGTGAAGGGTAAATACTGGCTGCATTATTTTTACACTGCAATTTAGATTTCAGTTTTAACACACCCCACCCAAATCTAATTCTTTCTGCACATGTTACAACTGTCCCACCTGCAGTGCACATGGTTTTGCCCATTTTGAGAACACATTTGTACTGCGATCAGATCTGAATAAAGGCCTAAATCCTGTGGAGACCCATAGACAGTCAAAATCCCTGGCCCCTCTTTGCAAATGATCTCCTATTACATGTCCAGCTCTCGGGCCCCTGTCTTAAATTCTCTCCTAGGGCGAGATGTATTAATACACCTGTACTGTGGTGTGCGGGGGTCTTTGTCACCTCCCAGCCGCCTACTGCTCCCCTGCAGCCGGGACAGCGCAGTGTGGCTGTCCCCTGCGCCGCCTCCTCCTCCCCCCTGCAGCCGGAAGGACAGCCGGCTGCCTTGCTAGGGGGAGGAGGGGTTTACCTTCCGGGTCCAGGAGGACCTGTAAGAAGGTAAGCTGGGAGAGGGGGGTCGGTGAGGCAGCGGGGTTGCAGCGGAGGCGGAGAAAAGAAGCCCAAAGGCTTCTGTAGGGTATCGCCACCCATAGGTGACAATACCCTACTATGCAGTATCGGTGCGGACGGGTTTTAATACATAGGAAAATGCAGTAAAACTGTTTTTTTTTTTTTTCGCATTTTCAGCTTAATACATCTCGCCCCTAATACTTTTCATTTTACAAACCAACAGTCTACTATCTGGAAACTGTATGCGCAGGTCTACTTCACTTCAAACACATTGCAGGGATGGGCTCCTTTTGTAGTCACTGTGTGTGCTCCTTATACAATTCAGAATGAGCCACCCCCCCCCCCCCCCACCTAGACAGTTTTGCAAATGCAGACAAAAGGGTGTGTGGCCTTAATATAACATTTTGGCCTGGCAAGAAGAGTCTACCTTGCACCCCAGTTACGCCCCTGATACTATATTATGCCCCACACAATAATGCCCCATCAAATTATGCCACACAGATTTGCCCATTACACCATATTATGACGCACACAGTAATGCCTGTTACACATTATGTTGCAAAGTTATGTCCCTGACACCATAAAATGCCCCACACTGTAATGACCACTGCAAATTATGGTATACACAGTGAGCCTACCTACTTTGAAACTAAATGCTGATTGTCAGGGGGTTGGTGTCTGCTTCTTCACCTCATCTCAAAGCTAGTTGTCAAGGGGTTGGTGTCTGCCCCTTCTCCCAACTTGTTGTCAGGGATTGCTTCCTGTATCTTCCCCCATTATCCCGGCTGCAGACGGGTCAGTACCTGGAACTTCCTGGTACTACTGTGAGCTCCTGTATTAGTTCCCTTTTTACTAGAGAATGTCTCCTCTCAGGTGGCAATTTTGGCAGGGACATTTTTAGCTGTGTGTCTGCACAAAATTAGTCTGTGTGTAGACTGGTGTCTGCACGAAATGAGTGTGCAGATAATGGCTGTAGGCACTCCATGCGCTCGCACAGCTTTCCCGGAACACAAAATGGCCCAAACTGCAACTGCATTTGGGGTGCTAATACTGCACCCAGATCACAATGCAAATGAGATGATTGATAAACTAGCCAGTACTTGTGTATTATCACTGCGCCCCCGATGTTGGTCGTGCAATGTTTTAATCGCATCGCATGCCATGCACCCGATGGCATGCGATGTGACGCGATTTTTGCCCCCTATGCGATGAAAGATTGTATAAGCACCCTAAAGGGCGTCCCCTCGCAGGCTTCACAGGTATCCGCGTCCCCTCACGATGGGCGCCGTGATAATACACAAGTACTAACTAGCCTTTAAGTGCTATATCTGTGATGCTCTGGACTAATGTTAATGATCTTTGTGTTGTATACCGCAGGGGACACTGGGAGGGATTCAGTTGCCATGTATGGCAGAGGCGGAACTCTGGAAGTCAACAGACTCGGTTGCCGCCTTGCTATTACACTGAAATGGGCACCACTCCTTAGGGATGCCATCAACATCAGTGGGGGACTGAAATCCTGGAAGGCAGCCACAGCTATGCAGAGTGGAGATGCTGGCATACCTGATGCAGGCTATCTTGCTATTCTAGGTAACTGCCCCCGGCAAGTGCTACAGTACAGTCTCCTGGTCCTGGCTGCCGCTGTGTAGGAAGGATGGGGGTCTGATGCCAGCTGACCTTCCTCAGACCCTGCTCTCAGTAAGAGCGCTTTACAGACACCCAGGCCACTAGGTACAGGCTGTGCAGCGGGGCACAGACTTTGGGTGAAATTTAATAGGATGAGAGAATCAGAAAGTGAGAGATTTGGTAAGAAATATCCAGTGTTTTTAAAGCAGCAATCATTTACACTTCAGAATCAGTTTTGCAGTGTAAATAATTGCCAGTTTTGCCACTTTAAAAAAACTGGAGATTTCTTACCAAATCTCTCACTTTCTGAATCTCTCATCCTATTAAATTCCCCCCTGAGTGTCACTTTGTGTGCGTGGGGGGGGAGGGAACAGTTATCTTGACTCCAGGCAATTGTTCTATAGGCTTCTATTAAGCAATGCCATCTACCAATAACCTTGCTTATTGGTTGAATTGCACAGCTGGTCCATGAATACCTGGGACATTTCCAGGGGCACAATTTTAAAACTTGGGAACATTTCTGGAATTTAGGGACAGTTTGGAAGTTAGCAGCATGACACATTCCTAACCGTTACTATAATCCCTGCATTTTACATGTTCCAGACTCCTCTGAGGTGTATGATTGGGGATGACCCCATAAAGTGTGTGGGCCTGTGGGGTAACTGATTCGGTCTGCATTTTATGTCCACCTTCGATATTGCCCAGCTCATGTAGCTCAGTATGTACTGTAACACAGAAGTTGGGAGTTTTGCATGAGTACACAGCATACGAGAGACTTGTACAGAGTCAGTAACTACATACATATCAGAACATTTCCGCCTTCAACCAGGGACTGACTTTGGAAATGCGAATCCCAGAGACAGGCACCCTCTGATACCCCCTTGATCTTCCACTCCCCCAACAAAGTAAAGAAGGATCGGAAGTTCCCGGTGGAGTGGAGCCGCGGGTGTCAGGCTGTGCTCATGTAACACCCCGCTAGTGGAAGCCGGGTCCCCCCCACTCTGTGTATGAGGGTGTGACGTCAGCACCGCCCTGCCAGAGCTGTACAGCGGGGAGAGGGGGGACCGCATCCAGAGCGTGCAGCAGCAGCAGCAGCAGCAGCAGCGGAGGAGAGTGCGAGGGGCGGCGCTGCTGTCACTGGCAGGGAGAAGCCGCGGCTGCAGCAGGACACACTCATATTACTATATACAGGGAGCAGGCAGCCAGCCAGGGGCAGCACTCCCCTCCGCACAGGACTCCTACAGGCAAGCGGGACCCTGGGACTCCGAACAGCCAAACTTCGCCCCGGCCTCCTACACATACACCGGGGAGAGGGAGGAGGACTGCCGCCCGCTGCCGTACTTTCCGTCTTCTCGCCCATTCCGCTATAGTAACTTACGCCAGTGCCGCGGTGTGCGCGCCTTGGAACTGCCATGGGGAAAGTGTTTGCAACTTGCCTGCTGACTTTGGCCGGACTTTTGCCCGCTGTGGCGATCGGACCGTACTCCGGTAAGTGGGAGTGATGATGGGCAGTGTGAGGGGCTGGGTGACCGTATAGCTGCTGTCATGTTGTGTATGAGATGTCCCTGGGCTGCGCTACTATCCGAGCACTGACCGCCAGCGGTGCCCATCGCTCCATTACTAATACTGTATAATAATAACAACTGGGAGCCGGAGATCGGCGATGTGTCATCATCATGGGGAAGTAGCGGTGCGGTGCCGAGTTCTGGGGAAGTTTTCCAGCAGCAGCAGCCACTACACTGCCAGTCCCGGCCCCCTTACTGCCATAGGGACTCCGCTAATTGGGTCATTTGTATTACACACAGACGTGCATATATATATATATATATATATATATATATATATATATATATATATATATATATATATATGCAACATGCGTACATACAGTCATACATACACGGGCATACATACATACATACATACAGTCAGACGTTCATAAGTACATATACATAGATGACATACATCACAACCTCATGCACACTAGTGCCTGGCATCACACAATACACTACATGTAGTATACAGAGTGATGCCACTGACCCCAACGGTACTGCTGCATCAGTGCCACCAGCTGAGGATGGCAGTAATCTGTGCCTTGTGTCACGCAGGCTCCTCACATAACCGATCCCAGCAAGTAGCAGAAGAGACACGCGTGGCATGCCACAGGGAGCGTGGGCCAGCGCAGTGACAGGCTGCACTGTGATCCATGTCCGAATACAAATCGCTGTCATCCAGCCCAGCTCTGGGGGGACTGGCAGACTGGCATCCGCCTGATCGTACAGTGTGAATGGCAATCCTAGCATAGCTGCATAGCTGGTAGTAGGCACACATCACGTCCCTCAGTCCGTCAGTGTGCTTGCTGGAAATAACACACAGTTGCAGCACACAGGTGTGTATGTATGTACACACAGAGGCACCTGCTAGGGAAGACTTCCTTGCAGAACTTTTCCTCTTACAGTATACCCAACACTGATGATGACATGTACATCATAGGCTGGATATAGCAATGTATTTGTCACTGCATTCTTTGCATTTTGTGGAAGTGTTTGTGTTCTGTGTGTTCTCCATGTATACTAAAGTGAGTCTGCAACAATGATGGAACTACATTGCCCAGCATGCCAAAGGATATGTACACTTTCTGTAAACACCTGCATTTAAAACAAACATTTTGCAATTAATTCTAAATTAAATCTTTGTGCTCTCATTTATCTCAGCCACATACATATATTCTAAATAAAAGAATATTGCTAATATTAGTATTGCTGGGATGAAACTTATCAGACTTTCTACACACAGTGCTGTGATTTTTAGAAACACAATGTAAACAAATGCAGTCACAGAATGACAAAGTATCTACTCTCCCAGCTTGTTCTCATCATTTCCTTTTTCCTTTTAATCCATTTTCAGTCCTCTTATTCTCCACCCTGCTTCCTCTGGTCCCTTATCTTCCAGCTGCTTTCCTGCACCCCCTCAATGAAAGTAAACAGGGTAATTTCCTCTTGGACTTGTCATGTCCTGCTCAGACACCGAATTCCCAGAGAACAATGCCGCTTGGGCTTCACAAAGAAACGGGAAGATCCAGGTGCATTGCCTGCTACAGTAGACGTGGCTTGGGAATCAGCGACAGAGCTACAGTACAGTGTATATTCCCAGTGTCACATAGCTACTGCAAAGTTTTGGGAACCGCATTCTAGTGCTGATTAGGTACATGTCATTGCTTTCAGAGCAAGACTTGCTGCAGCCTTAAAAATCCATCAATTGCTTAATAAACCACAATATATAACTCCCATAAATCATATGCATTGTGATAGTGCTGACCTATTGGACACAAAAAAGTAATTTTAACATAAATTGAAGGTTTGATGTAGTAAAATATTAACAATAACAATATAAATTTGAACTTTTTATAAAAAGCTCCTTCTACTGATACCTACTTCACAGTCGCCAATATTTCAAAGTAGTTCAACATAATCTATCCCTGCAGAGAGATGGAGAAATGTTGTCTTGACTGTTGATTATATTGAATAAATGGAAAATTCCCTTTAAATAAATATCCGTTCATCATTGCAAACAGAACAATAAGTTGTTGGGATTGCATAATGTTGCACATTGGAATAATATTGAAAAACAGGAACATACAGTATCTGGGCACAATTGACAGGTCTTTAAAACCATGAACTTGCAGCGAAAATCAAGTACACTAGTAATTCTGTTATTTAGGTCTGCAGCTCCTATATGTTTCATGTGAACACTGACTCACTACTGTTCTATCTCTGTCTGGTTATAAGGTCATGTTGTAAAATCAAGTAAACATTTGTATTACAGCTGATTACATTGTTACAGCTACATCAGTTTGTACTACTGTAGCTAGTTAATGTAGCTAGTATGTTTTTATTGACTTTGTTGCTTTCCTTGGGTGTTCTAGACCATGCATAATGATGTACTGTTGGCCATTCTCTATTCTGAAAAGGGAGACATTAAACACAAGTAGATGTTCCCTGAAGGCCTTTATACTGTGCACGTGTTTAGTTATGATGGGATATTCTGTGTGTTTATATGAGACCCTGTGTTGGTAAGTTGTGCTTTTTAGTATAATAGTTATTTATTCCCTTCCAAGAGTTACAGTTGTACTGTTATTACTGCATATTTTCTGGAAGCCACTTTAATGACCTTTAATGAGCGACTGCACATTGTTTTACTGTATATTGTATTGCTAAGTGATGCTAATGAAGTGATTTACTAAAGCCTGTTGCTGTAACATTCTCAGTAGGTAGCCTATGTTAAGCATGCATGTAAGGGGACTTGGGTTCAGTTGTGAGGCAAGCTCAAGTCTCTCAAGCTGGCAAAAGTTAAACTTGTTCAATGTGGGAAGGAAGGCAGTGCTTCTATTGTGAGTGCTATTGTTTATGTATGAAGTAGGCTTTCCATTTAGTATTAACAAATAAATAACAATGTCCTGTGCTTGAGTAATTTCCTGATATTTTGATGCGGACAACCATTGTTGCATTACATCAATCAAAGTATGGGATACGCAGCCCTAAGTTGACAATTCCAAAGAGAAGCAAAATATGTTTATGTGCAAAATGGTACATAGCCTCTTTCATATCATTTATCACAATGATGTTTATTTCCTCGGAAAATGTAGGTTTTCGTTTTTGTTTGGAAGTCTATCATTCATTTTGAATTTGGTAACTTTATTGCAACAATATCAAACAAAAATATAACAAAGTAGACTTATTTGCTTCAACTAGCACTGGCAGTGTACACTTTACTGTGTTTTTTGAGCCTGTAATTTGAATTGAGAGTAAGGATGGACCAGTGTTTTTCAACCATTGTGCCGTTCCTTGAGCTGTTCTCAAGTGTGTTCCCGATATGCCCAAACTAGTTTACAGCCACCACCAGTTCAACTGTTATTTACTGATCTCTTCTTTTTATGTAACGGGCCAATGTATTTTATTTTTGTTACCTGTGAGGACCAGTGTGATTGTTTTTTATATGTGGCTAATAGGTTTTTGTTTTTTTTTCCTGTGGGGGCCAATGTATTTTGCCCTGTGGTGTGCCTTGGCAATTTTAAAATCTTATTTAGTGTGCCGCAAGGTTAAAAGGTTGAAAATCACTGGGATAGACTATGTGCATGGACTCTGTAAGAATAGGGATAGGGGCACATGAGGACTCCAGCAAATATCTTAAATCAAGCCATAGTCCCTATCGCTAATAAAGTAGTCATTAGGCAAATACAGGTCATTTAGATTATTACTACATTTCTTAGTATTCATTTATTTTAATAGATTTGGTGTGTGCATATGTAGTGCTTTATATAGAGATTAGCCAATTCCATTCACACTCAGTTGTGTAAGTCAAAACAATTCTAATAATAATGATAAAAAAACACATCAGGCCACATGTGTGTAGTTATAACCTTTGCATTTCTAAAATAACATTTTGTTCAATTATCTCCTGACTGTTGTCCAATACGTGATAACAATTTAGCTAGCAGAGAAGCCCAGTTGTTCTGCTACATAGTGCTGAGCTAGAAGTTACCTCTCATTGTGCCATAAAATGAGATTTGAGAAACACACCAGCCCACTGTCTGTATTCTCGTCCTTTTATCAACACATCCTTCCCCAGCCTGCAGTGTATTGCTGTGCTTTTTAATAGTCTGTGAGCCTCTCAACTACATTTTGTGAAACTCCTAAGTTTCCCTCTTTCATAATAGTCTGTCTGTGAATACATGGCAGAGATACTGTGTGCAGTGTTCCAATTTTCCATTGCATTGAGAGGGAAGGCTCCATCAGACATTCTTTACAGGCTGAAGTAAGCCAGATTGTAAAATTCAAAAGAAAAGAAAACTTGACTTTGTAATATCCTCAACTCACTATTGCCCTGAGCACTGAGCTTTCTTAGTGTTTCCATATTCTGTAGTGTAACAAGCAGAGGGACAATGCTTAACCTGAATAGTGTAGATAAAAGTAAATAGAGGATGAGCTACAGTACATGAGCTGATGTATTGTTAGATTTCCTTGGAAATACAAATGTGAGGTCACCTGTGCCATCCGCTGAGTGTGATTTGTGTTCATGCTATTTTAGTAAAATAGTGAATAGAAGATGTAATTCATCCGAATATTAAGTTTCTGGTATCATAATTACATATTCTATTTATTTTTCATTGCATCTAATGTTCCTTTACATTGGGAAATATTTAGCAAATATTAAGTATCACCTGAATGTATTAAAGGGGGACCGCAGCAGGAATCTCCGATCCCTGCTGAGATCCCCCCTGCAGCGCCACCGGACGCAACCCCCATAGAAACCTATCAACATCGGGCAGCCCGGCTTCGCATCCCTGTACTATCTGGGATGGCGAATGCCCATTGTAGTCTATGGCTACACATCGCACTGCCTGGGTGGTAGTGCGGTCAGCGGGGTCGCGGGGGTCAGCGCGAAACCACACATGTCCAGACCCCCCCGGCTTCCGGGTCAGCGCTTCGGTGGGATGGGCTCCTTTCGGAGCCGTGTCCCCTCAGATTTCATGCATTCAGCCGGTGTGATCGCATTTTACAATGCGATCCTGGGAGGTAATATTCTGCCCAGATTGCATTGTAAATGCGATCTTGGTAAATGTGCCCCTAAATCTACTAAGATGGGAGTTCTATTGATGATAGGATGTTGCTCATAGCAACCAATTAGATGCTTCTTCTAATCTATGAAGCAGGGGTATAGAACAGGGGTGGGTAATAAGCTGTCCTCCTGCAGTTGATGAACTACACATCCCAGCATGCCTTGCATCAGTTTCAGCATGGCCAAATAACAAAACTAATGGTGCCCACACACGCACCGATCCCGGCGATGCTGTACGATGGGGTGCGCGCTCCCGCGGCACCTCATCGCACAGTACAAAAAGTATGTGCTGCACATACTTTTTGTACTAGCTTTTTATCGCATAGCATCGCATTGCATGCACATCGCATGCACAAGGCATACGATGCAATGCTATGTGTGCTAGTTAGGCACAGAACGCACGCCAGGATCGATGCGTCTGTGGGCACCTTAAGGCATGATGGGATGATGCTGGAGGACCACTTGTTGCCCACCCCTGTTCTAGAAGATAATGTATAGAATCGGATTAAATGCTATGGGCAACATGCCATCTGCAATACAACTTCCATCTTAGTAAATTTACCCTTTAATTACGATGATAGATTCCTAAGCACCTGACCATTTTACCTTATGGCCCAAGCCCTTCCCTTTTGTTCTACGGTTTATGGTTGTATCAGGTGATATAAAAAAAAGTTGAATCTGGCGAGTTGCCAAAAGTCTGGTTTTAGGGAATTATCCAACCAATACTTCTCCAAATGTAAAAGTTCTGAATAGATAGAAATACTTTTCCCACCCTATAGCCATGCAATGTAAGCGTTATAAAGTAAAATATTAATAGACAATATGTAGCTTTTTGCTTCCTCATACTGGGCAGTCTGCATGGTAACATAATTGTGAACCTTTCCCTAGAATTAATGCAGGTCCTATAGCATGTCTTCATTTTCCTGCTTGTTCTTATTTTTCCATGGCAGTCTCAGTGGAAACTGTAGCTGAATAGTGAGGGGGGAAACGGTGGATTACCATTCCTGTTCCCCTCCACTCCTGATGTCTTAGCGTCTTCATTTTAGAGTATTCATAGAGCTCTGTTCCTACATTTGCCTACATAACAAAAATAAACCAATACATCTACGGGAAACTGTACTGACCGTTACGGTGTTGTAGGTACAGACAGCAGAGGTGTACAAACCTGCCGCAAATAAAAATAGATGGGGAGGAGTTCCACCAATACTTGCTCAACTAGCCAAATTATGCTATGGAAGGAGAGCACCCATTGGTAGGTGTCTTTATGTTGCATGGGCAACAATACCATTTTACATAGTTTGTAACGCTTCAATTTAGTATTATTGTATGCTTTGTAGTTTATGATATTGTTATATATATATATATTTTTTTTTAATGTAGTATCATACTCATACGTACATAGAGTGTGCATATGTTCTGGACTTTTGAAGCCCACATGGCAGTGGACTTATTTTTACAGTATAGTCCAAACTATGGCCCTCTAGCTATTGTGAAACTACAAATCCCATCATGCCTTGCCAAAGTTTTGCTATTAGGGAATGCTAAAACTATGGCAAGGCATGCTGGGATGTGTAGTTTCACAACCGCTGGAGGGCCAGCGTTTGGACATACCTGTATAGTCTATTCCCTTTTTCAAGTAAGCATGCTCCGTAGTGATCCAATATTTATCATTTTCTCATCCGTGTAATTTGATGGAGTTTTTTTTCAGTGCATGAAAAATGTTTGAGCAAAGACACTATTGTTTACTTGAATACACCAAGCACATCATTATGACATTAGTTACAAATATGGTGTAATCCATACCAACCATTCTGTTTCATAAGCACAGGTTGTATTGCACTGCCCACGGCATGATGTAGGGTTGTGGTAACAATTCCTGATTAATAATGACCAATGATAAATACAGTGTTACATAAACAAAAATGATTTAGCTTAGATTTAATCTAAAACATAAAGTGGAACATATGGCTTTTCAGTGAGACATTGGGTGTTACTAGCTGTTTATGTGTTAGTGACCAGGTGGTCAGTTGCAGTATAGACATACAATGTACATTTCATGCCCCGCAATAGCATTCATATTTTTTAGGAATATTGCTTATGATATGAGTATGGTGAAAAATCTTTTTATTAAGAGGTTATCAGTCTCTGTATATTAATGTACTTGCTTAAATGGCTGAATTAGCATTCTGTATAAGGTTCTTTAGAAGTAAATAGTAGTTTTAGATGAATGAATGAGAATGAAATGAATGTACCAGGTTGACGGTCACATTTACTTTTTTCAAATCTGCTGGTGGCTTTAACTGATGAATTAAAAGCGGAAATAAAAATAAATACTAAACCTACCTGGTTATTTCTGTTGTCGCTTTAAATCATCTGTCAAAGCCACTGATCATCGGCGGATTTGAGAAACCAAAAATGTGTAAATCTAGCCCATAACATTCAGTATGAGCCTATATTATACTCCGTGGCCCTCATTCTGGTTGTTTCGGTAAGCTACAAAGTTCGCAGCTTTCACATATACAGAATAGAAAAAAGTTAGCGGTAAGACCCATTGGGCAATCACATAATATTTGTTGATTGGAGGGCTCTGGATCCTTAGCATAGTGAAGGGACAGCCATAGACCATGTATAAATTGTTCAGTAGTGTCTTCCTTCCATATTGTTACCTACCCTTTATATCACATGTGGAATAACCAGTAAAGGTCAGTTACTGCATCAGTATGGGTGTGGATCGTATTGTCGACCCGACTTAGGTCGACACCGTTGGGTTGACAGACAGCAAGGTCGACAGGGTTCTAGGTCGACATGGGTGAAGGTCGACAGGTGTCTAGGTCGACATGGGACTATCAGTTTTTTTCACTGTTTTTTACCCGAATGTCGACACAGTCGACATGGACACAATTGGAAGTCAACCGCAGCCCCTCGCATCGCTCCCTTCGCTCGCGAAGCTTCGGGCACACTATTTTATTCTCCCACTATGCCCTTGTGGATGGTAGGGCATGAAATACTTGCTGCCGGCACATGTCGGCTCAAAAAACTGTGAAAAAAACATTTCAACCTAGACACCTGTCGACCTTCATCCATGTCGACCTAGAACCCTGTCGACCTTGTTGCCTGTCACCATAACCGTGTCGACCTAATGACTGTCGACCTAAGTTGGGTCAACAATACGACTGTATCCCATTATTATGCAGCTCTTGAATTTGAGAGAGAGTTATAGAAGAAATAGACTGGTTTACTCAAAGTTTTTAGGAAACAACATGATACGGATGATAAACTAAACTGAACCTACTGTGACAATTTGTCAGCAACCTTAATATTCATCAGCAAATTCAATTTACGGACATGGCTTGCAAACAATATTAAAAACAAATTAATGTATAAGCAAAATTCATCCATCGATTTAATCTATGTTAACATATGATGCCATGTGTTACTTAAATAATTCACTGTACTTGCACAAAGGCCCTTATTCTGATCGGTGCGGCCGGATCCGAATATGCGGCCAGCACCGTGCGTCCTAAACCCCGCCTTCCATACGGATCGCCAACTCCGTCCGAACGCGGTAAGAAGCTGTCCGAACGGACTGCACGTGTAGTTCTCATGAATACACCTCCTCCATCTCAGGGAACCTCCCACATCATTCAATGGTCGCAAACCATCGAATGCAGGACCGAGTGGTCAGGCAGCTCCCGCAACCTCAGACCACATGGACATTTCTCCGTGCAAAAGCAGGGATCTGGGCGGGCAGCTGACATCCAGCAATGTCATATGTCCGCCCCCTACACGTGCGTAACGGCCGCATTACCATATGTACGCCCAGCGTTTGCATGGGAACGCCCATGAAACGCCCATGAAACGCGGGGCGTATGCATATGGTAATGAGCCCAAATAGCCCTTCACGCCCCTCTCCACCCCCTGTTCGGAGTGTTCACATTTCATGCGGGATTTGGCCGTACGCCCCGCTCGCACATGCGCAGAGACGCCTCTGCACATGCGCAGACACAAAACATTGGTGGCACGAACGCACGCGGATATTACCGCACCAACCAGAATCAGGGCCAATATTACACCATGTTATTACATTTACTGAGTATTTACCATTATAACAAACTTAACACAATTGCTGACATTGCACAGATTGTAATGCGTTTGCATGTACTTTATAACATAACATCTTTAACATATTACAAAGTTAAAGCAGTTCAATCCAAGTTTCTTGTAGTAAGTGTAATAGACAAGTAGATCTCGTTATCCCCCTATTACAGATGACTAAACATTTATTTCACACACAAAAATAATGGTATATGGTTGATATGGTCGACATGGACAAATTGTTAAATTATCGACATAGCAGATGTCGACACCTGAAACAGTTGACATGGGTCTTTTGTATTCTTTTTTATTTTTAAACTTTATCAAACTTAAACATCTATGTGGACTACAATTGGTAAAGCGAAGCAGGAGCGGAGTGAAACCCCTTGCCCAAACATGGCGAGTGAAGTGAGTACAGTAATTTGAGGTCCATGTGCTGAAACTCACAAGTTGACATAAAAAAGTTTTTTTTAAACTCATGTCAACCTTTTCATGTGTCAACCATTTCCATGGCGATCTTTCTGCTTGCGTTGACCTTTTGACTGTCGACCTTTTATACCATAACCAAAATTAGTCACACAAAGGCACAAGAGACTTGCTTGTAAAGCCAATAATGTTATGAAAATAGATGTTGACTGTATTTGCCTACAGGAAATGGGATTGAGACTCACAATAGCCACTCATTGTACTAGATTTCCTGAGGAAAAATGTTGAGCACATGTTTTACGTTGGTCCCATGTAAGACATATCCAGCACTGCATGATTGGAAGCTCAAGAATAATAGTAAATATAACATTTCTAAATTTTACGTTAATTAAACACAGGTTTTTTTTATTTCTTTCTTTCAGTATAAAATGTAAGTTTCTGTAGGCCGATCACTAGCACCAAGAGGAGGTGGCCATTTTGTGGAATGAACCAGTTTTCAACGTAATAGCTGCTCATGATATTACAGAGGCATAGGAATATACTCAATTGATGCCGGAGCCATTTCGACATTCTTTTGCCGGAATGGATCCGGCATCCATTATTCAATTCAGCGGACAAATCCGGATGTCGGATTTGGCCGATGATTGACACTCACCCGGCCGGCGCTCGGACCGGGTGAGCGCGGCAGCGGAAGACGGTGTAAGGCAGCGGGAGATGGCGCGAGGCAGCGGGGAGCCGAGACGGAGCCTGGATGAAGCTGCTCTCACCCGGCTCGGTGGCGGGTATATACGGGAGTCGGTGGGAGGGTGTTGGAGGGTGCGGGCAGCGGCATGAGGGTGCGGGCTGCAGTGTACAGGAGGACAGCGCTGTGTAAGCTGCTGCTGCTTACACGCCCCCATCCTCCCTGCTTTAATCCATCATGTTGTTATGCCAGATTGGGAATGACAGAAACACAGCCAAAACCTTTTAGTTTTGGCTGTGTTTGCATCAAAAGCAGGTGAATAAGCGTCTCTTCCGTCAATCCACCTGCTTTCCGGGATGGCGAAACATTTCAACATTCCGAAAAAAAAGCTATGATTGAATAGATCGGAACCCCTTCCAATGTATTCATGTTGAAAACTGCCGTCTTTCCGGCAAGACGGCAATTTCGACCTCTATTGAATATACCCCAAAATATTTAAAATATTTTAAGAAAATTAATGAAATATTGGGTGAGATTTAATAGGATGAGAGATTCAGAAAGTGAGAGATTTTGTAAGAAATCTCCAGGTTTCTTAAT
Source organism: Crinia signifera (assembly GCF_055691185.1). Taxonomy (NCBI): domain Eukaryota; kingdom Metazoa; phylum Chordata; class Amphibia; order Anura; family Myobatrachidae; genus Crinia; species Crinia signifera. The sequence continues at coordinate 87,358,196 of NC_139221.1, forward strand.
GCGGCAATCATTTACACTTCATAATCAAACTGGTTTTGCAGCGTAAATGATTGCCACTTTAAAAAAACTGGAGATTTCTTCCCAAATCGCTCACTTTCTGAATCTCTCATCCTATTAAATCTCACCCAATATTCCTTGTTCTTCATTGAAAACATCAGTAGGCAAATGGTAATATGCTTTTCTCAGTAAAACACATTCCAATTTTCAGTTCCTTGGAGCCTAGATTTTACACATTAATAGACGTGTAAAAATGATATAAAAACTTATACAGTGTATATGAGTCAGTTGGGTCACATGAATCTCAAAATAAATCCAAATTCAATGATTCATTTAAATAGTATAGAATTATCTGTGGGAGAGTTATGTCTAACGGGGCTTAGATGGGCAGATGTTCTATGGTCCTGTTTTTACCTGTACCATGATTAATGCTTTTGTTGGCAAATGTCTTCAATCCAAGTAACCCAAATGTCCCCAGCTGAGCACATTTGTTATAATTTATTAATGCTGCAAAACACAGAAAAGATTTCTGCTCCTTAATACTGCCGAATTGCACTTCGATTATCTTTACATACCAGAACAAGACCCAAGACACATTATCACCACTCCATCAATTTACCTAAGCACTTACAGTAGTTACAATATTCTTTGTGGAATTAACACAATAGTCCTCTGCTAATGCTAAACACTTGATTAGATTCACAGTAGTCTTTTTTCGTTTGTCCCCTCATATATTGGGGCAGATGTATTAAGCCTGGTGAAGAGATAAAGTTAAGATAAAGAATATGATAATGCACTAGCCAATCAGCTTATGTTTGAAAAATGAAAGTTACAGATGTCGCTGTAATCGCCGTCCCACACCACGGCATGTGACACACATGCATTGTAGATGCGCCCCATTTCTGACTATGGACGCACGAGCATGTGAGACACTAGCACTTCCACACTTACTGGCACACCAGTGGCCAGATCCTGGTGGCTGCCGATTTGCCAGCAATAATGAAAGTGGCTCCATCTGTAGGAGTTGATTAACTTGTTTAGTTATTCCCTTAACTCATCTTAACCTTAACTCATCACCGGGCCCTATTCAATGCTGTCTTCTCCGACAGCGTTGAGCAGGGTTTCTCGGCAGAACGAGCCCGACTTCACTAGCTGTCGGGCTCATTCTGCCGAGAGCGGCCGGGAAGTGACGAGCTGCAGCTCGCCTCTTCCGTGCTTCAACTCGCGGCCACGCCCCCTTCTCGCTCCCCGGCAGAGCTGACCGCCGTGACCTAAACATTGAATACCCCCCTTTATCTCCACTTTATCTCTTCCCCAGGCTTAATAGATCTGCCCCATTATTGGCAACATAGCAAGGAGTAGTGTGAAAAGAGACTAATCATGTGACTGTTGCATCCAGTAAAATAGTGGGATGTACACCTCATGAGGTGTATTGCTCTGTAAGGATTGCAGAGGCTAGAACTGTCCAATATAATGCATATTCCTGATGGGCTGGATATGGGATAACGGCACTGAGAATGTTGGTGGTCAGACCACCAACCCCAGCATCCTGACAGCCAAAATCCCGACAGTCCTAGAGTAAGTATTCTAACCTTCTGCCCTCCTTTCCCACAGCCTAAACCCTAAAGGTGGCCATACATCAGAAAGACCTGCTTACAATCATGATTGTGTCCAATTTTCCCTTCAACTCCCCGGCAGTCTTTGGTGGATTTTGGATACACAATGTGCTCACAATCCGTCATACAATCCGTCGTACAATCCAGCTACTGCATACAACTGATGCAGCACGTCTGGATCAGAGGACCAATCCTCCAACCTGTGGCACCTAGCATTGCACGATTGTGTGCACACGATGTGCACGCAATCTGCATACGATCCATCATACAATCCCTTAAAATTGTATGATTGGGTGTAATGTCTTTCAGGTGCATGGGGGCCTTAACCCTCATTTGCTATAGCCTAATTCTAACTGCAGCATATCCCTAACCCTCCCTCCTCATAGCTAGACCCCCTAATCTACCCAAGATACATATGTTTGGGGATGTCGGCTGTCGGGATGTCGGCTGTCGGGATTCCGGCGCCGGTATTCTGACAGGTACCGGGATGTGGCATCAGTCTACGGGCATCCTGGGCGCCAACACGCTAACTACATCCCTTCCTGACCTATAATAAATACAGCACACATTATGCCATATACCATTTATTCTAAGAACACTCTGTATGGTTGACAACCGTTAATTAAATTAAAAGTTACAAAAGAAAACACTTTTTGAGTGTGTCATGGTGGGAATAGGAAGTCACTGCGAGGTGTACATAGAACACAATTATAGATCAGCAGAAATTCAATGAATATAAATGACAGATCAGAGATTTGAGTTTGACGTACATTTTTTCACCAGTAAATATCTTGGTTATTATTGCCAATAGGAGGCAGCTATTAAGCTGACTGTAACAGCAATTAATCCTCTCCGAATCAAGCAAGAGTCTGATTTTCACGCTTTGCCTTTCAAAAACATAAAGCTTCCAATTGAGAAGCTGATTAAAGTAGTGCTGCTAATATAATAATATGGAGAACAACATATACCTTATGTGGCTGGAAAAGGATGTAATTTAATTGAGGAGATCCTGTAATGTTTCTTTGGTCTTTGGCTTAATCATCCAAATACCTAAGCTAAATTACACCCTTTGCAGTGACCCAACAGGACAGGACATAATTATCATTGATTTTGTGGAACTAGGCTTTTATGATTTTATTGTATTTTTAAGCTCATTGCTGCCATTGTTGAATAAGATTTGATTACGGTACAAGAGACAAACTTTGATGGTTCGGTCTCTTTGCTTTTGAAAAAGTAAGTTCTAACTTTTTTCATGGCTATGTTATAGATTTGAGGATCTTATGTTGCCTGCCCCACATGCACATGGCAGATTAGACTCTGAAGCCGTGGAATGCCTACTTTTCTGTAAACAGAATGATACTGACTACTCAGGTGATGCTGATTTAGGCAGGGATACGGTCATTGGGTCTACAGCAAGGTGGTCGACAAGCATTGGGTTGACACCGTTAGATCGACATGGTTCTAGGTTGACATGGGTCTAGGTCGACATGGGTTTAGGTCGACAGGTCATTAGGTCGACACAAGCATTAGGTCGACAGAGTCTAGGTCTAAAGTCAAAAGGTCGACATGGGGTTTTCACTGTTTTTTTTAGCCGTCATGTGCCGACAGGCGGTATTTCATTCCCTACCATCCACTAGTGCGTGGCGGGAGAATAAAATAGTGTGCCGAGCACAGCGAGGCACCGTGCCCGAAGTAAAGCAAGTGTACAATCACGGTGCCCATCGCATCACACACCATAAGGCATGCGATGGATGCGATATCGCGTGATGCTCTACAATGGCATACAATGCGATGGGATGCTATTATAAATTGTATAAGCACCCTAATGGGTGCTTACAATGCTTAAATGCACCCCCACGCCACCCCCCAGTATAAACGTGAACCCGAAGCGTGGCGAGCGGCGGTGGTACGCGTCCTACGACCTTTTCATACCCCCACTATCCACGTTGGCATGGCGTTGATTTTATAAAGTGTGGCGAGCCACCGAGCCCCACAGGTATCCGCGTCCCCTCGCAGGCTTCACAGGTATCCGCTTCCCCTCGCGGGGCTCGCCTCGCTCCCTACGCTTCGGGCTCGGTGGCTCGCTGCGTTCGCCACACTTTATTAAATTCACACCGACGTGGATAGTGGGGGTATCGTTTCGGGTTCACGTTTATACTGGGGGTGGGGTGGCGTGGTGGTGCATTTAAGCATTGTAAGCACCCATGCGATGCGATAAAAACATTGGGCGACTAATTATTGGGGCGCCGTGCTAGTACACAAGTACCTATATTTGAAATGTAATATTTGCAGATGGCCAAACCCATGATGCACTACAGGTGGGGTAAATGTAACATGTGCAGAGAGAGTGTATATCGTTTTTTATGCCCACTGCCCAGCAATGTATATATTTTTATATGCCCACTGCCCACCAAAATTGAAATATTTATATGCCCACTGTCACCAATGTATATTTATTTAAACACCACTGACCTCCAATGTTTATTAATAATAGGCGGTAACATATACATGCTGGCCAGTAATCTATACTATACGTTACCACCTATTATTAATAAACATTATGTGGGCAGCGGTGTTTAAATAAATATACATTGGTAGCAGTGGGCATATAAATATATCAATATTGGTTTTCTAGTGGGCATATAAAAATATATTCATTGGTGGGCAGTGGATATATAAAATATATACATTGGTGGGCAGTGGGCATATATGCCCCCCCCGGCATTTATCATATGAATTTAAGTTTTGTTACCTTCACAACCAGTCCGTACAAGGGCAGGAAGGGCGGGCCAGGGAGGCTAGGCTGTATACACTGTGCAGCTCAGAGTCTCTCTTCAGGCTGCAACAAGGCTGGCTCATGACTGCTGCGCGCGGTAGGTGGAGGGCTTCCTGTGTGGTCGGGCACTGGGCTTCCTGTGTGCTGCAATGAACGGCGGATGAATTCCAGGTTGTGGGTGCGTCCGGCCGCATCTCAGCAGCAGTTTAGAAGGCAAGTGAAGGGGCAGAGGTGCTGGGGGTAGAGCTGCCCAGGCCCTACTCTCTGTCAGAGAGGCGAGGCCCGGGACTCAAGTACCCCCAGATCCCCCCTGTTGGCGGCCCTGCTTGTTGCTAGTAGAGTCTAACAAGATCTGGCATGCCGAGAGGGGCTGTTTGGTGTGACTGCAGCAGCGATGTATGAGGACACATCTGAACATGTTACAAAAAATACCTTGAAACAAGAAAACTGAGGGGGAACCCCAACATTTTTGTGAAAAGTTTGATTATAGATACTAATAATTCAGCATCTCAAGTTAATTTATTTATTTTTAAATAAAAACTGAAAACTTTGCAAACTTGGTAGAACCACCCTTTCTAGCTCATGCGATGCGAGTAATGTGTGATTGTGTGTCACACATATGCGATTGATATGTGTGACACACAATTAGATGCAGTAAGAGTGACACTGACTGCTCTCCTAACAGATGATTTTCACTTTCTTTCAGCTTTATATTCATTTATACTGCATGATACATGTACACGCACCTTACATATAAATTTGGATTGTCATACTAAGTGAACAATAACTATTCTTTTAAATCTATATTGCCTTATGCAGTTTTTTTTTCTTCGCTAAAACATGAAATTAATCTCATAGATGTGTCTGCGGAATCTCAAGATACTGATTAAAGCGTGTAAAATGTGTCACTTAGATGAAGAGTTACCCTCTGAAGGATACTTGATATTTGTAATTATGTTTCTTAAACTATGAATATAAGACTCCTATTTCATGCTTCATTGTATCACCAAGAAGTACTCCAATTTAGGGGCATTGTTTTTATAATTCATCTTGCTCAAAACTTCCAAACTCCATACAGCTAATTTTATGGAGATTGAATGTGCTCTAAGATTTAACCAAGGAATAATTCTCTGTAGACAATAAGGGTCATTGATGAGGCTGTAAAAGTGCCTACCAGCAGAGCAAATGTCACTTTTAGGGTCTGTTTGCCACATTGGTGCTGTCTTGGGTGGGGAAGTAGAGCACAGAGGGCAAATGCCCAATGCTTGCCTCTGTATAGGTCCCCTTGCAGACACTTGCACTGCACTTCAGCCACTCTTACCACCGTCCTCCACTGATAGCTGCACTATACTTTGCAGTAGAGGGTTGTTGGATCACTCACTTGTGGGAGGTCATGGGAAGTTCTCTACTACAACTTGTGCTTAATAGATACAGTGTATATGCTTAGTGTCACTTGGCCACACAGAGCACTGTGGCTAGAAAGGTAGTCAGCATCAAGAATAACGCTGCAAGGGCACTCATCAGTTGAGGTAATCTGTAATAAACCAGAAAAATAGTTGGTGTCAACATTTTGACCCCTAACCATCTTTTTCAAGACAGAACCAGTGGTACATCCACAAAGCAAGCAAAGCAGGGAGTTTGCTTACTTGCTCGCGTGCTGTGCTGATGTACCACTGGTTCTGTCTTGAAAAATATATTCTACCCTCATCCTGGAAAATATTTAACCAGTTCCTCTAAAGCAGGGATGGGGAATCTTTGTCCCGTCACATCCCAATATGCCATGCAACTGTTTTAGCAAAACTGTAGCTGGGTGTGCCGGGATGTGTAGTTCAACAACAGCTGGAGGGCCAAAGGTTCCCCATCCCTACTCTAAAGAGAAAAAACAACCCAATGTTCCATCTTAAAAAAGAGCGCTCTTAGATGTTACAAATACATACTCAAAATGTCATGGAAGGTTCTAATATAGGTCAGTGTTTGTAAAGAAGGTCACATATACTAGAGATTTGTGTGTGATTTTGTGTGTGTGTGTGTGTGTGATCATTATTTCTTCTATGATGGATTTGTGTGATAGTTTATTACACTTTTCAATGTAGTATTATTGCATGGTGTATCTCAGCAGGGTGCATCCATGATCATTCTGTATCGAAAAGAACTTGTTTCTCTCTGGGCTTCCTCCAGATGTTCTGGTTTCCTACCACAATCCAGAAAATACTGGAATGTTATTTGCCTTCTGATCAAATGGACCTTCGTATATCTTGGAAAGTCTGCTAGTCCGGTGACAAACAATTTACAATCACACTCAAATTCTAAGCCTTTTATTTTATTTTAGCAAGCCCTGAAAGAGGGTGTAAAACCTGAGAAAGTTTAAAAACACACAGACTCCAAGGAAAAACAGGATAAACCACACAATATAGTTGGCATTTGACCATAGTGGGTTATTATGTTATCAGTTTATTCCATGTACAATGTCTACACATTAGATTTTCCATGAAAAATTCATGTTAACTTGAGAAACAAAATATAATTTATCCATATCCTATATGCACTGTGTGCAGTATTTACTGTGCTGAACTGAACACTTGTATCCAAGGGTACTCAAAATGCAGCTGGGCCCTAGGAGAATGGCAGTAGTGATCATGGTGGAGGCAGATGGAGGGTCGGCCCCATCTGCAGCAGATTTGAGACCATGGAAAAGCTTCAGTTGGCTCTGGCATTTGCTAAGCTGCACGCGCAGTCTAGAGGTGTAATTGCCTACTCTTAAGGAATGTGTGGGAAACTCACACATTTTGTGACGCTCTCCTGAACTCCCTGGAGTGTACACTAAATCACCCTTTAAGATCCTGCCCATGTCCTAACTAAAGTGGGGACCTTGATGTAAATGAGTTATTACGCTTTTTTTTAAAGCATTATAAAGTTCTACGTCCAGAACACACTAGAGATTTCTGTTAGTCTATTAGTAACTTATACTGTGGTGGTAAATTTACTAAGCAGCTCTCTCCAAAGCTTCTTGGTGTGTTTTATATTCAATATTACTGCCCCTTACAGACCTGGGAGCTTTGAACTGCTCATTAGTATATACACAAATTGGTATTCAATCATAATGAAGAAATGCTCTTTTGTACACTATATACTGTACATCATCTTAATAAGTTCTGATGTAGTATCATCCGTCGGCACTGAGTATACATGTATTTTTTATAGAGCTTTATACATTTTTAATACTTTTCTGTTTTAACCAGATACCTGTTACAACTGTAACACAACTGTTGTAAACTGTATTTACAACTGGTACAATGTATTTATAAACAGGTTTACACCACCCCCTCAGGCATAGGTATGATTCAGTAACCACCATACTCATCCAATCAAGCCATTGCGATGTTGTCACGTCTCTTCCTATAATACTTGTCATTTTATTCTAAGCAAGGTCTGTGTTAGGTGTGGAAACCACAAAAATTGAAACCGATCAGTCTACAAATGTGTCTATTTGTAGCATGAAAAATTGGATTCTAAAGCCTGGATGTGCTATATTTGGCTCCCATGTAAATTCATAAGATAAAGAGCACTGATCCTTGAAACACACTGATAAATTGCAGTTTCTGTAGAGAAGCTCAGCCCGCTGTGATCTGCCGCTGATCACTAGGTGTAGCTGCATCTCCAAATCCACTGATCACAGTACAAGTATGAAGCACCGGGCTGCTGAATGCCTCTGCTCACATGCAGCCTCTTGGGTTTAGTTGTTAACTCCATACAAGATATTTGTAATATAACTATTAACTGTTAACAAGTCATTTTTCTGTTATTATTTTGACTCCAGAAATATATCATGTGAGATTTACAGCTATTGTTCTTTGCAAAATGCATGGGCACATTTTTAATAGGGAAAAATGCCTATTGCAAGCAGTATGGCTTATTATTACGTAAAGGGTCTGATTCGAACCGGTGCAATTTGCACCTGTGACAAACCATGTTGCAATGGAATTGGTATATACGGAATAAATTTTTTTTAACATTTAGAGGAAAGTACTGTATTGTCTGATTTTCATCTAGTGAACAAATACTGTGCAGTTGTGTTTACATTGAAATTTAAAACTAGTCTAGTATGCAACCCTTCCAAACTTTTCCAATGTGCTCCTAGTGCTAAAAAGAATTATCAGGATTAGCATTGATGTATGGCCAGAATGAGGTATGCTGTAATACCAATTATTTATACTTATATGTTTTTTGATACACAATTTAAAAATTCATCATATATAATTAAAGGCTAATGCTGCACCTCACCTGTATGGGGTAAATTCAAATGTTTTGCATGCTGGCAGGCACAAAATGGCGTCCGACAGCTATTTAAGTGTTCAGGTTCTGTTCGGGCTGGCACACCCGCCAGCACGGTTATGTTGTCCCATAATTTTGATGGGCTGGTAACTAGTTCTATAATATGGGCAAGATGCTGGCCGGACACAGAGGTTTTTTAAAGGGGTAATCACTCACAAGGCCTGGTATTGTCTTGACACAGAAGGAATAAATACTGTAATTGGATTCTATTTTCACACTGGCAAAATGTGCACATGAAATAAGAGATTTACATTCCTCTAAATTGAATATTCATTTTAAAACCAAAGACTGTCGTATATAGCAGCACCAATGTACATGCTACTCATTCAAAGCTTTTTCAGTCTATTTCATTCTCCTGGTAACACCCTCTGTAACACTTTACAGTCATCCCTAATTTGATTCAGTTGTAAGCCAGGCTGCCATAACAAGTGGTCAGTTGGAGCAACGTGACATGACGAGTCTGCAGGAAATATGTGCGCTAAAATCTAACAACACATACACTAACTGGCTTTTGGCTGTATTCCCAGTGCAGGCAGCACACAATTATAGGAAGCAGAAGAAGATATCACAATCACGCTGTGTTCATCTGGGTTTTTTTTAATCATTATTCTTATCTTTTTTACTCTTAAGCCCCATACACAGTGGGCGGTACTCTTTACCTAGAACGGCGCCCGCGATCAGAATCGCGGGCGTCGGGGGTAAAAAATCGCGGTAATCGCGGGCATCGCGGGTAAATCGCGGGTACATCAAAATTGGGTACCCGCGATTACCGCGATTTTCCCATAGGGAACAATGTTAAAAAGCCTGATTGACCGCGATTTTACTGTAAAATGCCTCAATGCCCGCGATTTTCCCATAGGAATCAATGTTAAATGGGCTACAGAGCCCAAATAGCCCCAATTAACCCTTAAATGTCCCCCCAATTTTTGTACGCCACCCCACGATCCACGCCAACCCGAAGCGTGGCGAGCGCAGCGAGCCCGCGAGGGGCGGCGGTACGCGTCCTCCGACCTTTTCATGCCCTACTATCCACGTCGGCGTGGAGTTGAGAATAGAATAGTGTGGCGAGCGCAGCGAGCCACCGAGCCCGAAGCGTGGCGAGCGCAGCGAGCCCCGCGAGGGGACGCGGATACCTTCACAGGTAAACGCGTCCCTTCGCGGGCTTCACAGGTGTCCGCATCGCCACGGACACCTGTGAAGTCCGCGAGGGGACGCGTATAACTGTGAAGGTATCCGCGTCCCCTCGCGGGGCTCGCTACGCTCGCCACGCTTCGGGCTCGGTGGCTCGCTGCGCTCGCCACACTATTCTATTCTCAACTCCACGCCGACGTGGATAGTAGGGCATGAAAAGGTCGGAGGACGCGTACCGCCGCCCCTCGCGGGCTCGCTGCGCTCGCCACGCTTCGGGTTGGCGTGGATCGTGGGGTGGCGTACAAAAATTTGGGGGACATTTAAGGGTTAATTGGGGCTATTTGGGCTCTGTAGCCCATTTAACATTGATTCCTATGGGAAAATCGCGGGCATTGAGGCATTGAATGCAAAATCGCGATCAATCTGACTTTTTAACATTGTTCCCTATGGGAAAATCGCGGTGATCGCGGGCATCGCGTCGCGGCCGTTTATGTGCTGCCCGCGATGTCGCGATCACCGCGATGGGCGCCGTTCTAGGTAAAGAGTACCCAGTGGGCAATCCTGCTTAGTGTTGTGTGTTAAGCGATATACAGTAGGGCAGGCGATTTGCCTGTTGGCTAGATCGCCCACACACATGTAGCAATGTGTGTATGGGCGATCTGTGCTAACTCATTGCCTGCATGTGCATAAAGAACAATCTATTTAGATCTTGACTGCATATGCTAAAGATCAAATGGGACCTGTGTTTTCCCTATGAGCATAGCTGGCTACGAGGCTGAAAAGCAGTGGGGACGTTACAGTCCCATAAATAGGAACCGTTAGAGGCCTAGTCTTTTCACTCCGAACTGAAAAAAGGGGGAATGATTGTTTCACTCTTGTGAATGTGCTCTATGTAAGAAGGCTATATGGTCATTGGGTCGACATGCTTTGAACACCTGAAAGATGTCGACATGAATGGAAAATCGGGTACTTGTTACCTAGCACGGCGCCTACGATATTCAGTCGTATGGCATCGTATACATTGTATAGCATCGCATGCCATATGCCCGCATGCGATGCATGTGATGCGATGTGTTAAATGGTCCCCCTAGCCACCCCCACTATCAACGCCAACCCGAAGCGTGGCGAGCGGCGGCGGTACGCGTCCCATAGTGAGTACACACTGGACGGTATTTAGATTTTGTTTTGAGAAATATTGTTGGAAATTTTGTCGGTACTCTTTACCTAGCACGGCGCCCGCGATTTTGATCGTGGGCATCGCAGGTAAAAAAATCGCGGGCATCGCGGCCATTGAATGCACTAAAAATCGGGTGCGACGCGACCGGCGCAATGCCCGCGATTTCCCATAGGGAACAATGTTAAATTTCTCAATTGACCAGATTTTACTGTTCAATGCCTCAATTGACACAATTTTTCCAGAGGAAACAATGTTAAATGGCCCACAGAGGCCAAATAGGCACTCTAAAGTGTGAAATGGCCCCCACAATTGTTAACGCCACCCCACGATCAACGTCAACCCGAAGCGTGGCGAGCGCAGCGAGCCCGCGAGGGGCGGCGGTACGCGTCCTACGACCTTTTCATACCCCCACTATCCACGTCGGCGTGCAGCTGAGAATAGAATAGTGTGGCGAGCGCAGCGAGCCACCGAGCCCGAAGCGTGGCGAGGGGACGCGGATACCTGTGCAGCTCGCGAAGGGACGCGTTTACCTGTGAAGGTATCCGCGTCCCCTCGCCACGCTTCGGGCTCGGTGGCTCGCTGCGCTCGCCACACTATTCTATTCTCAACTCCACGCCGACGTGGATAGTGGGGGTATGAAAAGGTCGGAGGACGCGTACCGCCGCCCCTCGCGGGCTCGCTGCGCTCGCCACGCTTCGGGTTCACGTTGATCGTGGGGTGGCGTTAACAATTGTGGGGGCCATGTCACACTTCAGGGTGGCTATTTGGCCTCTGTGGGCCATTTAACATTGATTCCTATGGAAAAATCGTGTCAATTGAGGCATTGAACAGAAAAATCGGGTCAATTGAGAAATTTAACATTGGTCCCTATGGGAAATTGCGGGCATCGCGTCGCACCCGATTTTTAAGTGCATTCAATGCCCGCGATGACCGCGATGGGCGCCGTGCTAGGTAAAGAGTACCATTTTGTCTAATGTGTATCCAACTTTACTTGTCAGTGTTTTGTGCCACCAGCTGCAGTTCCTGTGTCAGTGATAGGCTGGAATGGTAGTATAGGATGTTGCTATAATACTGTAGCTGGAACTTTGTGTTTTCTCCAGCAGTAGAGTGATTGTGGCACAGCTCCTCTTGGCACTATTGAAGGGATTAAATGCATTCTGTACTGTTTACACTAATAAACCGCACACAGAAAAGGAAGACATGTATCACTGTGACTCCTCGCCCCTGATTATTTCAAGCCCAGTCACAGTATGGTATTGGTATTAAACTGCTAACATATTAACAACTATCCTCACATTTTAAAAATGATTTGTGTAATTGTTGCGACATCTGAAAACAAACTTTGATTCCAGAAAATGCAAGAGCGACTTGTGTGTTTTCATACATCTCATATTACAGGATGACAGATGGGTCTAAATTTAAATCCATCTTGGCAACAAATATACCATCTCAAAACAGGATAATGGAGACTTAAGGAAGGACTGATCTAGACATCACTATTTATAAAGATATTCTCTGTCTTCTGTAATTTAGGACATGCTTCAGACATGAGTCTGTGTAAGAGCTTAAGTGCAATAAATGTTCTATATTAAACATATATTTTTAAATGCACATTTTCTGAAAATTACAGATGCCCTTTAACTTTAACATACTGATTTATATTAGATGGGTACCTAGACTAACATTGTATTGCTGGACAGGGTTAGTTTTACTGGGTGTGGATCACTGGGTATATGTATATGTCAACTGGGTCAAAAGGTCAACAGGGTCAATAGATCGACATTAAAAAAGTAGACACACAAAAGTTCGACAAATAAAAAATGTCGTAACAAGAAAAAGGATCAACATGGAAATGGTTAACACAAAAAATGTTGACAGACATTTTTTTTATGTCATTTTGTATGTTTAACCACATGTAAGCCAAATTAATAGAAATGTACCCTCGCGCCACACTTTGGCAAAGTTTGATATTCCCTAATGTAGTCCATGTTTATGGTAGATGATTCAAAGGTATAAAATACAACAATTTGTGTTGACTTTGTGTTGCATTCTAGGTCCTGATTTATACCTGACCGCTAGGCTGTGAAGCTTCGCAGCCCAGTGATCCGTTAGCCGCCTCCCTCCCACAATGAAAACTAGACTTACTTGGCGGGTGCGAATAAGGGGAAATCCATTTAGATGCTGAGTGATTGTGAATGGATTTACCCTGTGTGCATGGCTAGGAACGCATTTGCAGCCCTGCACAGGGGTAGGGGTAACCTCTGGCAGGGCAGCATTTACCTGATCAGGCCCTATGTTATGGTATATCCATATGGTATGTGAATAGTTTTTGGGTGTTGGGGGCAGTGAGTGATGCTGGCCAAAATCATGTTTTTAAAGGGGCAATCACTTACATGGCAAAACAATGCTTTGTAAGTGATTGCCCCTTTAAAAAAAATATATCTGATTTCGGCCAGTGTCCCGCACAGCCACCGAACTTGGGCGGCATTACATCACAGTTATTACAGTATACAACATACAGTAACAATTATTACCCACTGTCACTGGAATGGGTTGGAGCTTATACAAATAGTGCTGTCATCTCTGTTTCAGTTTTTGTTCTTTTTACCAGCAATATTTACAGTATACGGCCTAGATCAGAGAAGTGGTTAACAGCGTTGAAGGCACTGAAGTCCTTTATTGAATATATGTAAATGTAAGAGCATAATGCTTTATGCTGGCTTTCATTTTGATATATTTCATATTACTCAGTTCCCATCTTATTACTTTTGGTCTATAATTCCCCTTGTCTATTGATTCTCTCTTGGAAGGAGATACACGAGAATATTGTTCCTTTATGGAGCACAGTAAAATATGCACAACTTAAAGGTCACTTTGTCTGTTTTAGAAAGCCTGGTGCTTTGTTGTTTACGGGAGATGTCGGCGGTTCACTGTCAGAGCAATATGCTCATGCATCACGTGTACAGCAGAACATCATGGGGATCGTCTCCTAAATGAGAAACTGCCAGCCTTGTATGTATAATGCATACACAGACATATATACACTGATTACATCTAGAAATCTCTTCTACACATTCCAAAACTGAAGTAGGTGATTCTTGTAAGAATAATATTATAAAGTGCTAGCGCTCCTCAACCAATGAACGGACCAAGACAGCAATTGTAAAAGTGGAGATGTCAGTAAATCTCTGTCAGATATAATGGCAATCGCAGTGCTCCCAAAAACTCTAAGGGGGGTATTTAATTAGTGGGAAATTTTGGCGGCAGTGTATTCAATTGCGATCATTATTGCCCTGTTCTTTAGTAATTTTTTCGACCATTGCTTATTGTCTTTTTTTGAGTGAAAAAGTCCTGGGTGAAAAATGACTAAAAACATGTTTTTTGCTCATGCTGAATTTTTCGCCATGCCAAAGCTAGCACTGGTTCAATGTATTCGTTATTCCTACAAAATCGCCTACTTCCATTATGGAATGTGTAGAAGAGACTTCCAGAAGGGGCAGCACGAATGGTATCAATGCATTGTTGCCTCACAGAATTAAGGTCTTGGGTTCAGATCTTACTGCATCCCTGCATGTGTGGAATATTCTCATACATGCACATACAGTAATTTACCATGCCGAGAAATGGGTGGTAAAAGCATTAGGGCCAAATGCACTAAGCTTCAGAAGTGATAAAATGAAGAATGATAAACAACCAACCAATCAGCTTCTGCCAGACATTTTTCAAACACAGCCTGTGGCATGGCAGGTAGGAGCTGATTGGCTGGCTGTTTATCACTCTCCATTTTATCACTTTTGAAGCTTAGTGCATCTGGCCCTTAGCCTTCAATCTCCGAGGCTATTCAATTACAGCCCCTTATCCTCGAGCGGTTAATTGCCCATTACCGTACATTAGCCCATATAATCCTGGATACATTCCTGGAGCTATGGGTCAAAAGCTTTGTGGCAAATAATGTGGATTTAAGCCTTTTCAGACTTAAACAGAAAGGTAACTACAGGGTGTGTGCTATAATTGAATAGCTCTATCAGATTAATTAATCCACGGTAATTAATCACGTATAATTGAATTCAGCCCTAAATAGTTTAATTGAATGTTATTTTCAATACTAAATTGAAGCTGTCCTTCAGCTCCTAGTACTGTAGGTTGCAATGTCCAGTGAATGACTCTTCTCTTACAGAGCAGACACAGAGTGACTGATGACATGACAACTTGCCTTACAGAAATGTAATGTGTTGATTGCTTGGTTCATATACAGGTGTACAGTATGTATGAGATACTATTAGGGCACTGTCCTAAAGACGTAGAAAAAGCTTAAGCTGTCCAGTACGCGTCCTCCGACCTTTTCATACCCCCAGTATCCACGTTGGCGTGGAGTCGATTCTATATAGTGTGGCGAGCGCAGCGAGCCACCGAGCCCGAAGTGTGGCGAGCGCACGCGTATTACTTTACATGTATTCCGCATGGATAGTGGGGGTATGAAAAGGTCGGAGGACGCGTACCGCCGCCCCTCGCGGGCTTGCTGCGCTCGCCACGCTTCGGGTTGGCGATATTGGGGGTGGTGTGGGGGTGCTTTTAACATTGTAAGCACCCATTACGGTGCTTATACAATTAGTAATCTTATAGGGGGGCCATTTAACATTGAAAGCACCCATTAGGGTGCTTATACAATTTTAAATCGTATACCATCGCATTGTATGCCATTGTATGCCATATACAATGGTATACGATTTTAAATTGTATAACATCGGGTGCCATCGCGTCGCATCGCATACCATTGTAAGGCTTATGGTATACGATGCGATGGGCGCCGTGCTAGGAAACAAGTACCACCAGTTCTGTGCAGGAACTTTTATGCTTTTCCCGCCAACAATTGGTAATGTACACACACAAAAAAAAAAATGTGAGCAAATAGCACGTAAACTTCCACAAATAAAAATAAATATTTCATAGGCTCGTTATACAGACAGTTGTAATACTTTTTTTCCCTTCTAATTAATACACTTTACGAGAGGCTGAGCGAGCAATCAGTCTGCTACAGAGCACAGTTCTGTTACAGTAAAGGCTTTAACAAATCTCTGCTCATCTACAGAGAACCCTGAACAGCATCCTTGGGATCTGAGGAGGAATTGTCTTTTGACTGTGAAATAAGTTACACAGTTTCTCATTGCTTTGAATCTCCACAAAGAAATTGCTTTTCACTGTAATCTTAGTAGGAATGAGTCCGAGAATCCAGCAGCTTTTTATTAGGCCATGTCAGTTTCAGCTTATAGGTGTCTGAAAATGCACAATATGCGTTAATAGTGTTTCATAAGACTGAGGGCCTGGTTCAATCTGTTCAATTATGGAAAGACTGCACATGTGTATGGTTCATAGCGTACATGCGCGAGCCCAAACAGCAACAGAAATAGCGCATAGATCACAATTCCCTCACAATTTGATTGATAGGAATTTGGCATTTGGGGCAGGTAACCGGTCATTTTCTGAGTGTCAGAAAAAACGCAGCCTTGCCCAGGCGTTTTAAGGGCGGGATGTATTAACATACTGTACTTTACTGCCCCCGCCACGATGCTAGCACCTATGCTCTAACATATGCGGCTAGCATCACGGTGCGGTGATGGAGGCCCCCCGCGATACCTATGATGTACTGTGCAGGTGGTCTCCTTCACTTCCTGGGCTCTGTGGCGGTACCCAGCGTCTCCTCCTCCCCCCTGCAGCCAGAAGGACATCCCCGGCTGTGAAATGCTGCTGGGGGAGGAATAGTAGAACGGAGGACGGGGAAGGGGTAGGAGACTGCGGCGGGCAGCGGGCTGCGATAGAAGCCAAAGGTGGCGATACCCTGCCCTATGATGAAGCTGCAGCCGGGTATTAGTACATTTGAAAATGCGGTAAGACAGGGCTTTGACTACATTTTTGCATAGTGCATCCCGCCCCAAGAGAGGGTCTGTGGCGCCGGCCTTGATCAGCCTGTCTCTGTTGCAGGATTGGGGAAGGGTCGGTTACTTAAAGATAGGGACAATCATTTGGTGGGTGGGAATTGCATATGGATTTGCAGGTGAATATTGAATAGGGATATTACCGCAATTCACTCACACATTTGTACTGGCTGGTTTTCTTTATGTCTGGGCGGTGGCTATCTACGTGCAGTCATCTGCAACTTTGCAGATGAGCAATCAGGTCTGAATCAAATGCTCGTTCTGTCTTAAAGTGCCAGGCGATGGACTGACTGCGCATGTGTACGGCTCACAGTACGCATGCATGAGGCCATCCTGCGACAAAATCCAGCATCTTTCTTAATGGCTGGCCATATGCAAGATGATTGCCAGGAAGGCGGCGTTTGTGGGGGTCACTTGGTCATTTGCTGGGCATGTCAGGAAAACACAGGCGTGCCCAGGCATAGAAAGGGATAGCGCCTCCTTGGCAGGGCCGTCTTTTCGTATGGGCTTAATGGGCACTTGCCCAGGGGCCCCAGGTGTATAAGGGCCCTTTTCTGATAGCTGAAGATCCCCTTTTTCCAGGGATACCAGAATTTTGAAAATCGGCCTTGGGGAACTGGAGATATCCAACTTCAAAGCAGCAGTCCACATTAACTTCTGCTAATTACTCATTTACTTCCCAGTCATATTTCTCAGGTTCTCTCTGACTTGGTTTTTCTGAGAGAATAGTCCAAAAGCTGGGACTCTCCCCTTTCTGTCAACACTAGCGGCTTGTCTCTATCTTTTTCAAAACCAGAGATATTAGGCTTCCAGCAGCCGGTCCCTGCTCCAGCTCCAAACGTCTGGTGTACAGTTTTATATTTTTGTCAATGGATTGCTCCGGCTCCTGATCCCCAAGTTCCCAGCACCTCCTGAACGATGGGACTCTAGGTTTTTATACTATTGAAGGCTAAGAAATCTATTTACAGATAATGGCGATATCTGCAGTCAAACAAGCTGCCATTCCACCGGAAAATGGCGAATATTAAGCCCACTCCATTATCCAACCCTCCCCTGTGTATAAAACACCCCCTACTTCCCTGGAAGTCATTTACAAGGGACCCTTCATTCAGCTCAGTGCCCTCTTCCACACGTTAGTGTTTTCCCTCCCACCACCTGTGCAGTAAAGGAGTAATTAGCAGAAGTTACTGCTCCAGGTCCTACATGTTGAATGGAAGCTAGAGCACCCCCTGCCACCCGTGGGACATCAAAGCTGCTGCTAATAGCACCCCCCACCCCCAGGAGGGGAGAATGGGTAAGGGCCCCAGTGCATTGCTTTACCCAGGGGCCCACACTGCTGTTAAGACGGCCCTGATGGTGCCCCCCTGTAATTTTCTCCTGGATCCACCCCTGTATGAACATATACATATATATACACACATACATACAGTACAGCGGCACTCACAAGGTTGTGTAGGGAGGGGCCCCGCTGGACTGCTTTGCCCGGGGGCCCATAATGCTGTTAAGATGGCCCTGCTCCTTGATCGGACTGGCTGAGCAGGCCCAGGGCTATGCACAGATTACATCCACTGCAGCTAATCGCAGGCTTGTACAGGGCAGAATTTCACACTGGGTGGCTGGCGATTACCTGATCGCAGAGAAGTGATCAGGTCTGAATAATCCCGTTTCTGTGCATGTGGATGTAATAGTGAGTGGATAGTAAGCTTTTTGTTGTTTTATATGATCCAGTAGAATACCCTCCAAATCATTACCACTCTCTGCTAAGCCATGTCTTTATTGGAGCTTACCCTACTGTCACTGCGACACTATCCTATCTCCCATTAAGGGGCCCACTTACTATTGAATATTTGCGGCTGATTCCCCCAAAACATCGGTTTTCGGGAGTTAGCTGCAAATACGAAGTATCCCCAAATGTATCTATAAGGGACCCGCAGCATGGATCTCCGATACCTGCTTTGATCCCTCCTGCCCTGCTGATAGCCACATCTCCCATAGGGTTCTATGAGGGATGCAATGCTGCCTGATGTATCAATATCGGGCAGCATCGCATCAGGCCCCGGGGCTAGCACTATTCTGAGATGGCGGTAGCCCATTGTAGCCTATGGGTTACTTACTGCATTGCCGCGGGGCAGTGCAGTCAGCAGGGTCACCCGGGGTCAGTACTAACCGTGACCCTCGGAACCTGGTATAGCTGACCGCAGGGACAGGTGGGTATTTTATTACCAGAACAATTCAGTAACACAAAAATTCTGATTTTTATTCTATTAACACATGAGTAATAAAAAGAAAAGCATACATGCTGCAAAGTATATGTGCACATTTGTAAATATATGTCTGTGATACAGCAATTTGGGATGAACCTAGTTATCAGATGCAGTCGTTGTACAGTAGATTTGGAGCGGTACTGCGAGATTTCCCAGGAGTCTTATACATTGTAAATTGAGCGTATCCACTTGTTTACATTGTACTAACCAGCATTATAGAGGTTAAGACACTTGCAAAACTGTGTTCAATGCAATTTGCTTTGTTTTTTCTCTAATCATCAGGAGGGCTGATTGGGACTCGAATTGTTTTGAATACGTAAAGTTCATGGATTGATAATTTGTCAGCTACATTACTAATTGCATTAGGTCTAAATCTTTGTGTACAAATTAGAGACTTACGAAGAGCCGAGTATTGGCTGGTCAAAGGTTGGCTGGGATTAAACCTCTTTAGCGAGGCTATGTCTAAAGCGTCTTAAATGAATGAATACCACAACACCGTTTGTGTTCTACAGAAAGCTGTTATATTGATTTCAAATGACTAAAAGCAACACTTCTTTCTCATAGCTCCCTTGGTGTAATATATCACTACGATCTGATCTATTACTATATGTCTGTTTCCTACACCTCATTAAAGTCCACATTAGCGCAAGCAATAGTCCAGCAGTATTTGCAATGGCACACATATGAAGCACTATTCTAGCAATGATACCTCGCTCCTAAAGGGAAACCAAAACATCCGTTTTAACCCTTTGAGTGCCAACCTCTCTGAGAGAGATTTATTTACTATTTATTTACAGTTTCCAGTATAGCGCAGCACATTCCGTTGCACTTTACAATTGATTTTTAAGCCTTTGAGTGGCAACATCTCTGTGAGAGATGCACAATATATCTGCTAAAAATGCCAGGGACGCTCACATTTGTTATATAAATTCAAATACAAAATGATGTGCAAAAAAAAAAGTTATATTTCATGTATAAGGTAAACATTACAGGTTATTATAATGAATACAAATGTTTGCTTGGCAATTTTCACTAGTGTTCATTCTAGCACCCGCTATCTATGAAAACCCATGCAGTTCCTGTTCCCTACCTTGGGGGCTGTGGTGTTTCTAGCACAGATCTGGTTGTCATATCAGTGCTCATGTACAGACCAATCTGTGCTAGAAGCACTACAGCAGACAGCGGCACCCCAGGCAGGGAAGAGGAACTGCATGGGTTTTTAAAGATAGCGGGTGCTAGAATGAACACTATTCACACCAATTTTGAAAAATTCACTAGGCACTCGGAGGGTTAATAAAAGTTATAATAGAAGAAATAGGTTATAGATATTACACTAAACTGTCCCATTCCTAAGTTGTGCTTGTGTAACAAGGTGAGAGTAGTAGTTATGGTCGAAGTCATAAGTGACAATTGCCATCCCCATTTTTCTTGTCACATAAGCTCTGCAACCATGTTGTCTTTGTCACATGTATCGCAAACCAGCAATCCAGAGCTTCCTATTGCTACAGTGTCCACTGGAGCTGTGGTTTGGGTGGATTAGGAGAGAAGCATGAAGTGGAACCTAGCTCAGTTCTGTCCTCCTCTACTTGTTCTTGCAGGATTGTTAAATGGCTGCTGCTGGTATCATTATCTCTGTTTATGCTTACCTGTATGCTGGAATGTATTTCGATAAAGGATAAATGCTAAATACCTCCTGAAAAACCAGACATTATAAGTCTTGCTCCCCCCATCCAGACCCAATATAAACTCAATGAAGAGACATAAATTTAGCACCTACATTATTACGTCCTACATTATATAAATAATAAATAATACATTTAGCAAATGGGGAGCCCTTCTGCTAATACATCACATTCCTAACCATACATAAATAGTCACATTACATTAAGAGACCCCACGTTTGATAAATGCAGATCCCATGTTAAATTAATATCCCCACCACAGGTTATTCATTCATGAATAACCATCATACTGTACAGATTGCTGTGAGAGATTGGCTGGAGTGAGCAGGAGAAGTAGGGAGGAAGAGGAGGAGCAGAGGAAGGGGGATGGAAAGTGAGAAGCAGGATGGGGAATGTGGAGGAGCCTGAAAAAGAGGGAAGGGGATGAGTAGATTACTCCTAGAGGTGCACCATGTTTGTTGGCTCCAGCATCTTAGACTGCCAGACAGGGACCTTAGTGAGCCAGGACGGGAGACTGTAAGCAGGAGTACATTTAATATAGTTGCTGAAGTCCTAGTGAAAAATACAACTAGCCATCTTGAAGATCCAAAATGGATTAAGGAACATGCAACTGTAATTTCATGTGCTTACGTGTCTGGCGATCCTCACACCTAACAGCACCACCTTCTGTGTACCTATCTACATGCATTCAGATCAGTGTACGAGAGGTTGTTCTGCAATACATGAAGGCTGAGGTCTATCCTTGGATAAATAATATTGTAACAGATAATGAATGATTTTATTTTCTTAGATAGAATATATTATAATGTAAATATTGGCCACAGTTGAATCATTTTGCATGGATGTGTTGTTTATTATGTTGGATGCCTACAATCTGTTATTTTCTTCCTGATGAGCAGTATAGCCAGTTATAGAGTTATAAGTGACTGCTGTTGTTAACAAGTGCTTGTGACACATGTGGTGTACTAATTCTTGTGCATTGTCTATGGTGAATGTACGTGAATGGGACACACATCTTTCATAATACAAGTGTCATATTACAAGCACACCCGACTTATAAAATGCATGTATTTTGTCTCAGATGGGTAATGGGGGGGAATATTTTTTTAACACATATGAAGTCATTAACCTGACACAGGAGAGGCCATGTGTGTTTCAGGCACCATAGCGGCAAAGATTAATTTTTTAAATACTTTCACTTTAATATGTGAGTGGGAATGCGTCCAGGGATTTATTCTCCAGACTTCTACAGATTGACTCCAGGCACAATTTTGCATTAAAATATAGTACACTTCCCAGCCTCAGTTTTTCAGTTGTGTACACATCCTGCAGAAACTCCTAAAAGCAGGGTCAGTAACAGTAACATGTGGAGGGAAGACTGCACAAAAGTATTAGTAATAATTTGGCAACTGTTACACCATTGTACTGTATTACATCACTGAAGGTTGCACATGCAGAAACACTTTAGTTGTAGCTGGGATACATTGTTTCCTGGGAATATTATCATACCGAAGAGCAGCTGATGAAGTTAAGTAATAATGACAATGCTATTCCTTTTAAAAAACCACAAGAAATCAACCGCTTACGGCTTAATAGGAATGACAAGGTGCATGTGGGTTAAACCTCTGTTATATCAATGACTTCAATAACACGTCCGCACACAGCTATTCATCACCATATTCCCCTGGAAAGAAGACAGAAAGCTAGTCAAGGCTGATATTACATCAAGATCTTTTTGTGAAATGGGCAGTTCTGCTCTCTGAATTGTTTCTTATGACCAAGAAGTTTTGATATTAGATTTTAATTTCAGTACTTCTGACAAGTTATCCTCAGAAGCTCTGTGATCTCACAAAGCAACGGTTTCACATGATTCAATTGTTCCTTATTTTTTTTAAACAAAAAGACAATTTGCACACCAAAAAATTGTTCATAGATGCCTGCTTTGTATCCTCAAGGGGAAGTCATAGGGATTACTGCGGGATGTAAAGTTCTGAGAATCACATCATTGAGGACCCACTCCCAAAATGCTGCAAATCATAGCATTTTGTAGTTGGAACGGATGACCCGCCTCACTGCAGAGGTCGACAAAATTGCCACTTTATTGGGATCTCAGGAGCACTTCTTGATATTCATGAGACTCTGACAGTTTGGTGGAGTGAACAAGTAGGGCTTTTCTGCTGACATATCTAAGCACGTGCTGTAAGATAATATAGTGGTGGAATTTGGTCCAATCTCCATCATGTTGAGTTTCATCAATCTGATGGGAGGTAGTTAATTTGTAGACTTTGAGACTGTTGACATTGTAGTGTTGTTTCAAGCATTTCAACTGTCTCAGCAGTATAACTTTATATATATGATGCTTTTCGGTACTTGAAATTAGATTACTACCATGTTGGCATTGCACTGTCAAGCTTTGACTGTTGACATTTCTTTATACCGATCAATCAGAACTAACCCAATTTGATAACAAGTTTTTGTATTATAATTACCGCTCTTCAAGTAAATATCTTTTAAATGCATTTAATAACGCATGAATAAACTATGCTGTTTATACATCTATTTTTAAAAATAGGGAAGTTTCCAGTGAAAAATATCTTAACACCTGGAGCCAAGTGTAATAGCTTCCGAGTTTGGCCACTGTGCGGGATGAGTTTGGCCACTGTGCGGGATGCCGGCTGAACTGGTTTTGCCATGTGATTGTCCCTTTAAAACTAAACCTGCATTCAGCCGGCATCGTGGACAAACTCGGAGGCTAGTACATTTGGCCCCTGGTCCTGTCTGTCCGTATTATTTAGGGTCAGCTGGAAATTTTGACTTTTGTACTTATGAATGCATACAGTATGTACCACGATGGTCTTGTGATGGTGACCTGACTGGTGTTTAAGGACTGATTGACAGACATCAACTATTTAGGGGAACCTGTTGGTTGCAACAAGTGGCTGAGTTTTGTAGTGTCACTGGCCTTGGAATCTTAGTTGCGACTGACATTCTGAGCAACTATAGGATTGCTCAGACATCTGATGGTGTAATAGATGTTCTTCTGCAGCTTCATCAATTTACGCAAGCGGCTGATCTGAGAAACTGGTAGTGGGCAGTGGGCAGTGGGCACCACTGAATCGGGCACATTCTTGTGTAAATGTCCAGAAGACAAGTGTTTCATGGTGTAATGATAACGTAAAGAAAACTACTGATGATCTCACAGCGCTGAGGTCATGGGATTTAATTTCCATCACTGCCCTAACTGTGTGGAGTTTGTATATTGTCCCCATGCTTGCGTCGGTTTCCTGCAGTTAGTGTGTATGTGGGGCATGGGCTATAGATTGTAAACTTCATTAAGTAAATAAATACATTTATCGGAATAAACAAATAAAGCAACTGCAGCATGAGCATTTCTACAGAGATCCTTATGGATATCTGACACTTAGCACTTATAGGGGTTTATTCTAGTTCATTCTTTCTGACAAAATCCTTCTTAGATGGACAAAACCATGTGCACTGCAGGGGGGGGGGGGCAGATGTAACATGTGCAGATAGAATTAGATTTGGGTGAGTTATTTTGTTTCTGTGCAGGGAAAATACTGACTGCTTTATTTTACACTGCAATATAGATCTCACTTTGAAGAAAAACCCCACCCAAATCTAATTCTCTCTGCACAAATTACATCTTCCCCACCCGCAGTGCACATGGTTTTGTCCATCTAAGAAGGATTTTGTCAGAAAGAATGAACTAGAATAACCCCCATAGTGACAAAGGGAAGGGGTCATGTTCTTGTAGTAAGATCCCTTATTTACTATAGATACTAGTATTTATTCTAGTACCCTGCATCTTTTAAAATTCATGCAGTACCTCTTTCCTGCCTGTGGTGTCACACTCTTCTGTGGTACTTCTAGCACAGTCTTATTGGTATTTCTCTGCTGAAACTGCATGGGACTGCATGGATATTGAAAGGCGCAGGGTGTTAGAAGGAACACTAGATACTGATGTAACTGCATGATGATGATGATGATGATGATGATGAGAGTAACCTGCGCTTGCATGTCTCTTATGAGTGCCTGATTGCGAATTCACCTGCAAAGTGATTAGTGTTCTCTCAACTATTCAAATGCATACTTAAAAGAAATCCTGGGAATATATTGCAAATAAGTTTTCGTGCTACTTTATTTGTGTGTGGGTCGGAATATTAGGATTATATCCTGTTTTATAGACTGTTTTCCATTCAAATTTAACCCAATAGTGAATGTGCTTTTTGCTTATTGTTTTGACCTGGTGAGTGTATGGCCCCAGCCAATGGGTATAACTGTGCTGTCCCATAAGTGTACTGCTCTAGCCAATCTGCATAATTGGCTATCTTATAAATGTACATGTTCCAGCCAATGGGCATAACTTGTGCTATAAGTGTTCTGCCTCATCCAATGGACATAACTGTGCTATTCTATAATTGTTCTGCCTCCACCAATGGGCATAACTGTGCTATTCTATAAGTGTTCTGCCTCCACCAATGGGCATAACTGTGCTATCTCATGTGAATTTAGATTTCCCAACGATACACATATGTGACCAACACAGTATCAGCCCCATTAGCTCCAAAGTAACAGAACAGAGAGAGCAAGTTTGATATATGTTGCTGTGATAAAGGCCAGGATGAGATGGATTAAGCTTCAGAAAGTGATAAAGGAATAAATCCTCTATGCATGTGGTATCACAAACCAATCGCTGTGTTTGGCAAGTGTGGCTTTGGAGCATGCAAAGTGCAAAATAACATGCGTACAATATTGCCATAACTCCTAATCAAGCCCATATATTTAAGACCATTTACAAAACACCGTACATGCCCTTTCTCGCAGAATTTCTGGGAAACTCCTGAATTTTTGGGACTTCTGAGAGAGCAGGTTGGTGATGTGGGTGGAATGGGGACATTATCATTATAATTCTCAGAGGTCGGCATTATTTTGGTTTTACCTCTTGGCCTGATCCTGTGATTTGCGCTGACCTTCTACATATCCCTCTCAGATCTCTCATAGGGAACCAATCGCGGACACGCTTAGAACCATATGGAAAATGTACTTGTATTTGAGGTTATTATAAGGGGGCTTTGTAAGACTAAAGACAAATGTCATTACTTTAAAACTATGAATATCCAGAACACGATATGTGATCTATGCATCAGTTTTGTGCTGATCTGGGTAAACACTTGCATTAAAATAGAGCGGATTTGATCTTCTTACAAGCTTTGCTGCAAATGCTTCTAGGTAAGGAAATGTAATCTGTGTATAAATTGAATGCTTCTTCAATCTGTTACTAGGGTAGTCAACTGCTTTTACTACTTGTATTTCTAATTGGATAAACTGAATGCACCTTATGTATATCTAGGACACAGCAAGTATTTAATGGTTGGCATAGTGTCTGGGGAAAAAAGCCTTGCCATTAACATAATAAATAATTATTGCTTCCAGGGTTTTGTTGTGAGGATAATAAAATGTTAAAAAGCAAAGCACTTGAGTATAAAGTAATTGCAGTGACAAGCACCACACAGCCAGATTCACAATGCAGCAAACCTTGCTTCAGTGTCAGACCAATTTTCTACCTACATAAATGCTTCCTTGCATTATGTAAATACGTTTTTCCTATCAACAGAACAAAATCAAACTGGAGGCATTTAATTAATCTTGTCTGACATCTGATTTTAAACCTAGGTTAAAGGCAAGAAGCAGGTGGGTATCTTCCCCCCCCCCCCTCCCCTCCCTGGTGCATGACCACAGGCAATTTTCTCCATTAACGTCAGCCTGTATCTTGTGTATCTAGTTTGCTGCCACATGCCAGTCATTATTGCATTATTCTGCTTGCATTCAATACATGTGCATCTGTATTCTTGACTTGAGGGCTTGGCAAAAAAAAGACATGTCATGAAATAGACTAAGTGCAGTCTGCAATTTTAAATTACAAGCGTTTCACCTTGAACCTTTGCGCACTTATTTCTGTTACCAAAATGCTGAAGTAAGGGAAGTAATGATTTATGTTGCTCTTGTACCAGGAATAATTGTAATAATGAGTGTATACAATCCTTTTAAAGGGCTGGAAACGTCATAGGCCTATTTAACAATGGTTAGCTACATCTAAAGATGAGTAGTGCGGAGAATTGGCTTACTCCTGCAGAACGCAGCAATAGCTGCTTAATACATTACCTAGACCAAAGAGAACGTTTATTAAGACAGGCGGGCTTGAGATGCAGCAATGCATTCAGGTTGTTTTCAGGTTTAATAGAATACTAGGTGATTCATCGCACCCTATGGGTGCTCTTCACACCTTTGTAAGGGGCTCTGTCCCCTTAATGGGTGAAACGGGTGGGTGTAGTGTTTACACAAGTAGATGTGGGGGTGCTGCAGGTGGTGTGCGGTGGTGTGGCGGGTGGGTGTGGTGGTGGCGTGTGTGGTTGAGGGTTGTGTGCGAGGGTGCCGTGAGTAGGGGAGGTTGAGAGGCGAGTGCAGGGATACAGCAGGTGGTGGAGTTGCAGGCATGGGGGTGCTCTGTGTGGGTGGTGTTGGTTGGTGGGGTGCACCGGTTGAGTGAGGTGCAATTGCAGGGGTGCTGGACCAATGGTGGTGTGGTGGGGCAAGTATGGGTGTGTTAGTACTGCAGGTGGGTGATGTGTGGGTGCTAGGTTGCTTTGGCTGGGTGCGGGGGTACTGCGGGTTGAGGAGGTTAAGGTGCAGGGGTGCCGTGAGTGCATTAGTACCGTGGGTGGGAGAGTGGCAGGTGCGGGGTTGCCAAGCTCACCAGTGCTTTTTTTTAAATAACATGATGCAGCCTCTGCAATTTGAACTTATGTCTCACTTCATCCTTCTAGGTTTGAGTGAACCAATAACTATTCTAAATTCTCTTGAAAACACATTGAAAACATTATGATTTAAAAAAATAAAACATTTGTTCCATAACACAGAAGGAAGGGGGAGGTAATTTGGAGATGTCACCTCTGTAGTAGAATCTTTGTACTAATGCACCACTGGCTGTGATCACGACTGGCTGTGGTGTGAATTGTCACTGTCGTTGCCCCCCCCCCCCCAGTGGGTATCCGGGGAATGCGTGCACATGCGCAAACACGCGGACCTCTGGGGCTGTCTGTCTGTGTGTCTGGTGGTGGGGAGAGCAATGGGCGAGCGGTCATCAGGGAGCAGTGTGGAAGTGCGGCCGGTAGCAGTGCAGGGCTGTGTCCAGCAGGCTGCGAAGTGTGACCTCTGACCACGTCAATCGTCCAGTGAATTCACAGTTAATGTAATTGTCTTGTATAAAAGTATGTTGTAAGTAGAAGATACAACATGAAAATGCAGTCTGGACAAGTACTATTATCATCTTCTTTTAAAATACAATTTTTGGTGTAAAGATTGAAGCACTGCTTACCTGTAGAATCTTCCAACCGAAAAACAGTAGAGGTGGAGAAATTACCAGTAATTGAAGGCATAATGCCAGCAAGTGAGCATACAAGTCCAGCGAATGAACAATATATGAATGAATCTAAGCATAAAATGAGGCACTTGTTATGACTGGCTGAGTTTAACGCTTGCTAATGCATGATAACGTTCCCTCCCTGGCTAGTTTTCCCTATATACAATTTCTGTCAGTACAACCTGCTTTTGCCACTGTAATGTCACAGCTAATCGCCGACACATTGGCATGTTCATCCAGCTGTAGGCTATTGCATTTGTTCCATGGTATGTGAGCTAGTGAATATCCTTTTTATTCTTCTTCAGTCACTTGGCATGATTGTAGACCATGGATACCCCATTGAAGACAAAGCACAAGAATAGGGCACGCTCCAGGCCGATAATGCATTGTGGACTTTAGACAGACTTTTACATGTAATACTGGATAGTTCTCTCTCAACTTCTACCGTAGATGACATTTGTCGATTATGTTTATCGATTGATCAAACACTGAAAGGTATGTTAAAATGGCACCTGGACTTTCCAGAATTAACTATGAAAACTATGTTAAAATCTTACCAATTTTTAAACAAATGTCTGGGCTCCACCTCCTACACCAGAAGATCTTACATAGATCTTACTTCACCCCAAGACTTAAACACCTCATAGGGGAGGCTCCTGACACTAATTGCTATAAGTGTGGGAATCCTAATGCAGATCTTGTCAATTGCATGTGGTCTTGCACTGTTGTACAATCTCTTTGGCTCAGGTAAATATGAAGTCAGTAATGAATATAGACCCTAAATCCCCCCCCCAGTGGTGTGCAGTGGTTGAGGCAGGTGAGGCACAGCCTTTTCTGTCATACTAACGTATATGCCAGAGTTTTGAGTTTATAAAGTAAGTTAAAAATACAAAGAATATATTTAAAAAATCTTATTTTTATTATTCTAATAATTTTTATAGTCAAAACTCTGTAGTAAAAAGTCTATGGCAGGTGAGGCAGTGCCTCACTTGGCTACCTTTTCTGTACATCTCTTATCAAAACTCAGCGAATCTCCAGCAGTATATACTGCTGAACATGTGTATATTGCCAGCATGTACCATGTACCCCATGGCTCATATATTGTATGCAAATCTGGCTCTGGTACTTGTCAGGGACTCCTCATCCATTTACCTCACCGCACGTCCCCCCCCCCCCCCCCCCTCCCCAGTCCCTAAACCTAGCCCCCTATTTTCCCAGCCTAATCCTAATCCTCCATCCTAGCATATTTATGAGGTTCTGGTACATTCATCCTCATTGATGTCGGGATTCCAGCGGCAGTCTCCTGGCGGAAGTTTGGATGCCTGATTTGCTGAACGAATCCCTTCTGTACAAGGTGTGCAACCTTGAATAACTAGCAGTACACCCTGAATTATTCATCACTGATCACTCGGTGTACAGGTGTAATATTAATACTTTAATACATTTTATGATATCTGTGGCCATATTTTAGCTTTTAGATTATACCTGCATATTTTTTGTTCTTATCTAAATCAAACCTAATGATGAAGGTGTTTTTTTTTTTTTAATCAAAACAAATGCTAAAAGTGAAATCCTGGTTGGGTGTCAGTGTGTTTGTTGTAAACCTGGTGTTTGTTCTACTGTGCAGAGCTGTTTTTAAACTCAATCACTAAACCTGCTACAGTACATCATAAATGTAAACTAAATTATGACTGAAAAATATTATTATTTAAACTCTGCAAACACTACATGATTAGCTGCACCGCCGATATTAACTATATTGTGGGTGGCATGCTCAAACGATATAGAGCATACACACTGACCAATATTATTAATGATATTAGCCAGTGACAGGGACCTCAACTCCGTACAGGCATCATTGACTATGTACTGTATATAGTCAGCATTGAGCTGCATGTACAAGCGATGGTAATGGGGTAATGATGTACGGGAGCGTGCATCCTGAACAATATTAAGTATACTGTACAACACTAAACATTTTTTAAATGATATTTCTCAGAAGAGCCCTTTTATGGGATAACTTTTAAAACCTTGTTTACAGTAGGGTATATGGATTTTTTGTTTTAAAGCAGGAGCATATTCTAGTACTGTATTATATAATAGGCAAATATAGCAAAGCACTGAAACAATATGGGTGCATAACATGAAACAAGACTTACAATGGACCTGCTCACTACACCTAGATAGACATGACATCATTGTAGGTGTCCTAACTGAGAACATTCAAAGAGCTTGATTTATTTTTACCTCTGTCCCTGGCATTGTGGTAAGCCTATTACGGGAAAGACTCTGTGACCCCAACAAGAAACATACTGCTATACACATAAAATATCTGTCATTATATGTTCAATAAAGAAATCATATCCTCTACAAATGAGAAATGTACATGTCATGTACTTGTATGCGTCACATGTTTAGAAAAAAATAATTGCAGAGCTAGTATTAGAGACAGGCATTTCTGTGTGCTTTATAGGCAGACACAAAGGGTAAATGTTTGTAATATATATATATATATATATATATATATATATATATATATATATATATTATATACCTGTACTGCTGCAGGTGTCTTATTGTGTTGATCGGCTCATTTAGGGTTGCTTGCAAGTCTGTTTTGCAGATGGATCTCGGACTTTTAGCATTGCACATGTGTCCGAGCTGAGCAGTATGTGTACTCAACTTTAAGTAACATTGGCCAAATCTATTGGCAGTACCTATCAAGGGCGTAACTACCATAGGTGAAAGGGGTGCAGCTGCTATGGGGCCCAGACCTGAAGAGGGCCCATCTTTACTGTCTAAGTAATATGTTTTACATACATTTAGCACCATCAGTTGCTAAATAAGGGGCCCTTACAAACTTTTGCTATGGGGCCCACGAATATCTAGGTAGGCCTCTACCTATGGATGTTGCTTAAGGTGTCAGTAGGTGTGATGGACGTCCATCTATAGTGATACCGCTGGGCATGGCACAGGAGCATCATGTGAAGGGGATGTGGCCTGTCAGAGGGGAAAGCTGCCTCTCAAGCATCACTATTGGAGGTGGGCAGCCCTATCAACTTCACAAATGCCAGTGTGCCCGGTTGATGACATTACAGATTGGGGGCATCACAAGAGAGGGAGGTGCTGGGTCTCCTCCAAGCTCTCCATGTAATGTGAATATATGCTGTGTGAATGTGCACAAAATCTATTCTTGTGTCAGAGGCACAGCACTGGCAGGGAGCATTTTGCTCTTTAAAACAGCCTAGCATGAATACTGCTTCTACATTATTAATATTTTAGCCATGTGGAATGTTTTTTTGTCTATCATGGATATGTACAGGTCAATACAGGGTTACAACAGCTCTGCAGTATCAGATGCACCCAGGAACAGCCAGTATTTTAACCTGTACAATGCAAAATAATTGTAGCACACTTGACTTTCTAATGATGATAGTGATTTATATCTGTACCCAGCGGTGCTGGTAAAATGGATACTTGCAGGGTCTCTAGCAGGGCTGTATGCACAGTCTCCACCATGGAGATGCTGTGGTACGCATTCTCTTCATAGGGAAGTTGCAGTAGCGCACTCTGCCGGGTGCCCAGAGGTCAGACTGACATTAGCACACCCCCAGCCGGTGCCGAAACAAACACCAAAGATGGGCACTGTGCGGATCACTCACCTTTCAACCAATATGAGTCATACGCATTTCAGGCAAAATGCACCCAACATTATATAAACATAACAGCAGGATTTATTTATGTAACGTATGAACTGCACATGAGAAGCCATAGGACTATGTCTAACAACCCAGATTGGGCTGCGATGGGGGATGAATTTGGCTGCCATTGTGTTGTTTCCACGCCGCTATAATGGCAATGCTCTACCTTCACAAGTAATAGGATTAACCCCATCATGTTAGCTAGTAATGCCTGTGTAATCCTTTTATTTATTTGATTAAATATGTAAATATGCATTAGTAATGAAATATATGCTACTTGCACTATATACTTTTGTGTGGTCATAAGAATGTTAAGCATATTACTGTTTGTAGCTGGTAGAGGCAAATATTTCCGCTATCAACTCAACCTCAGTATAAATCAGGGGATTTACCTAAAACGACACTACCACCTATAGGGGTGAACATTTTTTATTGCCACATTAAAAGAATGTAGAAGTATCAGATTGGGGCATGAAGGGCCCACCAGGGAAATGAAGTGGAAAGGGCCCATGCTTAGGGGTGTGGTAAGCCTCCGGAGCTGGTTGGCCGGTGATAAAGTACAAGGCACTTTGAGGTAGATTTATCAAGCTCGGTGATGTGATAAAGTGTCTGGTTTTTAACACCGGCCAATCAGCTCCTACCTGTCATTTTTCAAACCAAGCCTGTAACTTCACAGTTAGGAGCTGATTGGCCGGTGATAAAAAAAAACAGACAATTTATCACATCACTGAGCTTAATAAATCTGCTCCTCAATCACTTCTCCTCCCTTATCTCTGCTTCATACATCTACCCCCTAATTCCTAGAGGAGGGGGTGGGTCCTCAGGCAGTGAGACCCACCTGGGGGTTCCCCAATTCCCCTGTGGGCCAGTCCGGCCCTTGTGGGGAGTGAGCAAATGGCCTAATCAAAAGCTGCTGTATCAGTGATTGGGGCTTCTCATTGGTTTTCCCTTTCACCACCCTCTTCAAACAACCAACAGCCCCAATTGGGGGCATTCCTTGAGGCTATGTGGAGGATGGGAGGTGTAATACTTCAGGTGATTGTGCAGCTTTAATTGCCAGTTAGTATAGATTAACTTCCTTACAAATCCTTATATCTACAACACAACATACAAGTTTGCTGCCAAATAAAATATTTATTTTCCTAATTGATCCCATGTTTACAGTTTCCTTACGTCACGGCTGTCCCTCAAAGTGGTTAGTGGTCCACCTAACCATTTCCTGTCCTTTGTCTTCTAGTTTCCTTGTCCCAGCATAGTTGTAAAAACAGTACTTTCACACAGTCTTTGGAGGAGATTTGTCTGTGGTAGTTTGGTGCTGTCTTCTCACCAACATGACTGGCCAGACACAGGACAGCTTATTATTCCGTGTCTTGACATAACAGTTTCTTCTCTGCAAAAGGTATTCACCTGCACAATAGAGACAGGAAATGCTGGGAAAACACTCTAGCTGCCAAAGTAGGTCATTACCAATATCAGGACTACCGGTGTGGGCAGAACACATTGAGGACACTAGAGAAAACAGAAGAATTTACAAACCTTACACAGGTTTGCCTTGCTTGGCAGTTTAGCTGAGAAGTAAATTGGGGAGCTGGTAAGTCCTTACTCCACAGACACATGACATGGGCCCTTATTCAGATCTGATCGCAGTACAAATTTGTTCTCAAAATGGGCAAAGCCATGTGCACTGCAGGTGGAGCAGATGTAACATGTATAGAGAGAGTTAGATTTGGAGGAGTTATTTTGTTTCTGTGTAGGGAAAATACTGGCTGCATTATTTTTACACTGCAATTTCGATTTCAGTTTGCACACACCCCATTCAAATCTAACTCTCTCTGCACATGTTACACCTGCCCCACCTGCAGTGCACATGGTTTTGCCCATTTTGAGAACACATGTGTACTGCGTTCAGATCTGAATAAGGGCCATGGTTCCAAACCTGCCAATTTATTACAACATTGCTGTTTTTGCACTACGCCGTATGTTTTTTTTTTTTTAATTGTTCAAATTAAAAATTTTCAGCCATTTATTTTTTCATTTTCAGTGCACTCATTTATTTAGATCTCTTTTACTAATATAATGAGTGGGATGAGAACAAAGTGCCCCCATTGACCTAATTCAGTGTAATAAATTACCAGACGTAAAGGAAGGTATTTGATTCTGACTTTGGCTGTCGATGTCATTAGTTTTAAAACCTCTTTGTACATATGACTTGAAAGCCCGTTTATTTTGTTATGTGATTGACATATATTCAGAGTCATTTGGACTTTATTTCCACAGAAAGGATCAGTCTCTGATAGAATATGATGGATTTAATAACTGCTCTAGTCAATCTCTAAGTGTTTTAAAAGTACAACACCTACATAATAATATGTGCAATTACCTTAATTGCCAACAAACTGACCAATTATTTTCCCTTATGCAGAAAAGAAAAGCTGCCTATTCCAAAGAACAAAGGGAATGGGTTCATTGTGATCTTTTGATTGGGGAGGATCTTTAATGAGACAATTGCTACTGGCAGGAGGATATGAAACATAGAATTGGACGGCAGATAAGAACTACTTAGCCCATCTCGACTGCCTTAAATACATGTACACTCAAAAAAAATTTTTTTTTGGGGGGGGAGCCAATTAATGTTCCCTTTCCCAAACACATCACATCGTACAACACAAAAGGTATGCGCAGCTCGCTGCTGTAGAACATGGCATGCTATTTGTACTAGATGTGATGCAATCTAGTACAAAAAGTACAGAGAACATTGCTCCGTGTATGGGTACATTAACTCTACACAGCTAGGGCATTGAACCAATGACGTCAGTGCTGTGTGCGTTTCAGGGTCCAGACCTTTCTGGTTTTTAACCAATCCATTCATTTCATACTTACTATTGGGCAGTACCGATGGTATGATGGTTAGTGTTACTGCCTACATTAACCATCATTAACCATTGGTACTGCCTAAAAGTAAGTATGAAATGAAGGAATTGAGTAAAAACCAGAACGGTCCAGACCCCGAAATGCCGGAATGTATTCCTCCAGCATGATTATCCACTGTGGAACGTTCGGGTTTTACTCAATCCCTGATATTAATTATAGAGAGTCATTTTGATTATAGTAAAGAATGGCGGATTATAAAAAAAACCGTAATAACATCTCCACATACATTGTAGTTCTTAGACCTCAGATAGGTGCATACCTCCACCATTACCGCCCATAATGAAAGTTCATAGTTGTTAAAGGAGGAGGAGGTTACAGGTGGTACATGGATGGACCAGTTCATGCGTCACTGCCTTTATTTCCAGTTGGGTTTTAGTATTATTTTATTACTTTTATCTACTAAAAAAAAGGTCCAGACCACAATTCTTGATTTGGTTTATTCAATTTATCTTTTCTTGGTAACTACGATATACAAAATGTATGTCAGGACCACCAGGTCAGCTACCCTAGCTCTCTGTGTTGTCCCAAGCCCACAGACCTCTGACAGGTTTACTCCAGCCCTGGCGCTCACCTCCACTGCTGATTCCCGTGCTGGCTGTCTGGGTCCCGTGCCTTGTCACCACCAGGTGACGGTGGTGGCGTGCAGTCTCGTGCCGTGTGGGGTCTGGGCGGCGTGAGGCATGAGCCGCCATGATGGGTCCAGGTCGGGTCAGGCCTCTGGCTGGACATATCGGCTGCAGCGCCTCCGCACACAAACACCGCTGGCTGGGTTCTGTCGCCGCATCCGGCGGCGGCCATCTTTTGGGATCCTTCAGCCTATGCTGCACGGCTCATTCAGTGAGGTCATATACACGGCCAATCATCATGCAGCTCACCCTTCAAATACTGACTTGCCAGGCAAGACCGGGAGTCAGTACAGTGATGTCCAACCGCACACATCATTGATCCCTCCTGGTTATCTGTAGTTCCCACTACAGTCCTTGCACTTCTGGTGAAGTCTTCTCCAATCTCCTGCTGATCATTTTACTGCTACCATATCATCACGGAACCCGCTGCCGCCTATACGGATAGGACAAGGTTAACCTCCCAAAGGGGTTATATCTTCTTCATTCCTGACGGTTATTCTCTGTGGTCATCCCATGTCCTGCAGCTACGATCCTACTCAGCACAGATTCATCTGGACTTCATCTTTCCAATCCTTCATCCAATCATCCAATCCTTCATCCAATCATTCAATCCTTCAACCAATCATCCTATTCTTCAACCAATCATCCAATCCTTCTTTCAATCACCCAATCATCCAATCTTACAGTCATTTAATTATTCAATTCATCAATCACCTCCAAAGCTCTTCAATTGTATATTGCATTGTATATTATTGACTTTGCTATTTATCAGAATCTACAGTTTATCATTGTGTCATCATTCATTTCCTGTACCGCAGTATCTTTATTAAATAAGGTTTTATTTTATCCGATTGCTTCACTTTCTTCTGTCGTTCATGCAACAGCCCTACATCAAAGCACCCAGCCTCCGTTACACTCCAGCTGGTGCTTCACGAAATGTGACAATGTATATTTGATGTCATCCACCCGCCCCAAACAGGCAGGGGAATGCCTGTGTTCGCTTCCACCCAGTGTTTCTATGGGCGCACCCACCGTTTTTGTGAGCACGCCCATGAAAGCTCGGTGCACCCCAGCAAAGGCCCCTGCCTGTCACTCAGACTGCCAGTGCCTCGGCCCCATAGTTATATATTAATATGCTCAGTCATGGCAGTGTATTTATCCTAAATTACAGATATCAAAATGTAAATGTGCAATATGTTAACTTCTAGCAGTGCTAGGTACCAGCTTTCACCTGCCATCCTCAGCACCTTCCTGCATTACTGGCAGATTTGCACTTGTAATGCTGAGTCTATTTTGTTACCTTGTGGGCTGGTCACATTCCAGTATAGATAGCAGTACAAGTTGAGTATCCTGTATCCGGAGATCCATTATCCGAATGATTTCATTAATTTTAAAAAAATTGGTTCCCGTCCCACCCCCGCCCCCTGGCGTCCACGACAGGCCTTCAGCTGCGTCTCCGCCGTCTCCAGTGGTCACAGGAGTGCATTGCACCAGTGCGCGCCCGCGCCGGTGACGTCACTGGCGCACCTGGGAACTCGCGCAATGTACTCCTGGGACCGCTGGAGACGATGCTGAAGGCCTGCATTGGATGCCGGGGGACACCATGGACGCCGAGGGATCATCGGGGCACCACCAGGGGACATGTAAGTGTTTTAAAAAAATTATTCCAAAAACTGGAAAAATCTGGTGGTGCAGCGTGCGTGCAGCGTGCATGCGCGACACACACAGCTCCAAAAATCAGCATCTTGTTTTTGCAGTCCGCCCAGCATTGCCAAGCTGTTATAACATCTCCCCCTACCAGCAATCACTGCTTGGCCCACCACAGCACATTAGCAAAGTGCTGATGCACTGTCTCTCTCTATGATGGCTTACTGTGCATGTGCAAGATTTCACGCATCTCGCAAGATCTTCTGTGCAGTCCTGAGCCAACACCTGCCCGGAACAGCGCTCTCCCTGCTGCAGTGTATGGGGAACAACATATGCAGTGTTTATTACTTCAAATGAATCTGTTTATTCTGTGCTTTCCACATCCTATTAAACACCTCCACTATGGCGCTTCAGCTATAGGGCCTCCTGCGGCCCTCGGACCATCACTTATGTGTCTTTTGCATTATTAATTGTACTAGACCATTGTCATATCACTACATACCTGTGTCATCCATGTATGTTTTTTACTTTATTTGCATGTACCATTACAGGGAGTAATTAGAAAATTAAAACTGAAATAGCCAGGAAATTATGGTGTGGCTGAGAGACGTTTTATATTGTAATGAGCGCCAATAGATGACACGACTGGTTGGCGGTGTTAGACACGCCCAATGGGCAATGTTAGACATGCCCAATAGATAATGCTAGACTCCTTTGAAGGTGCACCCCCTAATAAAATGTGATCCCCACACCTACGTTATGGTGCCGTATTAACCATGATGGAGGAAAATTGATTGGAAAGCATGAGCAAAGCTGGGTTTGAATCCTTGATGAATATATTGATGAATATATTACCAGCACCAATTAGATGAAATGTTGCATTGTGTTACCGGGACTCTTATGAAGAAATTTCGGTACTTGTTTCCTAGAACGGCCACAATCGTGAGTGATCGTGGCTCTTAATTAAGGGACACGATCCTCACGATGTGGCCGATTTTTTACAATTTTTTCCCTTTGATTGACAGAAATCGGGTCAATCGGTCGGTCGCGACCAATTAAAATCGGCCGCGATGCGACCGACCGATTGACCCGATTTTTCCATAGACTTCAATGTTAAAAAATCTTTTAACATTGAAATCGGGAGGATCTTGTCGGTCTTGTGCCATTATAATGGCACAAGATGAGATGAACTTGATTAAGTCCATCTCACATAGGGAAAAATGATAAAAAAGGTGAAATGGGCCAATATGGCCCATTTCACATTTTTTATGTGCCCGCCATGACCCCACGATAGACGTCAACCCGAAGCGTGGCGAGCGCAGCGAGCCCGCGAGGGGCGGCGGTGCGCGTCCTACGACCTTTTCATTCCCCTACTATCCACTAGGGCGTGGAGTGAGAATAGAATAGTGTGGCGAGCGCAGCGAGCCACCGAGCCCGAAGCGTGGCGAGCGGACGCGTATACCTGTGAAGTTATACGCGTCCCCTCGCGGGGCTCGCTGCGCTCGCCACGCTTCGGGCTCGGTGGCTCGCTGCGCTCGCCACACTATTCTATTCTCACTCCACGCCCTAGTGGATAGTAGGGGAATGAAAAGGTCGGAGGACGCGCACCGCCGCCCCTCGCGGGCTCGCTGCGCTCGCCACGCTTCGGGTTGACGTCTATCGTGGGGTCTAGCCCACTTAGTAACATTTGGGGGGGCAATTAAAAAAAATCAGGTGAAAAAAAAAAAAAATCGGGTGAAAAATCGGTCGGTCGGATCGGTCGCATCGCATGCGACCAAATCGCATGCGATGCGATCGATCCGATTTTTTATCTTACGACCACAACGATCTAAATCGTTGTGGCCGTGCTAGGAAACAAGTACCGAAATTTCCATTCCCAGATTCCCTTGCAAGATGGAACAAGACATATACAGTAATAACCCTGCTAGTAATTAAATGTTTTTTATTACATCTTCAGGTTGCTTAGCGCATTGAATTCCCTATTTATACAGCACTCATGTTGTCTACATTTATTTAGCATGGCATTATTATTCATTATTGTTTATGTGTAGCAAAGGGATATAAATGGGTTCTTGCAAACTGTATTGCGTATGCAGTGTTTCTTATTCAGTACCAGATAATGAGCATTAGTGTTTTCGGGTTTTTTATTATTGTCCTGGAAACAGTAAGTTTTCTGTAGCGGTTCTGTAATGAAGTATAAGCACCCCAGGTCACAAATTGGTTTGTGTGATAAATGTTACTATCTTGTGCATAATTGCTTCCACAGAATGATTTAGTATTTCCATTAGTCCTGTGTGTCTTTTTACATGGCACTTTAACTAAGCATTCAATGCGTGTGTGGTTTGCTGCGAGATCGGTGGTGGGGGGAGAGAAAATTGATTGCTGCTGATCATTATTATTAATTGTAGATATCTATTTGGCGGTACAATTAAAATGAATGTATGTTGCACATCCCTACACTAATTATTCTGTTACTGGTCATGTAGAATACGCAAGCCATAGGGCAAAATTATGGAAAATGAAATTAGTGTTTTATATGAAGAAAAATGATATTCCTTATTAACTCAACTGCAGAATTATTGTGACAAAACAGAAGAACCTGAAATCATCATCATCTCTCTCTCTCTCTCTCTCTCTCTCTCTCTCTCTCTATCTATCTATATATATATATATATATATATATATATATATATGTGTGTGTGTCTAGTGTCCATGAGTCTCTGAAACACTGCCATCTGTTGGCAGAAAGTGAAACTATATGTCTTTCTCATACATGTACAAACACAGAAGGTAGCTTTTGAAACTTTTGCTTTGAGTGAGCTTACTAGTGTAGTGTTCATTCTAGCACCCGCTATCTTTGAAAACCCATGCAGTTCCTCTTCCCGGCCTGGGGTGTCGCTGCCTGCAGTAGTGCTTCTAGCACAGTGGGGTTTGTATATCAGCACTGATATGCAAACTAGACCTGTGCTAGAAACACCACAGCAGAGAGTGACACCCCAGGCAGGGAAGAGGAACTGCATGGGTTTTCAAAGATAGCGGGTGCTAGAACGAACACTATAGTGTATTATATATGAATAGATGGTCGTATAATAGGAATGGAGTGAAAACATGAACAATTACAGTTTGTTCCTAAAAACACAAGCAGTTGTTACTATGTACCCTTTACTGAGAATTAATGGTCACTTTTAGTGCCGCATCTTCAACATTTGACGATGCGGCACTAAAAGTGACATATTTCACACAGTTGATCTTCAGCAGTTATTCTGCACATATAACTCTTGGATTTTTGGACAATGGCCCTTATTCTGATCGGTGCGGCCGGATCCGATTATGCGGCCAGGACCGTGCGTGCGAAACCCCGCCTTCCATACGGATCGCCAACTCCGTCCGTACTCGGTAAGAAGCTGGCCGAACGGACCGCACGTGTATTTTTCACGGAATACGCCTCCTCCATCTCAGGGAACCTCCCCCATCATTCGATGGTCGCAGACCATCGAATGCAGGACCGAGTGCTCCACCAGCTCCCGCAACCTCAGACCACACAGACTTTTTTCCGTGCAAAAGCAGGGATCTGGGCGGGCAGCTGACATCCAACGATGTCATATGTCCGCCCCCTACACGTGCGTCACGACTGCATTACCATACGTACGCCCAGCGTTTGCATGGGAACGCCCATGAAACGCGGGGCGTATGCATATGGTAATGAGCCCAAATAGCCCTTCACGCCCCTCTCCACCCCCTGTTCGGAGTGTTCACATTTCATGCGGGATTTGGCCGTATGCCCCGCTCGCACATGCGCAGAGACGCCTCTGCACATGCGCAGACACAAAACATCGGCGGCACAAACGCACGCGGATATTACCGCACCGATCAGAATAAAGGCCTATGTGACACACTTTGCACTTATCTCAGGCATCGCCCCGCAACCAGGTTGTGCTGCGGGATGTTAGAGGTTATGCTGCTCGAGCCCTTCAGCAGCTCCTCCCACCCCTTTAGCCACACCCGTCCACTTAAGAACTGCTGCTCAGCAGTTCCCAGAGTGACGTGGCATCTGGAGGCCAATTCCAGGTATCCCAAGAATTCCAGGATTGTTTGCTTTTCAATACCAAATCCAAGGATTGAAAAAAAATGGCCTGGTATTGGTTTCCTACTCCCAACTGTCCTATTTTTCCCGGGTACAGTCCCATTTTTTTGGGACTTCCCCACACACTTGTGATGGTGGTGGGGGACGGGACATTTGGAAGTTTCCATGTGACTTGCTGCTGTGCTATCGATCGCATCATTCCATGAAGCCACACCCTCTTCAGGAACTGAGGTGCAGATTTATTAAGCTTGGTGAAGAGATAAAGTAACTGTTTTTTATCACCGGACAATCAGCTCCAAACCAAGCCTGTAACTTCACAGTTAGGAGCTGATTGGCTGGTGATAAAAACCAGACACGTTATCACTTCACCGAGCTTAATAAATCTGCCCCTGAGTCCCAACTGTCTTATTTCAAATGTTGGGATGTACGCTAATTGTGCGGCAACATAAAAAGGTACTCTTTACCTAGAAGGGCGCCCACGATTTTGATCGTGGGCATCGAAGGGAAAAAAATTGTGTCGGTCGCATCGCATGCGACCAAAAAATCGCATGCGATGCGACCGACGCGATGACCGCGATTTCCCATAGGGAACAATGTTAAATGTCCCAATTGACCCGATTTTCCATAGGGAACAATGTTAAATGGCCCACAAAGGCCAAATAGGCACCCTGAAGTGTGAAATGGCCCCCCCAATTGTTAACGCCACCCCACGATCGATCAACGTCAACCCGAAGTGTGGCGAGCGAAGCGAGCCCGCGAGGGGTGGTGGTACGCGTCTTCCGACCTTTTCATACCCCCACTATCCACGTCGGCGTGGAGTTGAGAATAGAAAGTGTGGTGAGCGCAGCGAGCCACCGAGCCCGAAGCGTGGCGAGCGCAGCGAGCCCCGCGAGGGGACGTGGACACCTTCACAGGTATACGCATCCCCTCGCGTTCTTCAAAGGTGTCCGCGTTCCCTCGCGGGGCTCGCTGCGCTTGCCACGCTTCGGGCTCGGTGGCTCGCTGAGCTCGCCACACTATCTATTCTCAACTCTACGCCGACGTGGATAGTGGGGGTATGAAAAGGTCATAGGATGCGTACTGCCGCCCCTCGCGGGCTCGCTGCGCTCGCCACGCTTCGGGTTAACGTTGATCGTGGGGTGTCGTTAGCAATTGGGGGGGCCATTTCACACTTCAGGGTGGCTATTTGGCCTCTGTGGGCCTTTTAACATTGTTCCCTATGGAAAATCGGGTCAATTGGGACATTTAACATTGTTCCCTATGGGAAATCGCGTCGGTCGCATCGAATGCGATTTTTTGGTACATGCGATGCCCGCGATGACCGCGATGGGCGCCCTTCTAGGTAAAGAGTACCCATAAAAATTCACAGTGCACCATATAATGAGCATTATTATAACCATACCATTGAGATGATTGGTGGCATGCTGTTT
Source organism: Crinia signifera (assembly GCF_055691185.1). NCBI lineage: Eukaryota > Metazoa > Chordata > Amphibia > Anura > Myobatrachidae > Crinia > Crinia signifera. The sequence goes on from NC_139221.1 coordinate 87,400,964, forward strand.
TTGCTCATGCTCCAATCATACCTCGGATTAGTTAGTCATTGTACGAGTTGTCTGCAAATATATTCTATACTCAGGACAGAATTCTAGTATAACATCTAGCAATTGAATGAGACAAGTATCATTACATAGAAGTATTGGCATGTTTGTATTGTTTTTTTTCTGTGTTGTTTTGTACTGAAGTTCATTGGTGAAAGCTGTTTTCCTGTCTTCTGCCAAACATCATTTTACTGAAAAAAGGATTATCATCCATATTAATGTTAGTTTTGGGCTTTATTGCACAGGAAGATAAACAGTTTGTTTTAATCAGGGATCACAGAAAATAAGAAAGATAAATAACATTTTCTGTGCCATATTGCAGATGTGTAAAGATGAAGGCATGCAGGCTGGGAGAGCTCTGAGGTGGAATTAAGAAGTAACAGAAAAATACAAATCAAATATGTTTGAAAATAACCTTTATTAAAGGTGCCCATACACGTTACAATTATTGTATACAATATTGTATACAATATCGCATCTCATCGCATCTCGGTTTTGCGATAAGATGAGATCTAGTACAAAAAGTATGTGCAGCACATACTTTTTGTACTAGATCTCATCTCATCTGATCTCATCTCAAAACCGATATGTGATGAGATGTGATATTGTATACAATATTGTATACAATAATTGTAACGTGTATGGGCACCTGTCAGTTGCTTGTTTATGTCATACTGTGTATTATGATGCCTTCTGTTACAATTTAGTATGATTTGTTAATATTATGACATTTATTTTTTGCCAACTTTAACTCCTCAGTCTAAATAAAGTTGTGTATAATTTTACGCCAATAGAAAACATAAATATTATCTTACAATATCATGTAGGAGGCTGTTTCATAAGTGTACTTCAGACGCTAGTTTACACTTCACAGTTAATTTGTCTGAAGCATGAGAAACCCCGCCCCCATTTTGTTCTAATTTCGTCTCTTGAGGCTTAGCTGGTTTGCAGGGTGAATGCTGACTGCAAAGGAAGGGAGTTTGATCCCAATGCTTGACCTAATGATATAATCAAAGCTTTGTTGTGGAGGCATCTGCCTACATCTGATAGAAAAATCAACACAGGAAAATAGGCTGGCTCAGTCTGAGAGCTTGGTGTGTGTGAAATAATGACAGACTGACTGAGGAAGCCAGTATCAGCTATGTATGACCATGAGTCATCTTATTTCCCTATTTCTGCTTAAATACAAGTTTGTAAACTTTTAGTAGGGTCACCAGCAGACATTTCGGACATCTTGGTTTCGTTAGTCATTGTTTTTGGGAAAGTGGCCTGACACATACCTTATAATATCACCTAATATCCATTATCCTCAGCAATGGCCAATTTGTCTATGATAAAGTGCACTGCCTGGGATAAAATAAGGAGAACAAGTAAAAGTCTAGCTCAGATTACAAATGATGGCATTCATCCAAAAATCTGTATTCCACATTTTCCGTATAAAATTGTAATAATAATAATAACAATAATAATAATAACAACAGTATTGTGCAATGTCCAAAATGTTATTTAACCCTTCAAATACCAGACAGAGATAGAAAAAATGTGTATACTCACTGTTCTGATGATTTTGTTGTGTGATTCTTGAGGTGTAATATTCCTTTTACACTGCCACAATAACCTGGGTTATTGCTGTGTCTAACGGGTCACTGCTTGGTATAAAAGGGTCCTTGAAAAAACCCCAGGGATTCCATCCCTGGTAGCAAGCAGAATTGGGCCCACGTAATGGTGTATTGTAAACCTAGGTCATGCAAAAAGCCATTGACGGGAGCTTCTGAGTCACTCTGACATGGGCGACAGGTCGGCCGTGCCCAGGTGAATTGAAGGGGCATGGCCTCTAGAAGGGGGCGTGGTCAAGCCCACTTTGTAAGAAATAAACCTTTGATTGTGTGGGCAGACGGGTACCGGTGAGGGTGCGGATCGGAACACACACCAACAAACAGGGAGAGTGAGGACAGTCTGCCCCTATGTCTCTTTAAATCCCTCCTAGGGTAATGGCTTCTGGGACCCCTTTTGGGGTTATGCTGATTGAGACCCCTCCTGAGTTTTGCAGCTCTGATTTAACAGAAAAGGAGAAAGACGAGGGATTCCTGAATTCCTCCTTTGATTCCTGAATCTATAATGGGGCTCTCTAGTCCTAGGACCCCAATTATAGGTCAGAGTGCTTTTTTCTGTGGGTTCCGGGACAAGTGCCTCTGTCACAGTAAAGACAGGACTAGGTCATTAATCCTGACTCAACTTGGCCACAGTGCAGGACTTGTCACCACATTTTGGGCTGTGCAAATCACAGGTAGTGAAAGTAGTGGCCAGTACCCCCACAATAGGTCTAGGTCTCTGCACCGCATCTGCTTCTCTAAGGAGAGCTTGGGCCGCAAATACCCACTATGCCTCTTCTGGCTCTCCTGCTGTGTGGACTCACTGGCCAACAATTTTTTAGCCGGGGTTTCATTAGGGGCAGATAGAGCCCCAATCACCTCTGGGAGGACCAGGCAAATTTCGGTTAGAAGGTTTAGAAGGTTTTGGTGGGAGGTTTTGCAGCAACTGCTGCAAAACCTCCCACCACTCATGCTTAAAGGCCACAAGGACTTCTGCAGGGATTGCATAATCAAGCACTGCAAGAAAAACAGACAATAATGGACTGGACTGGATTCTTCCATAGTCTGCTCCAGAATATTTTTTTTTTGTAGGCTGGTTATAATGCTATGGATGACACCAGTTCTTAAAGCCCTCTGTAGGCTAAGGCTTCGCCTAGAACAGCCACTTTGGATTAGGTCAACCAGATACTGGGGTGCCGCCAGATCTTATGGTGGACAAGGCTGGTACAGGAAGCTGGGCAAGGCAAATGGCAAAGGACTGGAGTCAGACTGGGACACAAAAGGAAGGACCAGACACACAAGACAAATACTAACTTTAGCAAACTACTGTATGCAACTAGCACGGGAGCACAGCGGCAGATGGTATACACGAGCACCACAGCACTGGAGATGGAATTACCAAGTACTGGGTACTGAACCACAATGGCGTTAGAGGTGCAGTCCCTGGCAGTGTCTAAATACAATATAGTACAGGTAGACAAGGGACAGGTCTGGATTGCAGAGCAGAGCCGCCACAGGCTGATAGATACAGACAGGCAGGGCCGGTATAAGATAGAGCTTGCAAATAGCGACACATAAGGTACATATATATTACATAGCAGAGTAGAAGCTACTAGTGACAAAGACAGACATTCAGCAGGACCAGAATGTGGGGCAGTTCTGGTTACAGAACTGGCAATTTTATCGCCACGTGCCGCCAGCCTCCGGAGTCCGACAGAATGGGGCGCGCGTGCAAGAGACGCTCATGTGCCCCATTCTGTCAGAAGCCCTGCCTGTCTCCCTGAAGCGGAGACGGACAGGGAAGCACCCTCTGACCGCTCCACGCCACCTAGCTGACTGGGACGCACAAGCAAGTGAGTGCGTCCTCATCCGCCGGCCCACACATCGCCGCCCACCGCAATGCTTAGGGCGGCTCCATCTGTATATAAGAGCAGTTGTACTTTCCACTGGTTTGGTACTATGTCGGTTGATTTATATGCATTAAACTTTAAAAACATTATAGATTTAAACAGAAGTCTGCATGTGATTGCCAGAGTAATCAATAATAATTTTCTCTTTTATCTCCCTAATTTTGCTACATAGATGCTTAATGTTACATGGAATGACATATGAATAATTTAATGAATTACTAGATGTGAATTAAACTGGGATTTATAGCAAGAAAGTGTTTTTGGCGACAAGATGCACAGTTAGCATTCTGCAGTTGGGTGATATTAACATATATATTGCCTAAGCATGATTTTGTCTTTAAAGATATAGTACCTAGAAACACTATCTATCTATCTATCTATATATCTATCTATCTATATATATATATATATATTTTTTTTTTTTTTTCAACTTTTTAAATTAGTTAATAGTAATTAATTAAAATAACCGGAAATATATCCTGAAATAAATAAGTAAAGTGAACTTCATGAGTTCAATGGGACAGAATACAGTAAGTAGCATACTGTATGCGTTTGTTTACAGTATGTATGACTATATATAAAAGCTTGCCTGGGTTAGTAAGGATGCTTTACATACTGTACCACATGGCCTTGGATAACTTGTTTGCTGCCAAGGGGAAATATGCGCATCAGTTGGACATATATCTGATAGTGCACATGAGGGGCCAAATTTTATAGGGTGTGAGAATCAGAAAGTGCGAGATATTGGGAGAGATTTCCCATTTTTTTTAAAGCGGCAATCATTGCAATGGCACAATAAATCGTGTTTTCCAGTCTTTCCCAAAATCTCACACTTTCTGATTGTCACACCTTATTACATTTGGCCCGAGATGTTGGACTATTTGAAAACAATCCAACACAGGTCTTCCTCAGATCTTGCAACTTGTCCAGTGGGAGATGGCAGAGGAGGGGTGGGATCCTTTCGTGTAGTTGGGAAAAGGAATCTCTCTGCTTTTCCCAGGAATATTGCAGCATGTGATGTTGAGGTTGCTGGTAAGTACAGTAGTTGTGTTCCCGGTGAATTAATGTGCCCGGTCTAATGACAAAAATTATATTTGATTCAGGAAGACAAGGCTCAAAGGTATAGAGGCATCTGTACCAGATTCTAGTGAATCATTAGAGAACTTTACAAAGTATTACAACTTCAACATAATTGTAACATTACAACTTCACATAATTGCCATTGACATTGATGCACTGATCCCAGCGTATAGGAAGGGATGGGTGGCTTCAGTGTTGAAACTGCTGGGTTGCTGATGGATGCAGGCTTCATGGTGTCCTTCACTTCCTTTCCACAGGTGACCATTGACCTTTCAGTGATTTTGTGAAGGGGTCGAAGATATGGGAGTCACATGGGGAGATATCAGGGCTGTATTGAAGATGTTTCATAACCTCGCATCAAAATTTTGCCAGCAGGTTGAGAGTCTTATTGGCCACATATGGCCTAGCCTTATCCTGGAGTAGCACAATCTGTTTTTATGGCCTGTTTTAGCCTCAGCAAAGTCTTGCAGTACCATTCAGCATTATCTGTTCCACCCCATCCCAGCCTTCTGGTTAGAGTTTGCTCTTTTTTAGAGGAGGGAAGCTTCCACTCCATTTGAAGGCAGGGTCGAAGTGGTGACACCAAGTCTCATCACATGCGACAACCTTGGAAATTTATTCCTTTCCTTACTGCACGTACCGAAACATACTGTATGGGTCAAGAAAACACCCATTTTCACCAACATCTGATTCTTTGACAGATGCTTGACCATCCACTGTGCTTGAAAACTTTGCCATAAGTATTGGGGCCATTTATTACAAAAGTATTGTAGGCGATATCACAGATGTTTTCTGTTTATATTTTAGTCCAAATCTTGCCCACTGTCCTCATTGTATGGGGACCAAAATTCTTCAAGCTCCAAAAATGCTAAATGTTCAGAGCTTGGCAGCAGAGATATACACATCTTCAGATGGTGGTTTTTCCCGAACCCCTGCTCCTTCCTATGAGGAGATCCAGGGTTGCAAAAAGGGATCCAATCAAATTTCTTCCTCCCCTGTTTCGGCTCTTTCTGCTTTGTGCGCATGTCAGTCTTGGCAGTTCTATGTCTCATCTGAAAGGAATTACATTGACAGCTGATCTTCATATTAGCTGTATCCCCACTGGAGCAATGATAAATTGCTTCATTGATTTTGTTTGCCAAACTGCTACTCACAGTGAGTTGGATACTTAATTATCGGTGGCCATCCAGCCCTCTGTAATTAAAATGAATAGGATCTTATGTCACAATAGGTCTAGAACATCTGTAAAATGCTATGGGGAAGCTAACCCATGTAAAACAATCGGTACTCTTTACTTAGCACGGCGCCCACGATTTTGATCGTGGGCATCGCAGGTAAAAAAATCGCGGGCATCGCGGCCATTGAATGCACTAAAAATCGGGTGCGACGCGACCGACGCGATGCCCGCGATTTCCCATAGGGATCAATGTTACATTTCTCAATTGACCCGATTTTACTGTTCAATGCCTCAATTGACCCGATTTTTCCATAGGAAACAATGTTAAATGGCCCACAGAGGCCAAATAGCCACCCTAAAGTGTGAAATGGCCCCCACAATTGTTAACACCACCCCACGATCAACGTAAACCCGAAGCGTGGCGAGCGCAGCGAGCCCGCGAGGGGCGGCGGTACGCGTCCTACGACCTTTTCATACCCCCACTATCCACGTCGGCGTGGAGTTAAGAATAGAATAGTGTGGCGAGCGCAGCGAGCCACCGAGCCCGAAGCGTGGCAAGGGGACGCGGATACCTTCACAGGTAAACGCGTCCCTTCGCGGGCTTCAAAGGTATCCGCGTCCCCTCGCGGGGCTCGCTGCGCTCGCCACGCTTCGGGCTCGGTGGCTCGCTGCGCTCGCCACACTATTCTATTCTCAGCTCCACGCCGACGTGGATAGTGGGGGTATGAAAAGGTCGTAGGACGCGTACCGCCGCCCCTCGCGGGCTCGCTGCGCTCGCCACGCTTTGGGTTGACGTTGATCGTGGGGTGGCGTTAACAATTGTGGGGGCCATTTCTCACTTTAGGGTGCCTATTTGGCCTCTGTGGGCCATTTAACATTGTTTCCTATGGAAAAATCGGGTCAATTGAGGCATTGAACAGAAAAATCGGGTCAATTGAGAAATGTAACATTGATCCCTATGGGAAATCGCGGGCATCGCGTTGGTCGCGTCGCACCCGATTTTTTAGTGCATTCAATGCCCGCGATGGCCCCGATGGGCGCCGTGCTAGGTAAAGAGTACCAAACAATCTTAAATTAATGTATGCACCAGTGGCATGGACACATTCCTCCAAACAAACTGAGGCTATTGTCCTGTCAAAATCAGGACAATTGGTAAGGTTTGTTTTAGTATTAGTGGGAGGTGACTTCCTACTGTATCCTAATAAATGCTATAATATTCCAAATCTAAATTATATCTGCAGTACATTTTAACTAGTATAATTGATGTTCTTGGAAGGTTTTAGTTTATTTTTGTAGAGAACAAAAGCAGAGTTCTTTTTGTTGTAAGACCAGATTAAGTTTGTCTAGCACAAACTGTAAAATAACATTTTTGATTCTATTTAAACATTTCCTTTTAAAGTGAAATACAGACGAAAAAGTATTATTTTTTCCTATTTATTTATTTATTTTTGTAATTTTTTACACAGTGAAGCATCGTGTGAGATGCTTCATGCTCGTCTGTATTTGGCTGCTGGGAAACTGTGCAACCAAAAATGAATGACTTCACCATACGAATCCTGAGAATTCGTCAGCTCAGTAAATTTGCCAAATTCTCAGGCCGTACTTTCGGCCCGATCATGGCCAATCCCAGTCGTACACGGGATTAGCCGTGATCAGGGACCTTAGTATATTTCCCTATTGTGTGAATCTCCTACAGGACCTTGTGCTCAATTAAATCTCTCCCATTGAGCCCTGAGATGGCCAGCAAAGTGCACATCTTAGGGCTGCAAACAGCTTGTTGAAAAAAGTAACGTGAGAATTTTATAAAGCACATACATTTACTATTCCATCCTGTCATTCTTATTAGGCGTTTACTACACCAACAAAATAAATAGCTTTGAAAGTTACAAACGATTACATTTAATCCTTTACTTGCAATTGTGTGTGGGATTGTGTATTGAGAAGCAGCAAGGCAAATAATGAAGGCATATGTTTACCTATAATTCTTTTTACCTTGGGAGAAGGATTAAATAGGAACCATTTGGCTGTTGTCAAATTCTTAACAGTTGCTTTCAAGCATGAAACAGTCCTGAGGCTCTCCAAGGATTTATTCTACAGTAAGAATAGGGAGGTCTTTAGTGCTAATGGCGTTGAGATGTCAGGCGTAAGCAATGGGGATCTTTGCAGTCTCTTTAGTCACTTAAAAAGATAGAACATCAAGTAGCTGAATGTATTGGCCTCCACTGGTGTTTTGGGAGTGGTGCAAACACAAGTGAATTAATAATTCAGGGACGTTAGAATGTCTTGATGCTTAAATCTGGAAATAATCTAAAAACATGATTCACAGAAGGTTTAACAGCGACAGAGTTTTTATTTTTATTTAAAAATCAATCTGTCCTCCATGGATCATTTACAAATGTACAAAGCAAATCTGTGATGATCCTGCTTTACTGGATAAATAGCAACTTGTGTCATGATTTCCACAACTGCAATATATTTATTATACACTGTTTAATAGTAAGTCACAGATTTGATTTATGTCCTGGCACATGAGGGCTCCAGCACTAGAGAGAAATCATGTAAAAGATTCTTTGTTTAACAAATGCCATTATCTTACATCTGTAAAATATATGGGCATCAGTATTTTAGAACTTTCATTTGCCGGGTTGTTCGCTACTGTCCCGGACATCGCATTTGTTGTTTTTTTTTTTTTTTTGTAATTGGGCCACAGGATCCTGTGGATATCCCTCACATGGGTGAAAGGCAAATACATTTTTACAGACTGGGTGTGTGTCCAGTAGCAGATGTAGTGCTTAGATAATAAGAATAATAATTAATTTTGGGAAATATGAATATACTGTAAGTGACTCAATAATAATGGTCCTGATGCCTAGGGTGACAGTCAAAAGGTCGACCATTAATGGTCGACTCAGAAGGTCGACACACAAAAAATTTCATTTTTCTTGTGTCGACCTTTTGACCATGTCAACCTAACACTTGTGTCGATCTTTTTTATGTCAACCTTTTGACTGTTGACCAATAGTGGTCAACCTTTTGACTGTCGACCTAGACACTGTCAACCTAATGACCCATACCCAGCAAGCATAATGGTAGGACATGCTGTATAGAACAGCATATGTTATGGTATACTATTTATGCTGCCCACCTACTGTATATTGAATGACTCTGGGTACCTGTCCAGAATAGCATTAGGCCCATACTTTTGTTGCCATCTTTGAAAACTTGTTCATGAATTACAGTAGATGATTGCCAGTTGTGCATATTTCTCCTATAATTTATTATTTATTTATTTACAGTTTCTTATATAGCGCAGCAGATTCTGTTGCACTTTACAATTGTAAACATAATTAAAACAAACTGACAGACTTGGAGGTAGGAGGGCCCTGCTGCAAGCTCACAATCTATAGGGACATAGGAGGGAAACACAAGGACAGGCACCAGTAATAGCATAGCAGTCCCACCACGTTATAGGTCCAGAAGGGAAGCTATATAATACATAAGTGCCTCAGAGGGTTATGCGGGTGGTACTTAAATATGATAGACTTGCCTGAAGAGGTGAGTTTTCAGGGAACACTTGAAAGTTTGGAGGCTAGTAGAGAGTAGAATATAATGCCATACTCTGGGTCTTAATGACATTTACAATGGGGGAAATGTATCAAACTCCAGAGAGATATAGACTAGAGACAAGTTCCCCATAGTTACCAATAAGCCTTTAGCAAGAATTTATTTAGCACAGCTGATTGGTTGCTCTCGGCAATGTCACCACCACAGTCTCATCATTAAATACTGCAAATGTGAAGTGACATCACTGCCATGCCGTTTGAGCACTTCCTGTTTACTAGTTCTTTGGTGTTCCCTAACAGCTTGAGTATTTCACTTACTTCTTTGAAAAGAGTAAGAGATTATCTTTAACTTTTATTTCAATAGTCTCAAAATATACTGGCTGTACTTTACATGTGGGAACAAATAGTAGTAAAAGAAGATTGGGTAGTAATAAGCAGACATGGAAGATTGAGGGAATGACTCCATTACACTCAGGGCTGGTGCTATGGTGTTTGGTGCCCTCCCGCAAACTGTAAATTTGTTCTCCGACCATACTTTACAAAGGGACAGCACACACCAAACAAAAGACGTGTGGTCTTACAAGGAAGGGGCATGGCCACACACCAGTACCCCATTCCAAATAACACCAACAGTAGCACAATCTTATTCACCTTACACAGCACCAGTGCCGTAAGTAGCCATTTTGGTGCCCTGTCCCAGTAAGGGAATTAGTGACTGCCCCACCACCACAGTCAAAGCAGGGAGAGTGTGCGCCGGAGGCATGCGGCAAAAAATGTAGGAGCGTGGCTACATGGGGAAGGGGCATGACCATATAAAGGTACCAATAACACCATAACACATAATACTACACACCATAATGCCCATTACACATTTTACCACACAGTAATGCCCATTATACATCACTAAGCCCCTTATACAGTATGCAGCACACTGTAATGCCCATTACACATTATGCCCCACACGTAATGTTCTGAATACTCCTGCATGTGCCCACATTAGTAGCTCTACTTATACAAAATGCCCACAGTTACTGACAGTAGCAGCAGTGTTTATGCATAATACCCACACCAGTTGCTGACAGTAGTAGCTCTGCTTTAAATAATACCCATACCAGTTGCTGACAGTAGTAGTGCTCTTTATACATAACGCCCATACCAGTTGCTGACAGTACTAGCGCTGCTTATACATAATGCCCACACCAGTTGCTGACAGTAGTAGCACTGCCTATACATATGCCGACAGTATTAGCGCTACCTATACATAATGCCCACTCCACAGCAAAAGAAAAGTTCTTCAAGATTAGCGTCTATAATGTTAAATTAATAACGAGCTGCTGGAGAAAATCCTCAGAGACCATCCACCTCTGAAAATATAGCATATAGGACACAAAAAGATTTAGGATAAACCCAGCGCTTGGATGAATATTGATTGCAGGTAATCTAATAAACTGCACCCTTAAGGAACCAGACTTACTTATTAGTTCACCCACGAGTACACGTGGGTGAACTAATAAGTAAGACTGGCTCCTTAAGGGATCCTTAAGGGTGCAGTTTATTAGATCACCTGCAATCAATATTCATCCAAGCGCTGGGTTTATCCTAAATCTTTTTGTGTCCCATAATGCCCACACCAGTTGCCGACAGTAGAGCACTGTTTATACATAACGCCGTTGCCGACAGTAGAGCACTGTTTATACATAACGCCCACAGTAGTAGCGATGCTTATACATAATGTAGTAGTAGCGCTGCCTATACATATGCCAACAATAGTAGTGCTGTCTATACATATGCCAACAGTATTAGCGCTACCTATACATAATGCCCATACCAGTTGCCGATAGTAGTAGTGATGCTTATACATAATGCCCACACTAGTTGCCTGCAATAGCAGCGCTGCCTATACATATGCCCACACCAGTTGCTGACAGTAGTCGTAGCACTGCCTATACACATTCCCACACCAGTTGCCGACTGTAGTATGTTCACACTTTACTCACCTAGCTTAGGCTGGCAGCTCATCCTCTCCTGCTTCATTTTTGATCAGTCTTGCTCCCCTGTATCTCCACATTCTGTCCCATGTAGCCCCCCCTCCATCTGTGTAGCCCCGCCCCTTTTCAGTCCCTGCGCTAAGCAGGTTGTTAGAAGCCGGGAGGGAGCTTTGTGCTGCCGGCACCTCTGCCTCCCGTAAAGGGTGACAGGCACAGTGGCAGCTGACAGTCACAGATGACACAACACTTTTATTGGCAAGCTGCTCAATCAGAGGTAATGTCATTCAGGTCAACAGGGAGGGGTAAATCTGGTTAGGGAAAAAAAAACAGTTTGTATCCCAATTGCACACTGAATGAGAAATATACATATAATAATCAGATAATACAGAGATCTTGGTTGCATATATCTGCATATATAGGGCTAAGCCCCCAGGCCGTACGTCAAGGCATCTCTGTCACTGGGGGTCCCTAACACTGGGTATGGGTCTGGGGTGTGGGCCCCCAATATGCCGGCACAGGCTGACTACTCCAGGGCAGCACACAAATGAAAATTAGTAGGTGTTAAATAAGAAGCACATAAGTGCTATGTAAGGAGGTGAAGGTGTGGTTAAAATAATACAGATGACAGCAGGGGATGTACAGCAGGGAGTGCGCCTCTACTGCCCGGCGCCTCCTGTGCATCCTCTGCTGAGCGGGTAGCACCCGGCCCTAATTAAACTGCCCAAATCTGATCTTCAGTAATAGATTGGCTCAGTGGCATCAGTTTGTCCCAGTTGCCTGGAGGCAAAATAAATATTGGTGCCCGCAAAATAGCTCAGTAAGGTGTCTGTCACTAGTGAGACAGGTCATGGGTTCAAATACATGGTGTGACACTTGCCTTTCAAAAATGTAAGGAGAGGGAGTCAGCCACAGAAGCTATATCGACGGCTTTCAATTAACTGGTACAAACTCGCAGTTGAGGAGAGGTTCCCCCTTGAGAGCAGGAGCCCGGTGGCAGATGACTCCACTGCCTCCCAGAGTTACGCCTCTGGATTGGCTATTGCATGTTGTTTTGAATCTTTCATTTTATGTCTTTTACTTTGTAAAGTGTACAATAAGAATGGTCATTTGTGAACTTCTGTTCTGTGACAATGCATCATCACACATGTACAGCTTTTCCTGGCTGCCAGGTCAGAAAGCCAATGACTTTTCCTTGAGCTCCCCTAGCTTCCATCACTCTGTGGAAAGAGAGAACATGTAGCCCAGCCGCAGGCTGCTTGCATTCAAGCCTAAGGCCCATTGAGTCTGACAAAATCTCCTGCACTGTGGTCCTTACATTTAATTTATATCATATTTACTGTCTAACACTAATAAAGCATTGTTAAATTCAACACAAAATGTGACAGAGATGCTTGCCAGTGAAATGATGAATACCGTAACTTGAGCACTGTGTGTGTGTGCAGTCATTACCTGCATGTATTTATGTACAGTGTACTGAATGTATGTGTGGCTCTAGCTGTGTAGCAAAACATTATCCTGAAGAGGTTTATTTACAAAGCGTCGAGTTCTAAAAACCCAATGTTAATGAGCATGTTTATACAAGATATTTAAAGGGCAATGCTGTTACTACTGTATCAAGACCCTATGGAATACTGTATTAGGGATAAACCATACTTGCCTACCCTCCTGGAATGGCCGGGAGGCTCCTGAAAATCGAGTCCCCCTTCCGGCCCCTGAGAAGGTAGGCAAGTCTCCCTCTTTCCCCCGCAGCAAACCCGCCCCTCCCCCCTTATCCGCAGCACCAAGTCTGGGATTTTGCAGGTACGTTGCAAAAAAGGGGCAGTGGTAAAATGACTAATTGCTCCATTTTAGCCCCTCCCCCAATCCGCAGACCCACAGATAGACACTTTTGAATGGCATGGGGGCAGGGTTTGCTGAAATCAGCCAATTCCCGCCCCTCCTGGCAGCAGTATCTGGCTTCTACAGGAGAGAAGAGAATAAAAGTCGGTAAGTTTGGTATAAGCACATTCTTTGACAGCTTTATATCTCTCTCTTTGCCCTTTTGGTATATTGCATATGGTATATTATGTTATTTACTGTTTTATGCTATATGCATGTTTGAAATTTGTAGAACAGGCCATAATGCTAATTTTTTTGTTTATGTACATCATTAACAAATACATTTTGGAAACCATAGAGGAAAATTGTGTCAATTCTTTATGCTCTATTATGTTCCATGGCACAATTTTGAACCAAGCTCTTATCTGTGAATTTACTGTATTTTTATAGTTCTAACTAAATTCTTGTACTATCCAGAATCCATATAGTGCGTCTGATATACTGTAATACAGCTCTGTGTGCTGAGTGATCAGTCAGGGCCACTGACCATGGCTGATTAATATCTAGCATGCTGGATATTAATCGCCGGGCGAGAGCTATGGCCCCTACACATGGAGCGAAGTAGAGGCATTTTCTAAGCATGTGTAGGCCCCATTGGTTGAATATTTCTATAAATATGAGTAGCACTAATCTTTTGCAATTGCAGAAGCCAAATTAGATTTGTATGACCCCAAACCTTGACCATACTGTTATTTTGCATTGTTATTTGTTATGCTGTAGACAATATATATATATATTTTTGTCGTGCCGTCTTAGACATACCTTCACAAAGCATTCTTACTGTATGTGAGAAGTTGTCATTTACAGTTGAACAATGTTCTGTGCTAGTTTATTTTCCATTATCTTTTATAACTTCTGACTTTTTGTTTGGAAGAATTAGTGCTTTTACTTCTTTGCAGAGGAAATTGAATAGTTTAACCCTATTTTAATTTGCTTCCTCCAAATTTTCTGGTAAAGCCTCATTAGCCTGGATAAGTTGAAGAGTTTTGATTTATTTCTCATTGCTTCCCTTACACTTACATTTGTTTTCTTTTAAAACAAGGATATTATCAGTGACAAATAATGCTTAATACAAGTAAGGTATCTAATTGCACATACCTTTTTCTATAAAAGCCCCTACCCATTCCCAAAAGGTGCTTGGATATTAGAACATTTCTATAACTCTCAACATTAGGAGGTTGTAAATCGGGCCGTGCCACACCCCCTACATCTGAGGGGGCGGAACATCTGATGGGGGATGGGGCCTCGCAGACTGCCCCCCAATTTCTGCATTAGCAGTGTATTGTCCCAAAGTGCAGGATTTTGGTGAGCAATAAGTAACCCATTAAACCCCTGCCCGTCCTGTTCTCTCTCTCTCTCTCAGCTGTTTTCCCTACTTTCCTTCTCTATAAAGACCTATATGCACTTGTCGATTTTGAGCTGAAAGCAGCTGACTTTTGCCGTTTGACCCACATCACTGCCGGCCATTGTCCTGTTTGCCAGAACCAGTGAATGTCTTTCTACTATGTAAAGGCATTCACCCTCATGAAAATTGCTCAGTGTGTATGCACTGAGAGATTTTCCATCCTACAATTTGCACTTCATCGCTGGCCATACACGCTGGACAAGAACACCCAGTGTGTATGGACCTTAAAGTCTGATTGGTTGCAATGGGCTACATCACCTGTTTTAATTTGTAAAAGCTTTAGTAAATGTACCCTGTAGTGCATACTGGAACATTTTGTCAGACCTGGTAGGTTAGATTACATTCACAGCAGTCCAGGAGGTCTCCTTATATTCTGGGAGTCGCCGGAGCAGTCCAGTAGAGAAGGCAGCAATGTAATAAAGCTGAGATTCTGCTCCACATTATAACTGATCATCTTTTTTTACCAGGAGGAGCTGTGCTTATAGAAACAATGGACTTTAAATAACATAGTCTAGATCTTGAGCTGAACCTCACTTATATTATATATGCAGGAAAATAGCATTGGCTGGTTATCCTGAGGGGAAGCTGGAGTGAAGATTCAGTTCACCCTCTACTTCTCACTGACATTATGATGACGACCATGCCAACAATTACTCCCCAACTGTCATCCCCAATGTCAGCCAACCTGAAATATATTTTGGAAAGTGTCAGATTACGACTTGCCCTTATTTAAGGGGCCTACACATGTGGCAACTGTACTGAGCGATTCGAGTGATGCAATGTGTGTGCTGAGTGATCTAGAACACTGGCCCTGACCGGCGATATAACTAGATTTATCCAGCATGTTGGATATTAATCTACGGGTAATAGCAACGTGCGGGGACGTGCATCGCTATGGCCCCTACACACGGAGCGATGCAGGAGCAATTTCTAAGTGACCTAGTTAGATTGCTTAGAAAATGCCCTGAAATAGCCCTGTGTGTAGGCCCCATAATACTCTTCCCCTTACCCCAATTTCTAACTGGCATCCCTGGGTGTAAATAATTCTAGATCATGATTTCCCACAGTGTCACCTCCATTGCCAGTGGCCCCTGTTCATGAGCAACAAACTGCTCCCTGCATTGTCAGTGGACCCCAGTGTTTTCTGTGCTGCTAATTACTTACTAATTCTAAAAACTCATCTTCTAGAAGACCAATTCTTTTTTCTGCACAACAGAAAATGTGAGTGTGAGGACCTTACTTGTTAGTGTTGCTCTTAAGGGTAAGATGAATTTTATATTCTACTCTAGAAATATATATTTTAAATAAGTATATTTTTTTAAAAGAAATAATATAAATCAAGCACTCAAATCACTCAAACAACTAAAAAAGGGGAAAATAATGTTTATTTTGCTTTCTGTCTTGTGATCATTGAAGCTATCAGACAATTTCAAGGACTGTGTAGCAGATGTAAAACTCAAAGCTGCACTTTGTATTTCTCTCCTCAGTTATTGCATAATGTAGTTTATGAAGCCTATTAGTCCGTATTTGTAGCATAATGTCTTCTAACCAGCTTGACAATACTGACCTGTATTAACCTACTGTTCATTGATACGAAATACTAATCACTTGCTTCGCTCTAAATAATATGATCTAATGCTTGACCACATGAGAGGCATATGTAGTAGTTACACACTACGCAGTAATGCAAAACCAAAAAATGGTGACTGAACCTTTTTAAATAAAGTGGCTTCCCCTTGAGTTTGTAGCAGAAATCTGACAGCTTCAGAATTTCAGAGCAGCATTTGCCAGTGAAGTTCTTACCAAGCACACAGTAAAATTCAAGTGTGTAAGAAATTATTGAATACATTATGAGTTATGATTAATATAGTGCAGTTAAAATGTAGGACATGCATAGTACGTTTGGCAGAGCAATTCTGGATAATGTTTACTCAGTGTATAATAAATATAGACTATAGCCTACAAGACACTTCCTAGTATTATTATTATTTTTTTTTTTTTGCTCACATGTTTTTACTATTAATCTGACCACTAGTGTAGTAATGGAAGTCAGGAGATTCCAAACCACATGAAGAATTTTCTCTAGACCACACCCATTATTGGCAACATGGGACCACAAAGGGTTGTCATAGCACCAAGCTGTTACAGAAACATATCCGTGTCCAATAAAGCTGTGTCTGCTTAACCTACATTCATGGGGAAAAAAAGATTTTAAAAGAACAGTAAAATTTAGTTTTATAGCAGTGCGTTCATAGTATTTGTAGGTATTAACTGGATCATTAAATGTCTAATTTGTATGATTATTTAGAAGACATTTGTAATTATTATTAGTATTTATACAGCACCACTTATTATGAAGTTCTGTATACTGTAGATATAAATAATTAACATCACTCAATGAACCATTGGAGCTTACACTCAGGGACAGACAATCTACAGAAGAGATTGTTGTAAAGGATGCTAAAGGAGACGGTGGCCATTTTGGGAGGGACATATACTAGAGCAGGGGTGGGCAATTATTTCAGCTGGGTGGTCACTTAACCCTTCCAATAAATATTTGAGGGCCGCACTTCAGAAAAAAGGTGTGTGGATGCTTAAAATGGTGGGTGTCCACTCAAATGGGAGAATGTCCTTGAGTGTAGTGTACCACACCATATACCCCTTAAACACGTTATGCTACCACAATAGTAGACCCCTACACATAATACCACATATATTGAGACAAAATGTACATGAAAGGAGTCAAAATTCACATTATGCCATACAGAATAAGTCAAAATCACATTATGCCACAAGGAATAAGCCAAAATTCACATCGAATAAGTCAAAATTCACGTTATGCCACAAAGAATGATCCAAAATTCACATTATGCCACCCAAAATGATCCAAAATGCAAAATATGCAATCTGGATTGAGACAAAATTCACATTATGCCACACAGTATGACCCAAAATTCACATGATTTTATCCAGTAATTATAAAAAAACACAGTGCTGAAAACAAATAGTATCCAATATCATGCTGTTATGTCATATTTGCTTCCAAGTAAGCAGCAGTGATACACTCTTCAACAGTGGAGGCTCCTAGGGATGCTGTCGCTGGGCACACAGCCAGGTTCCACTCTCCATCGCTGGCCGCACTGCCAGGTCCTGCTCCCTGCTGCAGGGCCGATACTCTGTGCTGCAATCCCTGTCTCAGTGCCTGTTCATTGCAGTTTACAGGTGCCAGGCTCAGCGCATGCAGCATCGGCTGCAGTCCATTGAAGTTGGCTAGGGTTGTGCTGCAAGGGAGGGAGTGGTTTCCTAAAGAAGCCAGCTCTCTGCCTATAGCAGTGTGGACTGGCAGTCACGGAGGGAGGGAACACCTCCCAATGGGACTGCCTTTCTGTTTGTGACTGGCCGGTTGGACTTCCAAAGGAGAGGGGGGAGGGGGTCTGCAGTCAATGGGCAGTATTCAATGAGAAAAATTTGCCGTGTTTTATGGCGAGTTTGTGCTATTTTCGCGTTGGAAGGAGCATTTTGCTCTCCAAAAGTGAACCACCCTATTCAATGTGATATTTTTGCCGTCTTTTTAAGTGATTTTTGCCGTGTCTCTCCGTGTAGCAATTCTCCATCTTTTCATCTTTTCATGGAGAACTGGAATGTGAACTTTTAAACTAAAAGGTTTTTTTTTTATTTTGGTGTAAAAAAATCAGGATTTTTTTTTCTGTGAAGGGGCATGTTATTTTTATTCATGTGCTTATAGCACATGAATATATATTTAATTTTTAAAAAAATATTTTTTAATTTTTTTTTTTTACACAGAGCAGCCAGCAGGGGGCCGGAGCTCTCGAGCCGCTCATTAGATATTCATATATTCACTGCACCCGATCATTACATATGCACGATCGGGTGCAGTGAATACTGGGTCCCCCGCTGGCTATGGGGGGGGGGGGGGCAGCTTGTGCTGCCTGGGTCCCGGGGAGCCCTCCTCCCCTCCACATATGTTCTGGGGCAGCCAGGGAGACTTTAATCTCCCTGGCTGCCACCGTCCCCCGGCTCCCTGCCAGCTCCCTGCCGCGGACGCTCGTCCGCTGCAGGGATTAAGACTCGCCGCGAGTGGCGGCGAGTCTTAACCACATTGAATAGTGGGAGCAGGAGTGGCAGCGTGCCCTCCGGAACAGGGCGAGTGCATGGCGAGAGAAAAAATCTCTCGCCATGCACGGAGAATTTTTCTCATTGAATACTGCCCATTAAGTAAAATCCACTACTGCTCTTAAACTAGTACTAAACCAAACCAGATATTTCTAAATGAAAACCAGATGTATGTACAGGATAAGGGTCCCAATGTCCTTGCTGTACTGAAATTCCATGTGAACATGTCCAAGCAAAAGAGAACCCAGCTATACTATACTCATCTCTCAAAATATATGGGTGCAAGATGAGAGCAATGCAACATATTTAACACAGGTCACATTTTAAAGTTGCATCCAACTGTCATTATGATTTATAATTTCTGTGTTTTTAAAATGTTAGTATTTTCATTTTTTGACACTGTTAATATCTCGTGTTTCATATTTTGGTGTAATGTGGAGATTTCTGCGCTGCTTCTGGAGTCTTATCCATCAGTTCACACTCATACTTTAATCCTGGACTAACACCATTGCTGCTAATGGCATCCAGTAGGGTGATGCATCACAGGCTAATCCTGAGGTTTTAAACAAATGATTTGCTATTATCTCTTGGTCTTAGAATGTGCCACATCAGAACTCTGATGGATTAATGAACACTGCTAGTGCTAATTGCTGACATAAGAGTATTTAGTACATTGAGGCAATCACACGAATGCAAAGATTTTTTTTTTATATAGTTTACAGTGCATTTGCACAGTTCCTGAGTCATGTAATTCACAGGCTCCAAAAATGTAAACCAGTTATTTTCCTGCACATTTTGTCAATAGTTTTAATACTGTATATTTCCTGTGGAACTTGTGCTAGAAATATTACACTGAGTGTTTCAGGATAATAGCTAGCAAACCATTTATTATTTGAAACCAAAATGAGCAGACTTTTCCTCTGTTACCATATTTTTAACCTTTTTTATTTTTGGAATGTTTGTGTACATAGAATAAGGGCCAGCACAACGATTTTTTTTCTGATACTAGGCAGTTGCTTAGAGTGCAGCAATGCCGATGGCACCTGTAATACTGGATGAGTGACACAATTCACACTTAAACTGCTCCACAATGTGACTGCAAATTAAGTGCTCATGCACGCATGTGCAGATTGCCATTTTCAGCAAATAGCGGGGCCTAAGTGAGGAGATGTTTGGGTTAGTAGCTGATTGGTTGGCACTTTTGTGGAGAGACAATTTACCAGCCAATCAGCTCCCAACTGCCATGTTACAGGCTGTGTACAGTTTGGTGCTGGTAGATTGGTACTTTACCCGTTTTGCCGAGAATGGCCATTAATTGTCACGATCGTGGCCGGATCTTGGCAATCCGTGGCCGTTTCTGCGGACACACACCCGTTTTGCTGATCAGCAGGTGGAACATTGAATCCCGCCTGGCGATTTGTGGTTGCGCAAAACAAAAACGGGGCCAGGGTCACGGCTGTCGGGACAGACCAACAATCGTGACCCGGGATTGAATACACCCCTTAGTGTACACACTACACTTTTTTGAAATTTCTATTCCAGTGTGTAGGGAGTTTTAGTACATAGACCCATTTGTACAGTTTCAGCAGAAACTACAACAGAGACACCATACTGTACAAATGTATGCGGCTTTTGAAATTTTTCAGTCAACAACAATGGCTCCACAGCGGCAAAAACTGACAAAAATATAGATACAAACTTCAAAGAGTAGCAATTTAGTACATAAAACACGCCAGGCATTCAGATCGGATGCTGTGTTCGCTGGCAAGAACTTTGCCACTGACATTAGTGAGCTTCACAAGCTCTGATCTGACAAAATACAGCATCCCCCTTGTTCTAACTTTCCACTCCCCTTTTATTTGTTTCTTATTAGATTAAATGAAATGTGTAGAGCTAGAGATCAGGTCTGATAATTACACTATGGGGTGAGATGGGCTTGGAGCTTTATTCTTATTTTCTTGTTGATCCTGCCCAGTGTGTAGGCATACGCCGTGTGTGATTGCTTAAAAGTGATATGCTGTTATTTGAATGTGAGAACAATCATCACAATTGGACTGCACAGTAAAGACTTATTTGCTTGTGGGATTCGTTTTAATATAACGCCTTTTTTAATAATTCACATAACTTCATCTTGATATGCACACAAGTCTAAAAATCTCTTTAGGCAAAATAGTTTGAGGCTTTGTTTGGTCCTTTGAATCATCCCTGCAGGAAAAAAAAACCTTAAATACTGTAGTCATCTCTTACTTTTGTTTGTTTTTCCTTATTAATGAGTGCACATAACAAATACTGCTATTAATAATTAACAAGGTTTTTAATGAATAGTACTTTAAAGGAGTAAGCATTTAAATCCCATGCCTCTAGTTTTAATTTTGCAGCGCAGTATGAAAATGAATATGTGCAGGTGTCTGTTGCTATTAAGATGAAAATCAAGAAGTTAGCGATGTTCGTTTGCTGTAATTGCAGATAAGGTTACTGATGTGCAATCCATTCTTTGGGAACTGTAGTTACTTGTCTGTTTTTTTTTTTAATTTAATGACACATTCACCATTGATGTCTCATACCTCCCAACTTTCAGTTAGGCCGAAGAGGGACACTTGCGCGAAAAATAAGGAGGCGTGGCTTGCTGTGGGAGGGGCATGGCCTATAATCGCGCCGTCTTACACTGTGGGGGTGGTGGATAGATGCTGTGTGCATGGGCGGGAGGAAGGGGGCAGTTGGGAGTACTCCCTGTCACCCATGAATACACGCAAGCAGCACACATAATACCCCCTGAGGGGCTTCTTGCACACATAGTACCCCCTGAGGGGCTTCTTGCACGCATAATGCCACCTGAAGTGCATCCTTCTCCCAATACTTGCACCTGTAAGTAACTGCGGGGGCAGTAGCTACGATACTCGGCCCGTTGCCTTTGACGTAACTAGAAATTTTGCACCCCTCAAAACAAAACAGTTTCTGGTGCCCCAAACCCCCCTCCGCCTTCAATACAGTACAGTTTTCATTTTTGTTTTATCTACATGCTCATTGTCAGGGGTTACTTGCTCTTTGCTAGGATTTACATTTTTATTTCCTTTTATTTCATGCTCATTGCCAAGGGTTACATACTCATTGCCAGGGGTTACAGGCTTAATGCCAGGGCTTACATGCTCAATGCCAGGTGTTTCATGCTCGTTGATAGGGGTAACATACTCATTGCCCATGGTTTCATGCTCCTTGCCAGGGGTTACATGCTCATTGCTAGGGGTTTCTTGCTTCTTACCGTGGGGTTACATGCTGTTTGCCAGGAAGTTGCAGGCTCCCAGTATGCCAGTGTACCCATAAACTTCTTACCGTGGGGTTTCATGTTGTTTGCCAGGGAGTTGCAGGCTCCCAGTATGCCAGTGTACCCATAAACTAGCATTTCCGGGTAGCGCTGCACTCCCCTGACAGACATTAGCAGGACCTATAGCAGTGATGGCTAACCTTGACACTCCAGCTGTTGTTGATCTACACATCCCAGCATGCCCTGCATCAGTTTTAGCATGGTCAAATAGTAAAACTGTAGCAGGGCATGCTGGGATGTGTAGTGTCAAGGTTAGCCATCACTGACCTATAATATATGCCTCCTTCAAGGAAGTGGTCATATTTGGAGGCGGGCAGGGTCTGTGTCTCCAGATTCCAAGCAGACAGAGACTCCATGCTCCTGTGGAACCAACTCCCTGCCCTGCCCCCTCCCTACACGCCTGTATGTAAAAGTGAAATTGTTGTTTAGTTTTGGAGTATTACATAATTCATTTACACATGTCATTTATTATTGATTGCACAAACAATTCAACAACTGTAAAATAATGCTATTAATTGCAAGGGGATTAGTGTAGTGTCTTAGCATGACCATGAGACTATGCAGCCTGGAAAACTTGTAGCTTCTGTTTTTCGACAGTCTACATCTCACTTTGATTTTGTCATTCACGTATCACATTGTTACAGAAACACACAGACATGCTGGATAACTAATCCCATATAATGTTCAGAACTGAAGACCGTTCTACCTTAAACCCTATGACAATCTGTGGTGTTAGTGGTAATTATAATAAGTATAGAGACTAGTTACGCTCAGTGGTATCGGAAAGGGGCTGTGGGCTGCACCCTGGTGTCACCCTTGGAGGGGTTAACACCAAAATGCAGTGACAGAAAATTTGACTGCATCATTCTCATAGGCAATTCTGGGCGCTACTGCGTGGAGTAATGTGTTTAAAGGCACTGCTGTGTGGAGTAATGTGTATAAGGAGTACTGCTGTGTGTAGTAATGTGAATAATTTACACTAATGTGTGGAGTACTATTGTGTTGAATGATGTATATGAGGAGTTCTACAGTATAGAGTAACAAGTATGAGGGGGCACTACTGTTTAGAGTAACATGTATAAATAGTACCTCTTTGTGGAACAACATGTGTAAGGGGTACTACTGTATGAAGTGAAGTAAGTTACACTTATGTGTGGAGTAACGTGAATAAGGGTTACCATTGTGTGCAGTAACGTGTATAAGGTTACTACTGTATAGCATGAACAGAAACAACCCTTACAGTTTAATTATATCTATAGATGTGTGGGGGGAGGGCACCAAAATATTTAGTAACAGATCTGATATATCTTCTGTGTGAGGCTGAGGCACATTTTGTTACACCTGGGCCCACCACTCACACAGTTCCCCACTGTAGAACATATTATACTTAATATATTCCCTCTCAGTGCTTGTAATAGCCAAAGACAGACTCTAAGGATTTCTAGCTAAAAAAGTGGATTCTCCTCAGCAGGCTTTCACATATAATTAATAATAAAACACAGATTAGCACACAGCCAAAAAGCAATACCACATGAAAAACTGGATGCTGTTGTTAATTTGGGAGACACATTTGGGATTCATACAAGAAGTGTATCCATTCATATATGTGCATCTAAATCAAATAAAAGGATCTGGAAGAAGAGGGTCAGTGGGATTTGGGTCCCTGGGATAATTTTTACCCAAGTTGAAGATTTGAGAACCAAAGAAATATCTACTGGACCAAGCTCAATTTAATGTACCATCTGATTCCATATTATGTTCTAGTGTCCCTTAAGGCAGTACACAGTGAGTCTCTTTTGTAATAAAATAGCAATGCGGAGGTGATTAGACCAAAGACAATTGCAGGGCACTGATAGATTTACAGATTAAAGGAAGGATTAATGAGAGAGCAGATATCGCAGACGGATTAGGAACTGCCTATGAGAATGCCAGAATACAGAATACTACATACGATATAAAATATTTATGCAGGTGTAATAAATACAATTAGTCACAGATGTTGATCGGTATCAACACAGCTTGATCTACTGCGTTCCTGTGCATTTCCCACAAATGTCAGTATGAATGCAGCAAACCAGGTACTGTTCCAACATTTTGGTAAACAGGGCATTGCAGAGTTTGCAGGCATTGTGGCAGTAGGGCGTTCATACATAGGACAAAATAGTTGGGGTTTCATGTTGACTGAATTGTGGACTATTTAGAGGCGACTGTATGCAGAGATCTCTTCAACTTTGGACAGATTTATTGCACCAAGTATCGGACTGGTGCAAAATGTGATCTGATGATGAAGATGACGACAGCCGCTTTCCCCAGCTCAGTCGACCACATTAAGTTGGCTGAATCTGACTACAAGCATAAACAGTATTGCATTTTTGTGCAACCCTAATCAGGACTGCTGTTGTGCATAAAATGTTATTATTTTAGTCTATATTATTTGTGAATGCTAATTTAACTTTGAAAGGGGGGGGGGGGGAGTAAGCCGCTACACAGACAGAAAGAGAAACCACTTCTTGACAAACTGCATTGACATCACAGACCCTCCTCAATATTGCCTGGGTCTCCAGAAAACAGCAGGCACCACATAAAACAATTAACTCTCCTGTCATGACTAACTCTTCTGTCATAGGCCGTATATAGGAGGTTAGGGTTAGGCTTTGGGTAGGGGGGGGGGATGGTACAAAAACGGTATTGAAATGGTAATATACCAGTTACAACATGCAATGTGAAAGGGGTTTAACTGGCTTTAGAACCATTTTAAGAAACATTTACAAAAATGGGTTAAAAGCAGGTTTGCAATGTGAAAGCAGCATAGGGGTATGACTGTGGAGGGTTGGGGCTGAGCACTAAGAAGTGAGGGTTAGGTTTAGGCTACAGATAATGAGGGTTATGATTAGGGGCATATGGGAACAGGATGAAAATACTCACCTAGCATTGTGTACATTGGGATGCTGCTGCCTGTCTTCTAACCGCCAGCATACCAAGCATTGGAGTGCCAATACATCCCCTCCAAATATTGTATTTCAAACCTTTTTAATTTAATTCTAGATAATATTTTTGCCTGGATACCTAAGTTCACTATTACTTAGTATAAGATATGAAAAATAATAGAATCCCAATGGAAAAATTCCTTTAAGTATAACCTTGCAAAATGTAACAATAATACAAACACAAATCATCACAAGGCGATATACTATTAATTCCCCAGTGTCTTTAAGGAAATGTTTCCACACACAGTACATTCCCTAGATATAAACAAGCAGCGGATATTATACCTATCTATCTATCTATGTATCTATCTATCTAGCCAGATTTAGTAAGTTACGTGGCACAGATATACCCACCACTTGTTTTTACTCTGTTAACCTTCCCAAACTCTCCCTCTTATGTAGTTTCATAGTTTGTCTTTGTGTATTGTTATTATGGTGTAGCTATTCACGTCTATATTAAAACAAGAAAGATAACTAGTTTAAATCTGGGTACATACTAATGCAATGTGTGTCCATGCAATATACCTGCCCTTCCCTGGGTACACATTGAGCAAGTTAATGAAGGTTGGAGTGACATATTGTACCATCCCTTATTAAATATTCTGTAGTTACTAGTGTTACCATAGGTTTGATGTGCAGCATATCGGGTGCTGGATGACTGTCTAACATTTGAGATCCGGACCAACAGGGGCTATTCTCCCTTGTGGGGGTTCCTTGACCCGCATAGAGGGAAAATAGAAACTGTGGCGAGCCACCGAGCCCGAAGTGGGATACTCTCAGCGTGGCAAATGCAGCGAGTCTACAAAGGACTTTTTTTTGCACTCCCCCTGTCGGAATACCGGTGGCCGGGATTTCGATGACGGTCTACTGACGACCCCAATCACTAGTTAGTCAAACCGAACCCAGCAAATCAAACTTTGCAACATCAAAGTGCAATTAGGTCAATATGTCTGAATCGTTCAGAATGTACATATTGACCCGACATCCCATCAGTGTGTACCCAGCTTTACCGTGTGTTTAAACTTGGTTTTAAAGTATTACTGTTTTATTGGTAGACTACTCGTAGGCTCGGATTATTGCTTCATGTTTCATGAAGAGTATGCATAAAAGTTTTATAGCTCATACGCATTTTTTTCTCTGCAAAAGCGAATGTGTAGCATACACTAGGAGTATGACCTAAGATAACGGTGTGTCTGTAATTTTTGTAAACAATGCTTGATTTCCAACTAGGCCCATGAGACACAGGCCTATGGGTGGCACTTCCTAGGGACGGCACAGCAGTTCCGGTTTTGAATGGCTGCCACTTCTTACATCCAATAACGCTGTGCCTAGGAAAGACATGCCCCGTAAATATGCCACTGGTTGTAAACATTTTGCAAATGAAGAGGCGTGTGCTGTTAATAATTATAACTAAATGTTGTTATTGTGTGTTAGAAGTTCAGAACAGTCTAAAAGCAGAAAGCAAACATTATTTCTGTGTGTGCTGTCATTCTTCAGATGCCTATCCCAAGCCTGTAACATCTGTTTTTTGTCAAAGTTCACTGGATTGCATTGTGATTTGGAGTGAAACCGATGTTGTCATTCTAAAGCTGTGTAGTGTGACCGTATGGATTATTTCTTATTTCGTTTTTCTCTCCCAATATTTTTCCTGTGATACCATTACATGGTTTATAGTACTCACGTCTTTTAAATTAGAAATTAAAGGAAGATATTCACGTTACAAGGCTGAATGGCTAAATCTCATGCCATTTTGTGATACACTAGCCAACAAAAAACAACTTTTTATTTGCTTCTTTTACAAAAATAGTATTTTTTTTTACTAAATTTGGGTCAGGAAAACCGAATATGACCTAAATTTTGTTTATTAGCTCTAGTTTTTTAGATACACTACTTGTGATACATGTACTTCTGTAGTTAAAACCAATATTATATTAATATGATATCTGTACACAACAGAAGTAGCAATTGTTTTAATTCAATCTATGTACAGGTAATTATCAGAAAATAAGATAACAAGCCTTGCTATTTCGTAAGACGACCTATTTATGAGTGCACCTTCGTTTTGCTTGTCGTTTGTACTCTTGTCCTGGATCATCTCTTGTCACCATCCAACAGTAGTCTGCAAGCATGGAAACGTCCCATTTACCCTGATATCTTCGTTCCATAGTTGAAATATCTTGGTGGAATCTCTCACCATGCTCATCACTTACTGCACCACAATTCGGAGGAAAGAAGTCCAGATGAGAATCAAGAAAAGGAATTTTGAATGACATATATGAGTAACATATATATTGAGTGCCAAAATATGGCTGACAATAACTCAGGATACCTGTACTAAGGATTGCCAACCTACAATTTATTTAAATAAAAAAAAAAACTAGTATTTTTCGAAAATCCCTCAAATTCTCTAGCATTTAATGAAATATGGTTATATCTCAGAACATAGAGCTAACTCAGCATTTTAAATGCCATATTCGTATTTTCCATGCTCAAATAAACTAGAAATGACTGTTTTTGTTTCGGAAGCATTTTCACTGTTGGCTAGTGTAATATGTGTATGCCTATAGCCAATAATAACCATATGTATCCTGTCACCTGGCAGTGGTGCCAACTTTCTATATATCCACTAGTAAGTCTGGCCGAAGCAAATGCTTCGAAAGCTAGATGTAGTTTCTCTTGCTACCAACAGATGGCAGTGTTTCGGAGTCACACAGACACTAGATAGATAGATTGAAAGATAGATAGAGATTATGAGGAAGTTGCAAAATAAAACAATTTTTTCAGTCTATACTGACTGTCTGTCACCGAACCTGGAAGATCTACAGCTGCTGGTAACTCCGACCACTTAATCTCCTTCCAAGTCTTAGTAAATAGACCCCTCAGTGCCTAGCGGCCTTATGTAATTATGTTATCGGCAGAATGTAATCATGTACAGGTATATGTAAGGTTGTTCCCACAACGCCCTCGTAGCTCTGGCTCCAAGCCGTGATTTGTTGTGATAAAGGAGGGGGAACATTCACAAGCATTCACAAGAATGTAAATTATGGTCATACCACACATCGCCACCATTTAGCCTTTTGAGTGCAAAGTGAATTTGTCAAAATAGGTGTGAAAATTGCCAAATAAACGTTTTTATTCGTCATAATGACGAATGTTTTTTACACAACATTTTTTATTGAATTTATATAACAAATGTGAGCGACGCTGGCATTTTTAGCGGATATTTTGCACATCGCTCACAGAGATGTTGGCACTAAAAGGGTTAAAGCTGTTTACCATAAAGAATTTGCAGTTCCAAAAAGTTTTGCATGTGTACACAGTTCACCTGGGACTCCGGCTTGGGAAACAGAGGCACCTTACTAATTGTTTTTCTTTTTAGGTCGTAGCCCAACCTGAAGGAAATTTATTCCAAAGCCACACCCATCCTATCTCTGTTATTCTTCTTATTTTCTCAACACGTCTGTAAGCATTCTTACCTAATTGTTATACCTCTGCTCCGGAGATCAAGGAGGAAGTGCTGAGGTGTGGTATTGCAATTTCCATCCTTTAAGCCCTGCTACTGCACAATGATATGAACAATGACCCTATTTATTGTGAATCTTGTCCTTAAACCCCCACAATGCCACTTCCTTAGTGAATTGGAGGGCGGTTTACTCTCCTAAAAAAAAAAATTTTTTTGATGCAGTAATTTTTATTACATTTCGTAATGATTTACAAACACATGCAAACAAAGAAAACAATAAAGAGAAACAAAAAATACACAGAATCGGAATAACAAGCAGCAGTGGAATAATAACAAACGTGGCTCCAGTCTAATGCTTACTGTTTATTTCAGCAATACAATCGTGACTCACTGCATATACATACAATAGAGACTACTCTCCTAAAATTTGAGTGTGCACAAATATGTTTATAAATTTGTAACACTTATGGCATAAATATCATTGGCATGTATTAGATTTTTCTCCTGTACATTGGTGATTATGGGCTGTCTACTGACTGGAAGGAAATTATATTTTTGCCTATTGGTAATGAAACAAAAGATGTCATAGGATTCACAGTGTATAAGAATGGGAAAATAAAACAAATCATATCCAAGTGAATTTAAATGAACAGTTATGTTACTTTAAAAGTGATTGAGCCGCAAAATGCTAAGATAATTACAGTGACAAGTTGAACAAAAGCAAATTTATTTAATAACTGGACAATGCCTTATAATGGGCTGTTTACCTTCCAATCTTGTTGCTGGCCTGAAATAAATTCAAAGTGATTATGATGATATGCAGGAATTAATGGTATACCAGAGGTCGCCGATCTGTGTCTCAGTCTGTGCTATTGATAATAACACATCGCATATGCACAGGAGATGCTGAAATGACTAGCATTGCTGGAATTTGAGTCATACAGCAGCGTGCACACTGTAATTCTCATTTACCCTGATGACTTGATTATTTTATATCCCTTTGACAATGTGATCATTTAGACAGTTTCTTATCCAGCTCATTTTCCAGGTGGGAGACTTCAATCTTAGAAATTGTATCGTCTTTGCACTCTAATTCCTTATTTGTGGTTGCAATTTCCTCCTCTAATCCCAAATCTCTGTGCTCTGATTGCATTGGTTAAAGGCTTTCAGCACAGTAGCAGCTGGACAAGACATAAATGACATTTTCAGGATAGAATAGTAAAGGAAGCAGTTTATATAGTTTAGAGAGTTAAGGATTTAGAAAGAAAATGAAGAAATTTAGGGTCTGATTCAAGACCTGTTTCGCTAGGATGCGTATACTAGCAGCACAGCGAACAGGTCAGCACCGCCCCGTCAAACTCCCGCCCCCCCCCCCCCCCCAGTGCTGATCGCACCATCCACATGCCCTCGTTAGCATGTGGCCAAAGGGAAGAGGAATCATTTGATGGTCGCCAACCATCGAAGGATTTCTCTCCCCTTTGGAAATAGAAGTCAGTCTAAATTGACTGTTATTTCCTCCACAGATCGCAGTCATGTGACATCAGCCTGCCTCCCGATCAGGCAATGCCATGCCTGCGGTCCCAGGGGAACGCCCATAAAAAGTTGGGCCTTCCCCTGCTACCTCCCCCTCCCACCCGCTGTCAATGGCAACACCTTGGCGAGTGTGATATAGACTCCCAACATCATAATCAGGCTGCAAGTATGTATAAATACATAAACATATATATATATATGGTACTTGTGTAGTTTCACGGCGCCAGCATGGCGCCGTGCGTCTGAGTCCCCTTGCGGGGCTCGCTTCGCTCACCCACGCTGCGGGCTCGCCACGCTATCTAAAATCAACTCGGATAGTGGGGGTATGAACTATCCATGTTGGCATGGAGTTAAGTTACTTTATTTTAGATAGTTTGCCGAGCGTACAAACCGGAAGTAGCACGGTGCCATGGTGGCGCCGTGAAACTACACAGGTACCATATATATATATATATATATATATATATATATATATATATATATATATATATATATACAGGTTGAGTATCCCCTATCCGAAATGCTCGGGACCGCAAGCATTTCGGATAGGGGAATTTTCCGTTTTTTGGAATATTTTTTTGTAGCCATACTTACCTGTCCCCTGATGGTGTCCGGTGGTCCCTCGGCGTCCGTGCAGTCCCCGGGCGTCCACAGCAGGCCTCCGGCATCTTCTCCTGGTCTCCAGCGGTCCCAGGAATGCATTGCGCGAGTGTGCGCGCGCACTGGTGACGTCACTGGCGCGCGCGCACACTCGCGCAATGCATTCCTGGGACCGCTGGAGACCCTGGAGAAGATGCCGGAGGCCTGCTGTGGACGCCCGGGGACTTGGTAAGTATGAAAAGAGGGTTAGGGGGTTAAAAACAAAATATATATATTCGAATGATTCCAAAAAGCACGGTTTTTGGAATAATTCGGATAAGGGATGTCCGGATACCGGATACTCAACCTGTATATATATAGATAGATAGATAGTAGGAAACAAAGTGCGCCCCTTGTATGTAATTCCACCACCAAATCCAATAAGAAGAACGGTAGTAACAATGAACAAATCACTGTTCAACAGGTTTAATACACATTTTTTCTATAAAACACAGTATAAAAGCACTTTTTTCATCTGTATGGAGTGAATAATTCGGTTCAACAAATGCACGGAAAAAAAACTTTTTTTTTATATATATATATATATATATATATATATATATATATATATGACTTTATTTATTTCACCTCAACATATTGTTACATATTTTTAAAATGTTTGGAAACATGGATGTATTAAAAACCAATATTTAATAGCTAAATATTTACAAAAGCTTGTTTGTTCCCCATTACTTCAGGTGTAGAGCCCTGTTACATTAAATATCCATAAAAAATAATTTTGATAGCATAAAAAAAAAATTATATATATATATATATATATATATATATATATATATATATATATATATATATTGACATCAGTGGGTAATTGGCCATAGAGTGGAGCTTTTGGGTCAGGTGTATCATACAGCTGGATGTCATATGTACACATCACCAGAGGAGGTGACATGTAAGATGATGCTTGGGGAAGGGAGAAAAGGGATCTAGGAGTCACTATTTCAAGTGACTTAAAAGCAGGGAGGCAATGTAACAAAGCAATGAGGAAGGCTAGTTAGATGCTTGGTTGCATAGGGAGAGGAATCAGTAGCAGAAAAAAAGACGTAATAATGCCACTTTATAGGTCATTGGTATGACCTCATCTGGAATACTGTGTCCAGTTCTGGAGACCATGTCTTCAGAAGGATATAAATACATTGGAGAGTGTACAAAGAAGGGCAACTAAAATGGTGCATGGCCTACATCACAAAACTTACCTGGATTGACTAAAATATATAGACATGTATAGTTTGGAGCAGAGAAGGGAAAGGGGGGACATGATCGAAATCTTCAAACATATCAAGGGTTTTAACATAGTACAGGAGGGAAATTTTCTTCAAAGGAAAAGAAGTAATAAAACACGAGGACATGCACTGAAACTGGAGGGAGGTAGGTTCAGGGGAAATGTTAGAAAAAATTACTTCACAGAATGAAGAGCGAGTGCAAATAGCACAAGGGATTATAAACTTCTAGGTTGAGGGTTTGTGGGAGCCTTGCATAATTCAGTTAGGTAAGGAAACAGTTAACAGGTTAGGATGTAGGTGATTTAAATAAGGGGAGTGTCAGGGAGGGGTTAAACGGACATTTTGTGAGAAGCAATAGAACATTCCATCTCTTTCTCTGGAAGTTTTTCCTGGAGAAGGTGTGCTGCTCTGTAAGGGTATATATTTTCCCTTATATTGTCTTACTTATTTCACTCTGATCTCAAATTTTTCCTTTCAATCTTGCTTTTAAATCTATACTGTCTCCCTCTTTTCTTTTCCCTATTAATACTTTTCTTAGCTCTGTGGCGCATAGATAATGGCAGCGCGCCCAATTAGGCGATCGGCCCCCCCAGCCCGTTACTTGGATCAGGGTGAGCCAGGTTCTATGGCTTACCGTCGCCATTCTTCTTCGCCACCGCGGGCTGCGGAGCCTGCTGTGCGTGCAGGGCGGGGGCGTCGTGCTGCGGCGTCGGGTGGTGCAGCGGCGAACTCTGGAGGTCAGGCGGCTGCTGCCTCCGTGAGTCCCGCTGTGCGCTCGGGCGCTCGTGGTCACGCTCCGGCAGACGGAGTGGGGGCGCGCAGGAGGGATGAGAGGCGCCCTGCGGCGGCGTCGGGTGGTGCAGCGGGGAACTCTGGAGGTCAGGCGGCTGCCGCCTCCGTGAGTCCCGCTGTGCGCTCGGACGCTCGCGGCCACGCTCCGGCAGACGGAGTGGGGGCACGCAGGAGAGATGCGTCTGTCCCGGCTCCCACAAGGGGAGCACGGGGGAGGACAAGGGCTGTAGCGCCCTGTGTGAGGCAGAATAAAAGAAAGCGGGCACAAAATGTTATAAGTGCAGGAGCAGTGACTGCTCCTGCATGTGTGGTTGCTAGGGGAGATACCTCCCCTGTGCCATCACGCAGGGCCCGCTCACAGGCTCTGCGTGGGGGACACAATGCAGGCTATGGCACCATGCCATCAGTGGCTGGTGAGCCTGAGTTATATGAAGGGGCTCTGGTGCCCACATCCCCCGTGGACCAGTCTGATTGGGGTTCCCCCCGTCAGCTGGGACTTTGGGGGGGGGGTGGCGTCAGCGCCGCAACAACGGCGCAGGGCGGCACGCACCGCTCAGAATACAGCACCCATAAGTGTGGAATCCAGGCCGCTTAACAGCGATAGCGCCGCGCAGGTTAACCAGGGGACCCCAGCTGGGAACGCTGGGGCCACACCTTCAGCTGGGGATTCTGTGTCGGCAATTTTGCTGGCGGTATTGGGTTCAATAACCCCTATATTGGCGGCATATACTAGTAGTAGCCCAGAGGAGGGTAGCCCATCGGATGTCGTCCGTTGCAACTACACCAAGGTTTTGCGGGGACTTCGTCCGCAGATACGTGAGCGTATCGATAGTGGCAAATATGTGGACGTTTTCGCGTTAACAGCGAAGTCACGCAAGGCCTTGTCAGCTGCCAAAAAGAAGGATGGTGTAGGCGAGGGTGCGTATCGTTCATATGTAAATTGGCTGAAGGGGTTTTATACCTTTTCAGCTTGTTACATTGAAACGCGGCCAGAGGAATCCATGAACGTTATGCGTTATTTGCACATGATTCATGGCATGTTCTGCTCTAAACGGCACCTAGCTTGGTTGCGGTACGACGAGGAGTTTAGGAGAAAACAACACGGGCTTCGTGTTATGGACTTTGGGGTGAAGGACGTTGAGGTTTGGCTGGAGGTTACAGATCCTCCACCGGACTCAGACGAGGCAACTCCTTCTAAGACTGCCAAGCAGAACGATCGGGTCTCCTTTCGTTCCCCTGGTAGTGCAAAGTCCAAAGGCCGTTGCTTCGCATTGAACAATGGGAATTGCGGAGCTGGGTCGAAATGTCGATTTCGGCATCGCTGCTTGCGCTGCGGGAATGCCCACCCAGCAAAGGATTGTACCAAACCTCCCGGGACCGGGGCAAGTGGTAAACAATCTGGTGCAGCCAATGCTAAGTAAGGCCCTTTCGCCAGTTAGCGTCGCCGCCATGCGAAAATGGCTTGTGCATTACCCCCTTCGACCTCAGGCGGAATTTCTGCTTGACGGTTTTAGTGAGGGTTTCCGCCTTCCCATTATGGCGGTTGTCCCATTACATTCCCCTAAGAACTTGCGCTCCGCTAGGGACTTGCCCCACGTAGTAAGGGATAAAGTGGCAAAGGAAGTGCAGCTGGGTCGCATGGCTGGCCCTTTCGCTGCACCTCCTTTCCCGAACCTGGTGTTGTCACCAGTGGGAGTTGTCCCTAAGAAGACACCAGGAGCATTTAGATTGATCCAACACTTGTCTCACCCTCAGGGCGCTTCGGTGAATGATGCGATTCCGGAGGATATGTCCTCCGTAAAGTATCAATCATTCGACGAAGCTTTGGAATTAGTCAGGGCAGCAGGCCACGGGGCACTCATGGGCAAAGTTGATGTTGAGTCAGCTTTTCGGCTTTTGCCATTGCATCCTGAATCTTTTCGTTTCATGGGCTTTCGGCTGGACGATGGGTTTTACATCGACAAATGCTTGCCCATGGGTTGCTCTATCTCCTGTGCCTTTTTTGAAGTTTTTAGTGTCACGAACCTGACTTGGTTCACAGTTATTTCCTGAGGTTTCCATGCCTGTTTGTTTCCTAGCTGCTGCTGTTGCAGCTGCTCTGCATTTTCAGTGATTAGAACTCCAGTGAAGCTTCCTGAGTTCAGCACCAGTCACATGATCCCAGGTAACTCAAGGCATACTTCCTGGTTCTGTCTGCTGCTGCAAGCTGCAGACAATCAAGCAATCACCTGGAGGAATATAAGCCAGCTTCCCAGAGTCCTCCTTGCCTTGAACAACTGTTTTACCTGTTACAGAGTTCTCCTGTGTTCAGAGGAAGTTCCCAAGGCTCTAGGATATCCAGGTTTACCGGTGTCCTTGTCTCCAGCGTTTCTCCAGCTATTATTGTTTTACCTGGTTCATTCCATCTCCAGAAGACTCCTGCGATACCATCCCTGCAGTCGAGTATCAGGTGTTTTGCCGAGCACCTCTCTGGCTCTTAAGCCAGCTATCGCCATCAGAGACTTACACCATCTTGTCCTGATCTGTCGACAGATACTGTCTACACCACAGTCGACACTCAGCTTCTGTCGTCCTCCATTGACTAACAACATCCCGTGTCAACTGTTTACCACAAGTGCCCCCAGAGACTTTGTTATTCTCTCCTGGTCATCGACATCGTATACCAACGACTCCCAGGTCGTCACCTCTGGCTTCCAGGCCATCCTGCAGCTCCCAGGCTGCCAACTGTCATCACCGGCTCTCAAGCCGTCTCAAAAGACATTCTCTCATACCTTCTGTGTCCTCACT
Source organism: Crinia signifera (assembly GCF_055691185.1). Classification (NCBI taxonomy): domain Eukaryota; kingdom Metazoa; phylum Chordata; class Amphibia; order Anura; family Myobatrachidae; genus Crinia; species Crinia signifera. The sequence continues at coordinate 87,436,491 of NC_139221.1, forward strand.
CCCAGCCTGCGTCCAGAGGACCAGGGCAGGGAGCCGCGACCTGCCTGTCAGACGCAGCTAAGCCCAAAGTTCCTTGCGGGACTCCCTGGTGAACACCGCTGGCAGGTTAGACTCCGCGCCCCTGTTCCTGGTCTCCGCCAACACTCTGGTTTGCTGTGCTCCTGTCCCTTGGTGCATGTCAATCGTCAAACCCCCGAGTTGCTGACATTTAGTTCATTTCTACACTGGTGCGTTTGCACGGAAACACAAGAACCGGGGGTGGCTCACTATTTGGATGATTTCCTGTGTGTGGCCCCCTCCGATTCTGATAGGTGTGCACGCTTGCTCTGCTCAATAAAAGCGCTTTTTTCTGAGTTCGGGGTACCTATCGCCCAGGATAAGTGTGAGGGCCCTTGTACCTGCCTCACTTATCTCGGCATTGAGATAGATACAAATGCGGGATGCTGTCGGTTACCCTCAGACAAGGTGTCTAGGCTACACGAGGCTATCCAGAGAGCTCTGGCCGGCGGCAAGGTTACCTTGCGGCAGTCCCAGTCCCTTCTCGGCCTTTTCAATTTCGCGTGCAAAGTCATACCCATGGGTAGGGTCTTTTGCCGCAAATTGGAGAGGGCATCGGCCGGCGTTCGGAGACCACATCACTTTATTAGGCTGTCATCTGAGATTTGCAGGGATCTGCGAGTCTGGGATTCCTTTTTATGTGATTTCAATGGGGTGGCCATTTGGCAGTTGGAAACGGTCTCAAGTCCGGATCTCCAACTGTTTACGGATGCATCAGGTACTTGGGGGTATGGAGCATACCTCGATGGTTCCTGGTCCGCTTCTCCTTGGCCTGAGTCTTGGTTCCAGCAGGGTTTGACAAAGAACCTTTTGTTATTGGAGCTTTTCCCCATTGTTGTGGCTTTAGAGCTTTGGGGCGAACGCATCAGGAACCGTAAGGTGGTCTTTTGGTGCGACAATCTGGGTGTAGTCCAGGCGATCAATGGGCAGCGGTCATCATCGCTTCCAGTTCTTCGCCTGTTGGCTCACTTGGTGCTTCGTTGCTTGCGCCTTAATGTGCACTTCTTGGCTAGACATGTCCCGGGGGTTGACAATAACATCGCTGATGCGCTGTCCAGGCGACAGTGGGACAGGTTTCGCGAGTTGTCACCTTCAGCAGCGCTTCAAGGTGACGTTTGCCCTTCTCATTGTTGGCAGGTTATATGGCAGGGTTAACCGCTCTGGCTAGCCAATCTGTGGCTCCAGCCACATTGGCGAAATATCAAGCTGCATTCGAACAATGGGAAACCTTTATAGCGCGCAAGCGGAATGAAGGTAAGCCTTCCTTTCATTTACTTTTGGATTGGATATGGCGTTTATATGTATCTGGGAGGTCGCGCGCTGTTGTTGGCCAGATGCTTGCTGGAGTATCCTTTTTTCTTCGTTTGCATGGCAGACACGATTTCACTAAGAGCTTTTTGGTGAGTCGTTTTCTGCGAGGATGGGCGCGTGCTGTCCCTGCAACAGGGGACCGCAGGCGCCCTATTTCGGTGACAATGCTTACGGATTTAATGGACATACTGCCATACGTTTGTGCGTGTCACCATGAGGTATCGCTATTCCGGCTCGCCTTTGCAATGGCTTTTCACGGAGCCTTTCGGATCGGTGAGCTGGTGGCATCCTCTAGGTCAGCAGTTTCTCCTTTACTTAAATATCAGGTGCTGCTGTCGGACACCATTGTGTGTAAAATAAGCCGATCTAAGACGGATCAGCTGGGGCGAGGACGTTGGGTAACCTTACCCGCGTGCTCTAACTCCAGTATATGTCCGGTACGGTTGGCTCAGGTTTACAGTCGGTCAAGGCCTCAGGGTGATGGAGCATGGCTTATGCACCTTGATGGGTCCCCGTTGACTGTTTATCAGTTCAGATGGGTGTTTCGTCAGTGCCTGACAGCGTTGGGATTGTCGCCAGCTTTGTTTGGCACACACTCCTTTCGTATAGGAGCCGCTACAACAGCAGCGTCATTGGGTTTCTCTGCGGCTGAGATTAAATCGCTTGGTCGCTGGAAATCCAATGTCTACAGAAGGTACGTGCGTTAGCTTGTTTCCTGTACAGGCCGGCCACTCTTTTTGGTTTGGCTAAATTTTTTGACGTAGAGCATTCATATTTTTGTATTTTTCTTTTCATTTTTCAGTTCACTCGTATGGTGGCAGGGATGCGGGCCGACGGTACGGTGTTCTGGTGCCTTGCTCTGGCCGCTTGGAATTTTGAAAGTGGTTGGAGCGGGTATCTTGCCCCGGGTCGTTTCCCCGTTTCCTTGCTTTCATCGGCTGAACTCGACCTGAAGCCTTTTTTGGCCACTCGCCACTGTTTCATCAGTGGGGGTCCCGTCGGATTTTGCCCTGCTTTTCTCCTGAGATACCCAGGGGGGGCTATTGGCTCGCACCCTCTGTGGCAGGTTTTGCAGGTTTTCACTTCGGGGCAGGTCATCCCACCCCCCCCCCCCCCCCGGCCTGCCCAATCCTACCCCTGCCCAGTGCTGTAAGTTAAGTTTGCTGGCAAATCACAATACTAACCTATTTTGTCCAATTAATTTACAGGTGTGTCTATCGATGAACAACCTATATGGTTTTTAGGCCACTCTTTTATATTTTGGGCTTCTAGGTCGCCGATGGCTAGGGATCCAGCTTCCTTTTCAGCGTGGGATAGGGTTAGATGGTTAGGTCGTAGGGGGATGCGCTGGGAAGAATTGTTAACAGCGTTGACTTTGCACGTTAACTCCCATGGAACCCCGGTTGTCTTGATCATACATTTAGGGGGTAATGACATAGGAACCATGTCTTCTTTGGCATTACGAGTGAAGATTGCAAATGATCTTGAACAGGTCGTGACATGGTGGCCTTGGTGTCAGATTGTATGGTCATCCATTGTACCGCGTCAGGTTTGGAGAAGTCCGTTGTCTGGGGTCATTATAGATAAGGCAAGGCGCAAAGTTAACGCTTTTGTTGGCAAGAGGGTTTTGGCTCTAGGCGGCGTGGTTGTCTCTCATCCACTTATCCGCTTTCGAGACGCCCATTTATTCAGACAAGATGGCGTCCATTTGACAGATGAAGGGGTTTCGCTGTTTTTAGAAAGCATTCTTAGGACGCTAGATAGCTTGGTTTTTTAGGCTCTGAGTAGTTTAGTTGATTGGTTGAGGTTTAGGATATGGTGGCGGCACCGGCCCTGCTGGGCCGATGTTTGGCGGGAAAGAACGGCAGTAACAGTGGCTATTGCGCTGCTGTTTTTAGGGTGCGCTCTTTGCCCAATACATTGTATAAAGTGGCTTTCCTACTGGGGGCCATTGGGGTTTGGCTGTCTGGCCGGCTCTATTATGGTGTATTGGGGAGAGAGTTGGAGACCCGACATTTGTTAGCGTTGCCAATAAATTAAAGAATATCATGTCGTTGACATGCGTGTCGGCGTTAAGCCGCAAGGTCACTGGGGTCTGGCCGTTCTTTCTTATTGCCACCATATTTAGTTTAAAGATTTAAATAAATTCTGGTTGACCAATTTTAAAAGGCATTTCAGTTGTCCGCGTGTTTATTTCTAGTTAGATAATTAATTAGTGTTAAGATTATTATGCAATGATGTCACACAACACACATCTACCAATAGAAAGTTTATGAAGAGCGAGTGCAAATAGCACAAGGGATTATAAACTTCTAGGTTGAGGGTTTGTGGGAGCCTTGCATAATTCAGTTAGGTAAGGAAACAGTTAACAGGTTAGGATGTAGGTGATTTAAATAAGGGGAGTGTCAGGGAGGGGTTAAACGGACATTTTGTGAGAAGCAATAGAACATTCCATCTCTTTCTCTGGAAGTTTTCCCACCCTCCCTCCCCAAGTCACCTTTTTTGTCCCCACCCGTTTTTTCTTTTTCTTTGCCGGTTGGGGTTTGTCAACCTATATTTGTGGCGGGAAAGAACGGCAGTAACAGTGGCTATTGCGCTGCTGTTTTTAGGGTGCGCTCTTTGCCCAATACATTGTATAAAGTGGCTTTCCTACTGGGGGCCATTGGGGTTTGGCTGTCTGGCCGGCTCTATTATGGTGTATTGGGGAGAGAGTTGGAGACCCGACATTTGTTGGCGTTGCCAATAAATTAAAGAATATCATGTCGTTGACATGCGTGTCGGCGTTAAGCCGCAAGGTCACTGGGGTCTGGCCGTTCTTTCTTATTGCCACCATATTTAGTTTAAAGATTTAAATAAATTCTGGTTGACCAATTTTAAAAGGCATTTCAGTTGTCCGCGTGTTTATTTCTAGTTAGATAATTAATTAGTGTTAAGATTATTATGCAATGATGTCACACAACACACATCTACCAATAGAAAGTTTAAGGGTAGTGGATAAGTGGAATAGCCTCCCATCAGAGGTGGTAGAGGCTAAGACAGTAGAACAATTTATACATGCTTGGGATAGGCATATGAATATTCTTACAAAGAAATAAGGATTAAAAAGGGTTGAGATTACCTGAAGGGTAAAAAAAGGGGTAGACTAGATGGGCCAAATGGTTCTTATCTGCCGTCAAATTCTATGTTTCTATGGAAGTGTAGCAGCACTACTGGCCACCAATAACATAGCTGTGTTCATTTGATAAACACCCTATTTATTACACACTATTAAACACAATTTTCCATTGTCAGCCTTAATGAAATGGGGTATATTAATTGAAATCCACAGTTCTCTGTGTGTGGGGGAAACATAGACAGATAAAAAAATGAATCTACAACATACCTTGTGGACCGAATCCCCTCTCTAATTTGCGAGGGGATGTGTAAGCTAACACATCCCCTCTCATGCGGCCGCTTGGATGAAAAATCATTCGATGGTCACTCACTATCGAATAATTTCCCACCATTTTGCTAATATAATTTTTATGGCTGCAGATCGCTGAATTCGATGGGGCGCTGGACAGATCTAATTGATAAATGTGTTACTTAACCGCTTTAATTCATTAGGGCAAGGTAGCTCAAAGGGTGATACGTTTTAAACTTTCAAACCAAAACATAACCAACAAGTTGTTTTCAAATATTGAATTTGGACATTCACATAAAGAATGATGAATTTACCACGTTTTACCTGATGTTTTTTTCTTTAAAACCTAAAAGCCTAAGGGATAAAGATTTTAGTCTTAGCATCTGCAATCAGAGGTAAACTTTCCAATGGTTATTGGTTTAATGAGGGGCAGAGCTTCAGAAATCAATGCGAATGGCATGATGCGGATCGGTGTAGTTTTACCTTAGAACCTCTGTGAGTTCTAATTGGACACAGTCAGTGGGGGATTCAGGCTAGCATTTAACGCTTTTCTTACTGAGCCCTGCTGCAATTTTCCATGCGAATATCTAGATCTTTATGAGGCACTTGTTTGATGAAACAAATAGTTAAAAATAATCGCTACTTGCTGGTCAGGAATATGAAGACTGCGCTCTCCGGAAAGTTTGACAGGAGGCAGATTGCGGTGAAGACCATAATATGACAGCTTACAGCAGGCATACTGTTGCTTGAGGCTATCAGCAATGTAGCCCACTATATCCAACTGACTCAGGACATTCATCCCTCCTGAGGTTCCATGTCCTTTCGGGTGATAGATTTATAGAGACAAGCAGCACATGGGTAGGCAAACACCTCACCCAGGCACTTTGTGCCATTTAACAGATTCCTGCTTTTGACATTTCCATCTCCCTTCTTCACCTTTCAAGTCACTAGATATGTCTATCTTGTATTCTCTGCACTTTGCTAATGCTGTCTGACAAGACCCTACCCCTTATACACTAATAGGGTGTACTCAACGTTTGATCTAGTCTATTTTTTTATTCGATTTTGCTTATATAGACAAAATCTAAATCTAACGGTTTTCAGCCACATTCAATGCCAATTCGATCCCGATGCACGCACATATTTAGTCTATATATCGGACAGAAAAATAGACTGTGCAGGAAAGAATATATAGTACAGATGTATTACAGATTTATACTATATATGTACTATATAGATATAATACAGATCTGTACTACAGTATATAGTCAAAATCTAATGCATTTTGGTTGCCGTGCGATTCGATCCCAATTGATCGGATCGGGAACTAATATAATAGCACCATGTGCAGGGGCATGTATTGGAGCAGCATGGATGGTGTAATGGGTTAGATTCCCACCATGGTCCTAACTGTGCAGAGTTTGTTTATTCTCCCTGGGTACATCGGTTTCCTCCCACAATCCAAAAATTTACTGGTAGGTTAAATGGATCCCAACAAAATTATCCATAGAATGAATGTGTGTGCCTGTACACATGGTAGGGAATATAGATTGTACGCTCCACTGGTGCAGTGACTGATGTGAATAAACAAATACAGATTCGGCAGCTGCCAGAAGGGGACGTGCGTGTGCGTCCCCTTGCAACGGAACACCCCCCCCTCCCGGGTCCCCGCCACCTCGCCGCCGGTCCCCAACCCGTTCCCCCACCTCCCCACTCCCCCCTTAACTCTGCCCATCTCCCTGAAGTGGAGATTGGCAGGGTTTCTGTCCCCCGCCGACGGAAAACTGGGACGCGCGTCCCAGTCAGATGTAGCATCCGTTTGACAGTGGGGGTGGTCTGGCGAGCCCCGGCGCTGGATGAGCGGCGCTACATTTCTATTCTCTGTAAAGCACTGCAGAATATGTGTGCGCTATATAAAATAACTGTTAATAATAATAATAATGTGTACACCCGTTTAAAAATGATTTTATCGGGTGCACCCCGGACCCAACTCATTGTGACTTCAAATACAGCATTTTATAATGAATTGTGGGGCAGATTTATTAAGCATGGTGAAGTTATAAAGTGGCCGATGATACTGTGTAGTTACCCACTGTTACAGGCTGGGTTTAACAAAGGACATTTAGGAGCTGATTGGCTGGTGCGTTTATCACTTCGCCAGGTTTAATAGATCTGCCCTATGAAAGTAAATTTGTTTCTTAGAAATTCATTTGGACAGATTTATCCAGCTTGGCACCACTCACTAATGTCATCTGAAGATGGTGTTAGCCCATAGTAGCCTACTGGATATTATATTGCATATTTTAATGGAGAAGGATCCTCTGGATCATTACATAGTTGGCCAACAATACTTTTGATTCAATATTCAGGTCTGTTGTTGTGGACCAAATTTTTAACTAATGTAAACATGGGGATCATTCTTCCTATTTGCGCTACTGATGAAGAAACGTGAATGCTGCCTGGTGAAATCTGAAGAATTGGCTGATCACTATTTTGTGGAAAAGATAACATAGTGGCATCCAAGAATAATGTGATTAATATTTCATATAAATAGGAACATTTATTTGAGACCTATAGGACAGTATCTTAAAACCATACATAACGTACAGGTTACTGTATATAGCCAAACTACTACATTTAGAAATATGAGCAAGTCTATATGTTGTACATACTGTATGGGAGCTGCTCACTAGGCTACTTGTGTTCGGAGCCTTGTGAGCAGGTTAATGCTACCCCGGTGAACGCATGCCTCCCGACGGCCGAATCCCTTTGTAGGGCTGCTGACGGATGTGTACGTGTACACATTCATTTGCAAGCACCCGCACAGAGGAGAAATCATTCGATTGTTACCTACCATCTAAGGATTTCTCCTCCTCTGTCCGGCTCGCAGCCGCCACATGAACCAGGAGTCACTGGATGGCTGCTTGTAGAGACGCAAATGTTTAGGGCGGGTACCGACATTACCTACCTGCTGCAAAGCATTCTCTGGAGCCCATCCAGGGTGTCTATTGGTGCGCCTATGAATTGCTGGGGGTCCACCCAGGAGCACCCCCTGCTGAACTCACTCAAGATTTGAGCGCCTCGGCAAAGAAAAAATTAGCTGAAATGTATTTATATATATTGTATATATATTGTTTATCACATCCACTTGTTTCCAAATCTGCAATAAGAATCTGATATCCCTTTAACACTGCCACAATGACACTGGTTATTGCGTTATAAACATTGGTTGCATCTCAGTATGAAAGAGTCCCCCTCAAAATACTTGTATCCAGTGACCCAGGAATCCATGTAGTTTGCAGGATGGGACACTGTAAGGGGCCTGGTTCAGGGGCAGTGTGATTGGGTAAATCAGTTCATTTAAACCAGATCCTGTTTACAGCATACAGAGAGCAGGATTCCTGGTGATTGGAGATGATGTCATCCAAGAACCATCAGAGCAGTTCCACTGCATTCATCTGCAGTGTAAAAGGCACCCAAACAGGAATAACCTGGGTCAGAGCTGTGGGATTTTGGTGTGATAGTGGTATAAGTGTTTTGAAAGCAGATGCTCTACTTACTCCTACAATACACCATACAACATATCATGTAAATGTTGAGCACACTAATAAGGTATGGTATGCATCTTTGTTTCCTGTAGATCTTAAGGCTTAATTACACAGAGATTTGTTTGTGTGGAAATGCTTGCAGCGGGTCTATACAAGTGGTCTGTGTAATAGACAGACATTGTTATGAATTCATTTGGCCTACAGCTTATGTTGGACATCTTCCAGCAGTGTACTTTTTGAAATGTGTGTCATGCAGGTTTAATTATGGCAGATTGATGCTGTCTATTTGTAAGTTTTGTGTAACAGCACTAGACTACAGAATAGTTTTTTTGAAGTACAAACACAATAGCACTCTATATAAACATACTGTATATTGCATTGATAAGTCAAATGGATGGATCTTTTACATGTTAGGGATGGTCATTAAGAATCAATGTTTCAAAATCATTTATGGTTTAAGGACAATGTAGAATACTTTTGGCGTCAGTGGGGGAGAACCTGATGGTTTCCTGCCATTGACGGTATAGAACCGCACAATGGGTATTCCCCCCCCCCTACAGAGTGCCGAGACATGGAACACAGCACCACCCCCAACTCCCTGAAGCCTCGACTCCAGTTCTGATTGTGTTTTGGTTCTTATTTTATCCTCATTTGGTTTTGAATTAGGATTTTAAAGTTACTTGATAGAAACAGCTAAATTCATGACATTTTTGCAATCCAAAACCCGAAGATCTGAATCAGGACTCAGTTCAGATTGGAGCACATCGGGAAAGCTGCACTGGGGTTTGGTTCTGTTCAGATCCACAAAAATCAAATCGATTCTAATTTCGGGAGATCTGAACCGCACATCTCTACTTTTTAGGTATCAATAAATATATTAGTTTTAGTGATAAACAATTTAGTGATTGGGATACTGTAACCAGAAATACATTTGCAATAAGTCCACCAATGTTATTTTATGACTAAGCGCATTTCAATGTGCAATTATATGTCCACCAATGTTATTTTATGACTAAGCGCATTTCAATGTGCAATTATATGTCCACCAATGTTATTTTATGACTTAGCTCATTTCAAAATTCTGTTTACTTTTGAATAATATATTTCAAACAGTTACATCTCTCACTCCTATTAAAATAATTTTTTTATTAGCTTTTAAAGTGAAGTGCATACAAACCTTTTATTCCATACTGTTAGGGGAGAAATATCCAAGTGTCACTATAGTCAGTGTTTAACCTTGCCACCTGTCGCTGACCTTCACATGTTAATCATGTTGTGTTCTGCTTTATTGATTGAAATGTGCACCTGTTTGTGGAGCGCACCTCGTGTGCTCATTCTCCAGGACCAAATGTAAAGTAGATAGCATGACGCAGAATATTCTTTTAGGATTGAAGATGTGTAACTGAGCTGTAATGTGGTCTTCATAAGGGGAGATGTATGAAGTATTGGAGAGAGATAAAGTTGCCAAAACCAACCAATCAACTTCTAATTGTAATTTCAAAGATTGTGTTAAATAAGTGACAGATGATGGCTGGTTTACTTTGATTCTATCTGTAATCTCTCTCCAAGACTTGATAAATCTCCCCCACAGTCAAAGTACTATTTGGGCACACACACCCCCATGTAGTTTGCGGTGTGATGATGTCACGCGCATTAGTCTGGACTGGACCCGGAGGGAGAGGTGGAGGACACGGAGGGAGGATCAACACACTGGGCTCGGGCTTGGCAGCTTGGCCCAGCTGTCCCCACCCCTGAACACCCATTCTATACACAGCGGCCAGTAGGCTGTGTGTATAATATATCCAAGGGATGGCAGTTGCTCAGCTCAGCCTGAGGCAATGAGTCTCCGGGATGTGGGACTGTGTTTCATATGACTCTTATTATGTGCATGGCGGAGCAGGCAGCAGTGGGTGGTGCCGCTCATCAGGGACTCAGACTGACAGCTGCCGCCATAATAGGTGCCCTCTCTAGGCCCATGCCTCATACATCTGTCCTTGAGCTGATGCATGTGCAGATTGATGATGATGATGATGATGATAATAATTAGTAGTAAACCAAGCTCACCCCAAGATCCTTGCAACACTGCACACTGGCTATGTATTTTACATGGGCATGAAATTCAGGAGTAAATACAGTACATTCAAATTTCCAACTGCATGAGACCCTTGGGGTTCTCCATCTTTTTACCTCTGAGCATGTAAACAGTGTAGTTTCGAGGTTAGATAAATCATACGCAGGAGTAGTCCGTGTACTGCTTATTTAGATAACCTGCAAGCCATAGAATTCCCCAGCCACGTTTGGTGGATAAAGTTAATATATGAAAGGTCACATTTACCAATTCTCATTTTGATATGATTGTGCTGTGAAACTGGCTACTCAGATGAATTGCTTCCAAGCCAGGAGCAGTGCTAGCGGTAGCCAATTTGCATTTTAATGAGGTGCACATTTTTTAGGGTATACCGAAGCAGCTTCAGATTTTTTCTACAGATTCTTTTTTTGTTGTTTTTGTTTTGTTTTCTTAAGAAAGGAGCTGAGGAAAGCAGATCTAACTTCCATGAGCAAGTAATCGTAGAAAGCCTTCTATTTAACAACTCGTCAATAGCTTAAAGGATGTTTGGACTTTTTGTACAATAATGAATTATTGAATACATCATGGCATAAAGGGATTCAGATGAAAAAAAAATATTTGTCTTTTTCTCTCAGTCTCGCTAACTAATAGAGGCGCTCACTGTTCCATCCCCAGGCAGGAGAAGAAAAGGAAAATTTGCATAGAAGTCACTTACAAGTCATATTTTGCCTCAAAATGATTTAGTATGATATAATATATGCACAGACCTGTAGGGATACATACTATCTGCATGCCATCTAATACATTATTTATATTAGCCCAGGGGTCTAATTATTCATTGAAGTGGTAACTCAGGAAATTAGTCCCTTATTAATATTTGTTGGACATGATTGGAGGTTTTTATGTGCTCTTGTAACTCATATCCTGATGTAAGTGATAATGCCAATTATATGATTCACCTCATGTGTCATGGACATTAATTACATCATTGTACGTTTATAGTCCAGCCGGTCTAATTGGAATATAAAGTGCATTGATCAAGGTTTAAATACCATTGTTCTTCATTGAAGGGACGGGGCAGTTACATTGGAAGCACTGGTGCAGATATCATGAAAGTTAAAGTTATTGATTCACAAACATTGTAAGACAGTTGAATGGAGAAGGAGATAATGTTTAAAGTGATTGAGTGACTCTCGCTCTTCCTGTTCCTGAGGCACCTGATGCCCCGGTAGGCTAGAGGAGCCCTGAAGAGCAAGTTGGGGGAGGGAGAGATAGAGAAGCTACAGTAGTATTCTGACTGTCAAGGATGTTCCGATAGTCGGAATCCCAGATTGAATACCCCCATAGAGAGAAAAAGATACTCACTGCAGAGGCATGTCTTTAGAAAAGACATATAGGGGGACATTTACCAAAATGGATTCGTAGAAAAAAGGTGTATTCGTAGGGAGAAATACACCTTTTTTTTACGAATTTGTATTTTCGGGATTTACAATCCCAAAAATACAACAATTCGTAGTCCTAAAGATGGAACATTCGTATTTGTAGTTACAAATACGAATGTCTACACCATCGATAGAATACGACAGAAATCACCATTCAAAAGAATGGTGGTTTCTGATTTACTAAGCAGCCGTATGGATAATACGGCTGCTTAGTGGTGTAAAACACCCACGCAAATACGACAGGAAAATAGAACACCATTTTCATGTCGTATTTGCGTTTTTGCCTGCACGGATCAGTCAGATCCGTGCAGGCTTCGGTGTAAAAAAATAGAAAAATTAAATAAATAAAAAAAAAAACGGCGTAGGGTCCCCCCCACAGCCGAAACCAGCACCAGGCTGACAGAGGCTGGAGCCGGTAATTAAAAATCAGGGAACCCGACAAATAGGGTTTCCCCGATTTTTAACAACCAGCCCCAGGCTCCTGCTCTGGGGCTGGTTCCCAAAATACGGGGGACAAAATGACTAGGGGTCCCCCGTATTTTAAGAACCAGCCCCAGGCAAAACCAGCCAGCGGGTAATGCCACAGCCGGGGGGAGACTTTTTATGCAAGTCCCCCCGGCCAAAGCATTAACCCTACCGACCAGTCAGCCTGGCCAGGGGCCCTGGGGGAGTGGGGACCCCCCCAATGAAGGGGTCCCCCCCCTCCAGGACTTACCTGACCAGGCTGAAGCCTGGTGCTGTCCTCGATGCCCCTGGGCGGTGGGCATCGAGCTGATGGTTTTGTGTAAAAAATAGAATAAAAACCATTGTTTTTTACTGTGGCACTACAAGTGCCAGCAAGCCTCCCCAGCAAGCTGGGACTTGGATAACCACAAGTCCCAGCCTGCTGGGCATTAAAGGGCCCGCTGGGTCTTGTAGTGCCACCGTAAAAAAAATAGTTAAATAAAACACACTGACACCCGTTTTAAATAAAAGTTTAATAATCACATTACATACATACTGATACTTACCTTTCTTGATCCCGTAGGTAGCCCTGGTCCTGATGTCCTGTGTCGTCCTCCAGGTCCATGTCGGCTGTCTGCGTCGTCCTCCAGGTCCATGTCGACGGTCCGTGTCGTCCTCCAGGTCCATGGCGGGGTCCGGGTCCGAAGAAATCCATGATGGAGCTGTGGAAGGAAATCCTACTCACCTGTTCCTGCGCTGAAGAAGTCTTCTCTTGATCCGACGTAGTCCAGGTAATCTTCCTGCTGTCGCCGGTCCCCGCTGTCTGCGCTGTCCGTGCATCGCGCTGAGGAGAGATGCTGAAGTTTCATATTCGGCGCCTCTCCTCAGACTGAATGCTATTGGCCGCCTAGCGGGCCAATCAGGAGCCGACTTTCTCGGCTCCTGATTGGCCCGCTAGGCGGCCAATAGCATTCAGTCTGAGGAGAGGCGCCGAATATGAAACTTCAGCATCTCTCCTCAGCGCGATGCACGGACAGCGCAGACAGCGGGGACCGGCGACAGCAGGAAGATTACCTGGACTACGTCGGATCAAGAGAAGACTTCTTCAGCGCAGGAACAGGTGAGTAGGATTTCCTTCCACAGCTCCATCATGGATTTCTTCGGACCCGGACACCGCCATGGACCTGGAGGACGACACGGACCGTCGACATGGACCTGGAGGACGACGCAGACAGCCGACATGGACCTGGAGGACGACACAGGACATCAGGACCAGGGCTACCTACGGGATCAAGAAAGGTAAGTATCAGTATGTATGTAATGTGATTATTAAACTTTTATTTAAAACGGGTGTCAGTGTGTTTTATTTAACTATTTTTTTTACGGTGGCACTACAAGACCCAGCGGGCCCTTTAATGCCCAGCAGGCTGGGACTTGTGGTTATCCAAGTCCCAGCTTGCTGGGGAGGCTTGCTGGCACTTGTAGTGCCACAGTAAAAAACAATGGTTTTTATTCTATTTTTTACACAAAACCATCAGCTCGATGCCCACCGCCCAGGGGCATCGAGGACAGCACCAGGCTTCAGCCTGGTCAGGTAAGTCCTGGAGGGGGGGGACCCCTTCATTGGGGGGGTCCCCACTCCCCCAGGGCCCCTGGCCAGGCTGACTGGTCGGTAGGGTTAATGCTTTGGCCGGGGGGACTTGCATAAAAAGTCTCCCCCCGGCTGTGGCATTACCCGCTGGCTGGTTTTGCCTGGGGCTGGTTCTTAAAATACGGGGGACCCCTAGTCATTTTGTCCCCCGTATTTTGGGAACCAGCCCCAGAGCAGGAGCCTGGGGCTGGTTGTTAAAAATCGGGGAAACCCTATTTGTCGGGTTCCCTGATTTTTAATTACCGGCTCCAGGCTCTGTCAGCCTGGTGCTGGTTTCGGCTGTGGGGGGGACCCCACGCCGTTTTTTTTTTTAATTTATTTTTTTTTCTATTTTTTTTACACCATGCAGCCTGCACGGATCTGACTGATCCGTGCAGACTGCTAGAAATAATTCGTATTAGCAGCCGTATATACGGCCGCTAATACGAATCATTACACCATCGGAGGGTTACAAAGCAGTCGTATATGACTGCTTTGTAACTGATCCTCCGGAACACGACTTTGCATACGACTTAAACAGTCGTATGCAGTCGTAGGGAAAATACCAATACGAAAAACTAGGTTTTTCATATTGGTAAATTTCCCCCATAATCAAATAAAATTTGACCTTTTAGTATAACATACATACATATACACACACACACATATAACCTAGCAGAGTTATACATACTGGGGAATGGGACAAGACTATGGGCGGTATTCAATGTGAATACCGGCGAGGTGCAGCGAATCCTGTTTAGGATTCGCTGCACATTCGCCACGTTCCGGAGCCTCGCCGGCTCCGGTATTCAACGAGTCAGGGGCTCGCTGCCCCTGACCGGCGAATATGAGCTACTGCGGCGAACGCCGCAGGGAGCCTGAGTACGGTGGCAGGCAGAGAGATGGAAGTCTCTCTGCCTGCCCCAGAACGTTTGTGGGGGGGAGGTGGGCTCCCCAGGTGCCAGGCAGCACAGGCTGGCCCCCGGGGTGCCAGCAGGGGACCGGGCATATTCACTACACCCGATATGTAATATGTAACGATCGGGTGCAGTGAATATATGAATATCTAATAATCGGCTCGGCTCCGGCGCCCCCTGCTGGCTGCTGTGTAAAAAAATAAATAAATAAAAAATATTTTTATTAAAATTAAATATATATTCATGTGCTTACAGCACATGAATAAAAATAGCATGCCCCTCCTCAGAATAAAATTCCTGATTTTTTTACACCAAATGTAAAAAACAAAACACTTTATTTTAAAAGTTCACATTCCACTTCTCCATAAAAAGATAGCGATTGCTACTCGGTGAATCATGGCGAAAAAAACCTTCAAATGTATTCGCCATCTGGTCATTGAATAGGGTGATTCACGGTTTTAGTCAGAAATTCGCCAAACAGCACAAATTCGCCATAAAAACCTGGCGAATCAGCCTCATTGAATACCGCCCTATGTGGCTGAAAGCCTATCTTCCATGAAATGTGAGAATCATGACACAGGAGCATGTTCACGTCATGGTATGGGTATGTACACATTATGGAGGGGGCATGCCCATACCCCAGTGCTGTGCCAAACAGTCTGCCCCTGTGCCCCTCTCTTCCCCTAAAAGGACCCTTGCACTGCTATGTCTACCAGGCACAACTGCACATGGTAGCCATTTATAAGAAACTAGTTTAAACCTGTCAATATTACAGCTTAATTCCTATCCGCTCCTACATCCAATCTCTGTCTTCACAGCGCCCTCTCTCTATATCCAGCAAGTTAGAAACAGATCATTTTGATTTCACTTTCTGTTAAGCAAAGTAAATTGGTCCATCAAGCTCACCTGCTGGTAATACCATACGGCTTTCCCGGCGATGATGCGAGAGTGCGCAGCAGCGATCACCGCTCATCGCCGGGGGATACACACTGAAAGCCGCTAAAACATGCTGTTTTGAGCAGCTTTCAGCTCAAAGTCGCCCAGTGTGTATGTGCCTTATATATATATATATATATATATATATATATATATATATTACTGTAGACAGATAGATACCTTACAGCAACTGGGACGTTTGGGATAATCCAGTACTGATCAGGACAGATGGCACATATGCTAAGAGTACATTTGGGAAGGGTAACAGTGGTGACCACCATTTTACCTGATTTATCCTATTAATTAGTGACTAGTAATTAGAGATGGGCGAATCAGTTCAACCACTTACACAAAATAATCCCACCTACTGTAGAAGCACTCACTTTTGGTCAAAATTCCACTCATTCTGAAATCCACATATCGTGACAAGTGGAAGGTAATCAAACCGCAGAGCACGGAACACCGCCAGTTAACATAAAGAAATATTAGATGTCTATAGAGTAATGACTGTCAGCATGTTGCTGTGAATTGAACCTCTCCCCCCTCTTGAACTGTTTCTATATCATTAACTCCATTATGTATCTAATAGTAATATGTAGCCAGTTCATTGAGTAATATGTAGCCAATTAATTGTGATGTAACCCACTGTATTTATTAACCCTTTCAGGCCCAACGTCTAGTCAGGATCAATAGCCCTAGCGCTAGTAGCAGATCCAATGGTGAGCAACCATAAAATAAGAACATTAATGTCGTTCAACATTCAATGTAGGCAGTTTTTGAATAAAAAAAGAACGGAAATATATTAGACACAATTGATTGCGTTGTGTGGTTTGTTTAGGAGTGCTAAAATAATGTTTTTAATCCACCTGTACTGCTCCCACATTGCACCCTAATGGTGGGTTTCTTGACATAGGTCCAGTAAGTATACTCAAGCCTTCCCCCTGCCCCTCAGCCTAACCCTCCCTTCCAGCAGTCTAAACCCTCCCCCCCTCCTTCAGCTAACTGCTTCCCATTATGAATATTAATTATTTCAGTTACATATAGGTCCTGTTAAAAATAGTAAGTATAAACATGCTCCATAAGGGACTATTCAATGCACCTGTTTTAAGGAGAAGGTGGTTCTGCTGGGAGAAAAAAACTGCTTGCTAAAATATGGCTTTAGAATTTATGTGAAAAAAAGGTTTCATCTTCAAATATCTTCTGTATAGCTATGAGCTTTTGCGCTAGTTTATATTAGCCAGTATAATGTATTCTTTGCCTGTTACATTGATTCTGCCCTTCTTCTGTGCAGCCAGTGAATAAGTACGCAATACATTTTTAGATTCAAGCAAATGAATATACTGTAATTACTGCATGAAGTTATCAGCATAGCGAGTGCATACCGTGGTCCTTAACACATCTACAACCCCCACATTAGTTTTACTTAATTAGTATTGACATGGTGAATAAACAACCTCGAACGATAAAGACTATTAAATGCTTATGTGATTTTTAGTAGTGGCATTCCACCTGTTCCACATATGCTCATGGCTAGATTGTATTCTGATTCATTTTGCACATCTTCAGGATATAAAGCATACATCATGAAGGCTTTTCTTGGACAGTTTTACAAAAAGATACAGTTTCTGCCAAAAACAATTGACGTAGTGGTGAATGTATTTTAAACATTATAGTGAAGTTATAATACCGTAGTGGCCATCTGTTGTTTATATTTGGATTTTGATTCCAAATTAACAATGTTCTTTTTTTTTTTTTTGCTTTTTACCAGAATGTTGTTTATTTTTTCATGGAAACACATGTTGTGTTCAAACTGAAATGGCACAATATAAAGTTTGGTCCAACAGCCTGCAAGTAACAAATCTAGCATGTAACATAGTGATTTAAGATTGTCAGTTAATATTGTATTGAAGGGAATCGTTTGGGGAGAAACAAGAAGAAGACAATAAATACTGATGGGTTGGAGAAAGGACCTAGTAGGCGGAGTGTGGTCCAGATGGTAAAGGTCCAGGGATGGGTTGGAGGGGAGGGTAGAGCGATCAAGCTGATTATACACCATCCAGAATATTATATAAATAAATTAAATACAGTATCTAGTATATTCTGTTTGGTACTATATTGGATTTATGCATCTATAATAGAAGATTGTATGGCAAAGTAACCGCTTTGCTTAAACAAATATTCCTGCTGTATTACCACACTACTGATCAGAAATAAATATGATTACAATGGCAAAACAGGATAACAAAACAAGAAAACGACATTCATAACACCATGTTGTAGCCCGGGGTGTGCTGGTTCTGTTTATATTCTGATGTTCTGCACCTCAGCTGAATTGCATGCATTATTTCAGCAAGCAGTACACAATAGTCTGCTTTTTCTAAAGTCCACCGACACGTGGAAATTAGAGCATACATGTCACATGCACGTTCCTTCTACCATTGCCTTAGATCACAGCATGACAAAGTGGCTAAAAGCTTTATAGAAGACATCTATTTAAATATAACTTATTAGTGATCGACCTCTTCATCCTAACTGACAATCTCATGATGTGAAGTTTTTAATAGATTCACCTCTTCCTCTGCATTTAATGGTCAGTTTCCCAAGGCTTGACACCCCTGGGCCTAGTATGAATCTATTACTCACAGCTCAGTGCCAATATACTGTCATAATTATTCTGGTTGGAAAACTTATGTGTAGGGCAGAGAGCTTTAGAGATACATTTCAGTGCACATCTTAGTCAGGAGTTTGTTTCTTGGTGGTAGTAGTCCCAAACAGATATGGATCAAAGGGTTGACAGTTCCTAGATAGTCAATGTCGACACAAAAAGTGGACGTAAACAAGGTCAACATTGATAAAAGGTAGACAAGGATGTCGTACACTTTACCGTTCCCAACCAGAGTACACATGGGTGATAAGGTATAAAAATGGGAGAAAAAAGACAAAAATCACGTGTTGACCATTGTCATGCATGTGTCAACATTTTGTCAATGTCGACCTTTTGGCAGGGCTGAAACTAGGATTTTCGTTGCTATTTGGGCCCACGCATGCGCAATGCCTATTGGACGCATGCGCAGTCCTTTTAATTTGCTTATCAGCGATCAGCTCTGAATCAGGCTCCTAAGTCACATTATAATTGGATACATACAATGTTCATTCGTAGGCATATAACATTGCGTGTCAAGTCGTTTTAAACATAGAAGTATTAAGATGTATTGCAAGAGGATCACCAGTATTAAATGTGAATTCTTTGTAATTAAAATGTAATTAACAAAATCCTTATTATTTATTATATATATATTATTCCTTGTGGGGGAGGTCATGATTACTTGACTCAATGCGAAATGCATCATAATGCACCCGAACCGATAGGATATTGGAGGCTGGTACTCTTAAGGTCCTCATCCACTAGTGCGCCATGCGCACTCTTCATGCGATTCCAATGCACTGTTGCTAAAGGTTGCATGATAAGTGTCACATCGCATGCCCATTTCTTGCGATAGCGATGCAAGGTGCGCTCCTGGGCGCATCGCATCACAATCGCAAATCTCAGTGGCTTCCACAAGGATCTATATGATCCCGCAGCCATGACCGGAATCATATATACTATACATTGTATGCATAAGGATCGCGTGAATTGGCTGGGTATCACAATCAAGGTACCGCCTACGATTCATCACACTAGTGGATAGGGACCTTTACAGTCTGTAAGCAAGCATGGTATCATTCTTTGCAGGGATTGTTTCATTGTGCCTTTACTTCTGCAATGGCTAAATGAAATCCCATGAATAATTAGAATGAGATAAATGTATATAGATGTAATGAGACATATTTGCATAGCGCTGTCCGTAACACGCACCCTTACCGTTAAACAGATGTGACAGCAACTTGTTTAATTTCAAAAGTTTGCTGAAACCTTGCTCCAACCAAAAACAGATGTCACATCTTATTTTTCACCAGTGTAGATGCCTTCTAGTTTACACTTTGTCAACTTCTTTTGCTGCCCCTTTCAGTTTAACAAATGATCACATGCACACCAGCTAAATGTCTAATAAATCCTTAGGCGAATCTAGGATGGGTTGTGTGGAACTGACTTTAAAAATACTTGATGGAACATTGCCCTTGTCTGTGAATAGTTGTCAGATTGGATTTATTACTGCTGCAGCCATTACAAAGATGTGTAGTAAGGTGCTTAGAGATCAGACTTTCTATGAAGAATATGATTTTGACTATTGCAGTGTCACGGTCAATCAATTATTCACAGCGACAGTCTCCAGCAACAGAAGTTTGTTAGCGCCCCTACACTAAAAACTTTTTTCTGTTGTCTGTCTTGTTTTGCGCACAGCGGGTAAGGATTTTTCAAGCTGATTGAGTGATTTATAATGGTGGCGTATTTTGACCTTTTGCCTGTAATTCTTGTCAAGAATGTATCTAGAAGAAAGACAATTTCTTTGTAATCCAATATACTTTAACAAGAAGAGGAGACAGGGTCGAAAGCAAAGGTTCTGCATTTCGTATCATCCAGTAATACACAATACATAAAAGGAAATTAAAGGTAGAGATCCTAGGTAGGTACTGTAGTATGTATGAATGGCATTTTCAAGGCTCAAATTATTATATGTAAGCACTTCTTCACATCAACCAGATGAACAGCTGTTCTCTTACATGTACAGTAATTGCCATATATGAAGCGTGAATATAAAATATCCTTTTTACTGCTGATTGCGGATTTTCCATTCTACTATTCTAACAAGGGATGGCTGGCAAATTCTAGCATAGGGATGATCACATAGTTCTGTCTTATGCTGCCCAAACACTTATGCGATCAGATGCGATGGGACATCGCAATGCGATGTCCCATCGCATCTGATCACATCAAGTGGTGCCCAGTGCAGCACCCGATGTCGCATGCCATCCTGTGATGGACATCGTGTGCTGGAGTGGTGGTGTGTCGGCTGTGTAGGCGGGACCGGAGCTGGGGACCATAGCGGGGGAGATCTCAGGTGGCGGGACTTGTCAGCGGCAGCAGTTGACTTTGAAACACTCTGACGGCCCTCTGATTGGCTGAGGCCGCTGAGAGAGTGCTCTCTCAGCCAATCAGCGGCATCACATTCAGGCGGCCGCTGATTGGCTGAGAGAGCTCTCATCTGCTGCCACGTTCCTCTGCCTGAAAGCTCCATCGCTCCGTTCCCCGCTACACAACCGCCATGCTTCCCCTGCTGCTGCTGAGTCCCTCTGGTCCCCAGCATTAAGGTACCGGCTCCCCACCAGCGCTCCGGTACCCATCCCGGCCGCGCTCCCCGAACCCACCGCTGATTGCATTCGAGCAATCGCATGCGATTGCTCATGCAATTCAATAAATATTATGTTCAGCTCATAATATCTATCGATGCGACATTCGACAACATGCCTGCGCATCGCGTCGAATGTCAGCTTAAAAATGCATGCAATCATTCGATTTATCGGCCAATGTGGTCGAAATCGAATGATTGCATGCAATATCTCACATATGTATGGGTAGCATTACAGTGCATGAGCAGAGGTAACAGAACATAAGGCTGTAGTATGATTTTAGCTGTAATACATGTTGAATTTGCATGGAGATTTAGGAGGTTATCGAAATGATGTGGAACGTGCCTGCTGATCTTAGGCTGCTCAGAACGAACGCTTCCGTGCAAATTGACCAGAATAAGGTCCAGTGTTCTTACCGCCGACAAAGTGAGCATTTAAGACATTCTGCTCTGCTAAATTGGCATAGGCCTGCGATGGAGTATACACCGCCCAGCCACAGTGAATCCTGCCCCATGCAAGCCTGCAAATTCATTAGCATAAGCCACTCACCATTGAATGATCCCTCCACTGTGTGCAGTCTGTGCATAGCCCAGAACTTACTCGGCGGCTGCTACAGAAACAGTTTTATCGTGCCGGAGCTGACGTCACTGGCCTATCCCTAAAAAGCCTGGATCACAGGATGGCCTTGCACATGCCTACTATGGGTGATACACATGCACAGTCTATCGATAATCGCCCGGCCTGCTAATTCCCAGCCGTGCAATCAGGTCTGAAAAACCCACAGAGTTTTTTACTTCCACTGTTATCCTGTAGCCAGCAGTATCCCTTTCATATTTAACTAGTAAAGACTTATCGCAAGAGCTGTCCATGGCGTTAGTAATCGGATATGTTAGTGCATATGTGATTATTATGGATGCCTTAGCCGGCCGAGTAGGACCGCGGGTGTTAGAGCATCCCGCCCTATATGCCTCAAACCCCCAATTCTACAAAAAACATAAGTAAAATACAATAAACTGGTAGCACCGTGACGTTGCACAGTGCTGTCCTATGAAGTTAATTTCCTGATAGGATGAAACATGTTTGTTACTTATTGTATTTGTTATTTAGGGCAGAGGTCCTCACACTTTATCTAGTTGGCATCTACAGTAAAACCATTAGTAACACATGTCATGCAAATGCCAGCACATGTCAGTGTGTGAGAGGCCACAGTGTGCTAGAATTAAAATATTCTATACGCTTTATTTGTATTACTAATGTTCCAAAATGCTGTCTTTGGATTGGGAGTTTCAGTCAAACAAAAGCAGGATTTCACTGTATCACACAGAGGGGCAGATTTATTAAACTCGGTGAAGTGATAAAGTGTCTAGTTTTTATCACCAGCCAAACAGCTCCTACCTGTCATTTTTCAAACCAAGCCTGTAACTTTACAGGTAGGAACTGATTGGCCGGTGATAAAAACCAGACAGTTTATCACTTCGCCGAGCTTAATAAATCTGCCCCAGAGTGATGTCACTGTATCACACAGAATGAGGTCACTGTATCACACAGAATGATGCCACTGTGACCAGGGCCGCCAAGAGAAATCCTGGGCCCCGGTACAAGAACTTCCTGGGGCCCCCACGGACCCGTTGTTACGCCACTGCTTCCAAGGTGGATACATGTACAAAAATTTACTGTAATGCCTATTACACATGTCACACACCCATTACATATTATACCACATGCCATAATGCTTATTCCATGTTATGCCACACACCGTAATTCTCATTGCATATTAGGGGGTTAACATGCTCGTTGCCATGGGGTTAACCTGCTCTGCCAGGGGTTAACATTCTCTGCCAGGGGTTACCATGCTCTTTGCCATAGGATTAACCTGCTCTGCCATGGGTTACTTGCTCTGCCAGGGGTTAACATGCTCTGCCAGGGGTTAACATTCTCTGCCAGAGGTTGTAATGCTCTTTGCCATGGGATTAACCTGCTCTGCCAGGGGTTACATGCTCTGCCAGGGGTTACATGATCTTTGCAAATGATTTATGCTCTGCCATGGGTTACATGCTTTGCTAGGGGTTAACACGCTTGTTGTCATGGAGTTACAGTACATGCTCTGCCAGGGGTTACATGCTGACAGAGTTGGCTCTCAGCCCCAGCAGCATGCAGGGAGGAAGAAGACACAGAGCAACAAGCCACTTACCTTCCACCTTGGAACACAGTGACCTGGACATGGATGGGGAACCAGGTCTGGGACTGCTGGGCTGGAGACATGGCACCTGCTGCTGATGGCGGCTGGGTTGTGGAGAGGGTCAGGCTGGATTCTGCGGAGTGGGTGGTACTCCCGCGGGAGATGGCCTCTCTCTGACCCAGCTCCTCTCAGCACCCAGGGACTACCTACCCTAAGTATCCTCCTGTCGTCGAGCCACGGTAAACTCCAAAGTCACATGGCTAGCTTTCAGCAGGCCCTGGAGTCAGAGAGTGGAGCAATGCTCAGAAGGACCTCTGTGATGCTGCTGCCCCCAAGCCAGCCCACGTCTGCCTACATTCGCACTCCCAATGCCGCCGCTGAACAGCTGACTCTGGCGCAATCAGACCCGGTGGACTTGCCACCAAATAAACAAAAAAAACCATTGTGTCCAGACCAAGGCCCCCCTGACAGGCCCAGGCCCGGATAAATTGTACCTCCCCCCCCTCTCGGCACCCCTGACTGTGACACACACAATGATGCCACTATGTCACCCAGAATGATGGCCCTGTATCAACCAGAATGATGCCCCAGAGGATGCCACTGTATCACACAGGATGATGCCATTGTATCACACAGAATGATGCCACTGTGACACACAAGATGATGCCACTATATCACCCACAATGATGGCCCTGTATCAACCAGAATGATTCCCCAGAGGATGTCACTGTATCAAACAAAATTATGCCACTGTTTCAAACAGAATGATGCCACTGTGACACACAGGATGATGCCACTGTATCATGCAGAATGATGCCACTGTAACACACAGGATGATGCCACTGCATCATGCAGAATGATGCCACTGTGACACACAAAATGATGCCACTGTATCACACAGAATGATGCCACTGTGACATACAGGATGATGCCACTGTATCATGCAGAATGATGCCACTGTGACACACAGGATGATGCCACTGTATCATGCAGAATGATGACACTGTGACATACAGGATGATGCCACTGTATCACAGAGAGGATGTCACTGTATCACACAGAATGATGCCACTGTATCACACAGAGGATGTCACTGTATCACTCAGAATGATGCCACTGTATCATGCAGATTGAGGCCATTACCTGTACCATTTCCACTTTAAAGATCTCTTTCCACTGCAAAAATCAAATCAGATTATTCAGAATATTCCCGGATTGGCAGTGCCAACTCCTTGTGCAGGAATGTGGCTCTCTCCATGCTCTAAACGGGTCCCAGCTCGAACAACCTGGGTTACCCTTTTACACAGCACCTCGCCTAGGTCAATGCCAGGTGCATTGGTTACATGCACTCATCAGAGACTAGGGTTGCCAATCCCGGAGCATTTTTTCAATCCCGGAATTCGGGATTGAAAAATGCCCGATCCCGGGATTCCCGGGATCCCGGGATTGGCTTCCCTGATTAAAAAACCTGCCCCGGCCGCCCCGCATATTTACTTACATGTGCGGTGCGGTGCGGCCGGGAGGGTGGTCGGTGAAGCTGGGAGGGTGGGCGGCTGATTGATGCCGGGAGGCAGGCGGGTGAGCAGCCGGGAGGCGGGCGGGTGAGCAGCAGGAGCCGGGCAGGCAGGATACAGGAGCCGGTCAGGCGGGCGGGCGGGCGTGTCATGTTGGACGCATCTGTGTGCAGCTGCTACTTGGCCTGCGCAGCGTGACCTCCGGGCTCGTCAAGCTGCGCAGAGCCATACTGCCGGGTAAGGGAGAAGCCAGGCAGCGTCTGAGCACACGCTCAGACGCTGCCCGGCATTAGACTGTGCATGTGCAGTTTAATCCCGAAAATCCCGGGATTGAAAACTCCAATCCCGGGATTGAAATCCCGGCGTTTTAGGGGCAAAATCCCGGGATCCCGCCGATCCCGATCCCGGGATTGGCCACCCTATCAGAGACCCATGCCTATTTTAAAAAATGTAGGTGCCCAGATTTTGCATACTATATTGAGCGCCTGAAAGCCCTCTGGTACTATATGGATGGGAGCATATGAGACCTGGACAACTGTGGATCGCCATGCTGGCGTCCCCATTGCACCACTCTAATTATGTCCCTGCCAACATCTCGGCTCATTTTCCCCTTGCACCATATAAAGGAATATGGGATAAAAAGCGGAGATTCCCTGGTGTTCTAAAGAGTCATGCACACAGCTGTACATTGCAGTGTTGTCCCATGGGACATTGCTAGGAATTTATCTCCGCCTCTGATCATTACAAATGGTTATTCCCCATGGTATGGTGTGAACATGTAACGGAACATCCCAGATTTATCTGTCAAAGTTTCTGCGTTCTGAAGAAAACTGATAAATCCCTGATGACTTAATATTTAAGTGCTTTGATTATTAGCAACTGGCTCATATGACCTTACTTATTGATACAGAAGCAGTGAGGGCATATCGTTTCCCACACTTCATGGTAGATTATTGTTGTCATTAAAATAAAGACAAATTAAAATCTGTTCTGAATTATATATCAAGACATGCGTCCAGTTACAGAACCCAGGACTAGATGATTATTAATTATGTAATGATATGTAAAAGATCTGAGCTTTTACATATCATTACATAATTAATAATTATGCATATGCTTTCATTATCACATGACTGTAGCCTTGTGTCAACATTATGCCAATCATTTTTGCAGAAAGCAAATAAAGTTTTGCTTCATTTGAAAAGAACAGCATGCGCATTTGACGCAACATTTCAGAGCTGACAATTTATAGGGAAGCTATCATAGTGTAATAGCATTGTACCAAAAGCAGCTTTTCTTCATAAACCCTTTCATTTAATCCTTGAAGCTGGTAAGGAGCATGTCGACTTGGGAATTAACTGGAGATTGAAGATAAGAAACAGGCCAAAGTTAATGACAACTGCAGAAAGCAACTGATAGACAAATAATATCATCCCAATGTGGACATTACATCTTGGTGAAGCTTAGAACTAAGTAGAGAATAAAATGATTACGAAGAGGTCAACTACAAAGATTCTGTGCCTTTCTCTACCAGATGCGACCTTGAAAAAAAGTCAGCAGAAAATATAATATGCTAAAATATTGGTGTGTCTGCAGTTTAAAAGTAGTACAGTATAATGTATTTTCTTGGCTACCATTTACCAAATAGGAAAATGGTACCATGTGTTTTTTAAAATAGCATTTTTTAAATGGTTCTCTTTGATTTTTTTACCACTAGACTAGGCCAATCCCAGGTATCAGAATTGGCAGTATCCTGGAATTTGGCCCTAAATTGCTGGGATTTTGGGATTAGAATGCACATACGCAGTCTAATGCCATGCAGCGTCTGAGCACGTACTCTGATGCTGCCCGGCTGTTCCTGACCCGGCGTGTGGCTCTGGACATGGTCACAGGTCACGCTGCACAGCCGGTTGCAACCCCGCACCTCTCCGGACCTTTGTTGCCCACCTGCTCCTGCCGGCACTGCCGCGGTCCGGGCCACACCACACGCCCATGTAAGGAGGACAATCTCGGGACTCTCATGATTGAGCATTTTTCAATCTTGAATACCAGGATTGAAAAAAATGCCCCAAGATTTGCATCCCTACACTAGACTACCACTGGAAACTAGAGATATTACTGTTGCATGTAATGAATCATCCTCCCACTGAATTCTGCAGGCGTTTTTTACATGGCTATTGTCTCAACTATATGTAATGAAGGGTTATGGTATAAAGCAGAGGTTTCCAACCTTGGTCCTCAAGTACCCCTAACAGTTCAGGTTTTCCAAGTCATCCAGCCGGTGCACTGTGTATCATCAACAGTCAATTTTAAAAATCCACAGGCGACAAGGAAAACGTGAACTGTTAGGGGTACTTGAGGACTGTGTTAGCAACCACTGGCAATAAAGGTGTGACATCAAATGGTCGACAGTGACAAGGTCAACATTGACAAAGTGTTAACAAATAAATAGTCAACACATGAAAAGGTTGACATGTTTTTTTTTAATGGTGTCAAAAGTTTCAAAAATAATAAAAAAAAGCATGTTGACTTTTTGATGTGTTACCATTGTCGTATGTGTGTGTGTATATATATATATATATATATATATATATATATATATATATGTCCCTTATTGGGTTGGTTTGTTCTTCCCTATTTCAAGTACGGTGTTTCGGTGTGCTTCTATGTAAGGTCAAAAATCATTTGAAGAAAGCAGAAAAACAGCCAATCAATGTGATGTGTTGTTTCAAAATCATAAAAATGATTACTATGGAGACTGGTGACAAGTATGGTGTACCAAATTCACACTAAAGGTGGAGTCGAGACACCTTACTTGGTTTATTTGCTTGGGGATAAGGGTGGTGTGGATTGTAGTTGTGTACCGAAGTTAAGGTTTTGTGAAGGTAGATTGGGTGCGTAAAGGTTTCTTTGTGTAATTTCTTTGTTCAGCCTCAAGGTTCATCAGTGAGATGACGTGCTCCAGCGTGAATAATAAAAAGTACAAAAAAAAAACATGTGTAGGATTGTATAGGAAAAAGAATTAGAGACAGGACACCTTTGTGAAGGAGCCAGAAACTGAACAGTGAATGGGCGTACCCTCACTCACACAGGATAATGTTGGGTAAATGTGTATAAAGGTATCTTTTCTACAACAGGAAAACAACCTTCTCCTTTTCGAGCAAAACACCTGGATTAGATATGCCTACCTTACTTACAAAAAGTAAGGTTCAGGAAAACATGTAGTGGTTTCTTTTGTTAGCAGGGGAGGATATTTTGCGTACCCAACTCACATAGAAAAAGATTAGTTCAAAGAGCATCAAGGTATCTTTTATAAGTTCACTTTGGTGATAGAATTCCTTAAGTATATCCAGACCCATTCAAACAAAAAGGGTTGGCCCACACGAGAGCTGAAGGGCTTGGGAAATCATAACCGATTTTTTTTTGTGCTCTTTGTTTTACTCCAAACTGAGCACGCAAACTCACACTGGTGTGTATCTATAGAAACAGACTAAGCAAAGAGCAGACTTAGGGGGGTATTTAATGTCTGCCAATATATACAAAAAAACAGCCCGGGATTCTGACTGTCGGGATGTTCCGACAGTCGGAATCCCGGATTCAATACTCCCTTAACCACTACAATTTTTTTTATAAATTGGGGCAAAAATGTATCTTTTAACACAAAAAAACAGCTTTTCAGAGAGCCCCTCTTTTGCCGGCGCTTGCCAGAACCTGAGTGCTGGCGGAGAGGGACTCCATTAGACTGGGACGCACGAACGTCTCACACGCATGCATGTCTCAGTCTGTGGGTGGCGAAACCCTGGCCGTCACCGTTTCAGGGAGACCAGCAGGATTAGGAGGGGTGCAGGGAGGTGGGGGCAAGTGTTGGGGACCGGCGGCGAGGACCTAGGGGAAGCTCTGTCGGAACGGGGCGCACTAGCGTTTTGTGCACGCGTGCCCCCTTCCGACGGCTGGGGGCAGGGGATGGAATCGCGAGCCCCTGCAAGCATTAGCCGCGCTCCATCTGTATCTCCAGAGATTAATACATAGGGGTTTATTCTAGTTCATTCTTTCTGACAAAATCCTTCTTAGATGGACAAAACCATGTGCATTGCAGGGGGGCAGATGTAACATGTGCAGAGAGAATTAGATTTGGGTGAGTTATTTTGTTTCTGTGCAGGGAAAATACTGACTGCATGATTTTACACTTCAATATAGATCTCACTTTGAAGAAAAACCCCACCCAAATCTAATTCTCTCTGCACAAGTTACATCTGCCCCACCCGCAGTGCACATGGTTTTGTCCATCTAAGAAGGATTTTGTCAGAAAGAATGGACTAGAATAACCCCCATAGTCCCATAGCCGCTAGCATTTTATTTATATTGCAGATAAGCTATAATATTTGAGATTCTCTTTTGATGGAGTTTCTGTCTCCCTTTGTTCTACCGTTACGGAGATATCGCTCAGCTAGCATCAGCTGCAGATGTAAAGGTTATGGTATTACAATTAGGATGTCATAATTATGCTGTGAATGAAGCATTTGGAAACAAACACAGTCCTTCTCCTATTATCACTTTCTTTTATTTTTCACAGATGCAATATAAAAAATAAAATTACTCTGGCAAAGCTTCAAATCACAATAATTCCGAAAGATGCCAATGTTAAAAAAAAAAAAACCATAATCAGAGCTATCAACAATGCTACACAGCTCTTATTATTGTAGCTCCATAGAACAGGCATTCAATGTAAATGTGTGGTAAAGGATGTGTTGTCTGTCTCAATCTTTGCATTTATATCAGCACTTTCATATTGAAGTGTGTGACGAATCTAGTCGGTTTTCTTTTCTTCTCTTGATGTTAGTGGATTATATGGGGATGGACTGTATGAGGTTGTTAGAACAGACATGTGAGATGATGAAACAGTGCATTAATACTTCTGCTTTTATTGAGAAACCGATTTAATAGTAAATGTGGTAGAACGGTCAGCATGATGTATTTTTGAGATCTTTTATTGCTGTAGTTCTAGGCTGTATATTAAATCAGACGGTGGTTGACGTTGCAGAAACATACATTTTTTTTTTCATGTTAAGAACTATATCTAATGGCGAAATCCTCAAATCTCCCACCTTGTGATCTTCCAGAGGAGAAATTAAAAACATAGGGTGAGATTTAATAGGATGAGAGATTTGGGAAGAAATCTCCAGTTTTTTTAAAGTGGCAATCATTTACACTGCAAAACCAGTTTGATTTTGCTGTGTAAATGATTGCCGCTTTAAAAAAACTGGAGATTTCTTCCCAAATCTCTCACTTTCTGAATCTCTCATCCTATTAAATCTCACCCATAGTTGGTTGGTATATGCTAATGTCATAATGGAATATGTTTTTAATGAGAGCCTGTAAATATATGGGGGGTTATGGGTGTGGTATGATGTGTGTTATGAGTCTTCGGGGTAAAGATGGGAGTTCTATTGAAGATTAGATGCCACCCATAGCAACAATCACATTCTACTTATTGTTTGTTTAGCACCTTCTAGAAGATAATATATAGAACAAACTCCCATCTTAGTAAATATACCCCATCATGCCAACATGGTCATAGGCCCTTATTCTGGTTCACTCACAAAGGAAAATTCCTTCTCAAATGGACAAAACCATGTGCACTGCAGGTGGGGCAGATGTAACTTGGCAAAGAGAATTAGATTTGGGTGGGGTTTTACTTCAAAGTGAGATCTATATTGCAGTGTAAAAATAAAGCAGTCAGTACTTTACCTGCACAGAAAATAACTCACCCAAATCTAAATCTATCTGCACATATTTCATATGCCCCCCCCTGCAGTGCACATCATTTGTCCATTTGAGAAGGAATTTGCTTTTGCGAGTGAACCAGAATAAGGGCCATAATGTAGACATTAGCCTTGTTGACAGCATGAAGATAGTGGTGAAATGTTGATATGTTAGAATGTCATCCTATCATCTCTGGTGGCCCAGGGATGACTTACCTATTCCAGATGGCTGCATTGGCTCCAGTGACTTTTCTGGGTCCTAGTGGCCACGTGATTGTCACTTTAAGGTCACATCTATAGTTTTCTGGCATTCCGCTATTTCTCACCATACCCCTAAACCCTGTAGCCCAACCCTAACTAACCCTCTTGGCCACAGCCTAACCCTAATGTCAACATTCCATGAAATTTCACCTATTGATACATGATCATCATAATACGAACGTTGTGGTGTCGACCTTTTGACTACATCTTATTTTTAATCATGAAGTCGGTATGCGAGACAGTATGACTCAAAATCTCATGCTGAAGCCGAAAGACAAAATCATAGCAAAAATTTATCTGGCTCAGAACTGCAGAGTACTTAACGATGCAAATGTTGAAATCTTTTTGGTTATGTGTAACTCTTAAAGAAGTTAAGCAGCCATTTTGTAGAAGGAAACCATAATCATGAGAATACAGCCTTGTAATTCATTAAGTACATTCATCAGACTGTGGTCAGCATTCAATGGCAATGCGAATGAGAAATTATATAGAGATCAAACTATTGGAAATGATTCACATATATATTATGGAAACACAAAAGGATACATTTACTAAAGCTTCTAAGAATGAAAAGTGATGTTGCCCATAGCAACCGATGAGATTCTATTTTTTTCTAGGATGCAATAGAAAGGGTCAATTTACTAAAATGGAAATTCTACTGAAGATGGGTTGTTGCTCATAGCAACCAATCAAAATCGAATTGGTTGCTATGGGCACCATCCCATCTTCAATAGAACTCCCATCTTGGTAAATTTACCTCATAGAGTCTGATTGGTTGGTATGGATAACCGCATCTTTTCATTATTAGAATTTTTAGTAAATTTACCTAAAAGTGATGATAAATCCACCTTGGAAAAATATTACATTTTACCAACTAAGCAAGCGTGTATTGCCCATCTATATATAGTATTTCTTTATATCAAGGGCATTTTTTGTACAGGTTGAGTATCCCGTATCCGAATTTTTTTGGAATAATTAGAATTTTTTTTTACCCCCCCCCCCCCAACCCTTTTTTTTATACTTACCAAGTCCTCCGGCGTCCACGGCAGGCCTTCAGCATCCTCTCCGTCATCTCCAGTGGTCCCAGGAGTGCATTGCGCGAGTGTGTGCGCGCGTGACATCACCGGCGCGCCTGGGAACTCGCGCCTCCTGGGACAGCTGGAGACTCAGCTGAAGGCCTGCCATGGACCCCGGAGGACTCCATGGACGCCGAGGGACCACCGGGGCACCATTATGGGACAGGTAAGTATGTTTAAAAAAAAAATTATTCCAAAATCCGGAAAAATCTCTTATCCGGAATGCTCATGGTCCCGAGCATTTCAGATAAGGGATACTCAACCTGTATTACATTTTTGTTTACATTGTAGCTAATTAGCTCCTCCTCTGTCTGAACATCTGTCTACATAGGACATCTTCTGTCTCCATCATTACAATGATCGTTTTCTCTTCCCCCTTGTCTTACACTGCTTTTGTTCACACTAATATTTAAAATATCAGTCTAGCGGGGTTTTTTTTGCAAGTCAATAGCTAATGACGGGGTGTAATGTCACTATCATAATAGATACATCAATCTAATTAGATAGATTTTCATTTTGCACTGACACTAAATCTTCACGATCTGACATCTCTAATGAAGCAAATTAATGTTGACAGAGATAGCGACATAGCTGGCACTGCACAGAGATGCATAAAATATTAGCTAGATATCCAAATGGAAAATATTCTGCCACACACATTATTTTCTCTACACCGGCGGTCTTTAATTAATCATATTGTAAAATCTGCTGTCAGCAACACCTTTCCAAGGGTTTCATCTATTTAATGGATTATGGTGACATTTAGGGTTATCATATTCATCTCCCAAAGGAGTTTACCTATCTATTTAATGTTTATTTCTGTTTATTTTGTTAGTACCTAGATGGCTATGTCAGTCCAGTAGTGTGACATCTGACACGTCAACTGACGTTTTTTCTGTAATTTATGTAAATAATTACACCAAATACATAACTATAACTAATAATAATAATAATAATAATAATAATAATAATAATAATATACATTTACACCTTTACTTTGTGTAGTGGAGAATATTTATAGTAACTCATTGCAATACCAATATAAAGTAATGGTTCTCAGGTATGGGTCTTTAGGTTGACAGCGCCTAGGTTGACAGTCAAAAGGATGACCCCTTTTGTTCGACAGTCAATATGTCGACACATGCAAAAGGTTGACATGAAACAGTTTGATATGGAAAAAAGTCAACATGATTTTTTAAAGTTTCCTTGTGTCTGTGTCAACATAGGTCGACATGGACAACGTATAAGTGTTCTGCGCTCGGCACACTAATTATATTATTCCTCTATGCCCACTGGGATGTTATAGTATGAAGCAAAATCATAAAAAACTTACGTCAACCTTTTTCCATGTCTACCTTCTTAATGTTGATTGTTTTGCTTGGATCGACCTTTTAACTATGTCGATCTAGACACTGTTGAACTAATGAATGTGGTTCCCTACACAACAAAGACGTCCAAACAAGTATTTATTTGCTTCAACTTACTTTTTACTTTTAGTAACTTTCTTACAAATATTTAAAGGCATTTCATTTTTTTTTTACTTGCAGGCATCTTACATTTACACAAAGGGGGGATTCAGTTAAGCTCAATGGGAATAATCCAGACTTAAATGCAAATTTGTTCTCAAAATGGGTAAAACCACTAAAGCCCCGTACACACGGGGGAGATATATTGCTCTGTGTCTCCTGTTCATCAGCGACCAGAGATGGTCGCAGATGAAAAAGAAAACTGCGGGGGGGGGGGGAGCCCGGCAGTGGAAATCAGCTGGTCACAGGAGCATGTTCCTGCGACCAGCAATCACTACAGGGGTAAAAACGGGAGCGCGCCCCCAGCGATATATCGCCGGTGCACACTCCCATCGCTTAGCGACCATATTGCCTGCGATATTACACAAAATCGCCCCCGTGTGTACGCACCTTTACTCTCTGCATGCATCCCATAGGATCATGAAAGATAGACTCCGTAGATCCAACATGGAGACCAGGATTTTTCTGTGTTCTGACAGATCAATCATTCAAAATAAAGGCAACACACATCAATACCCCTTCCCAATTCCCAAACGACAACAGACTGTCAATCATTGTCAATCTACAGCTGATCAGCTTTCGACGTAACATTATGGTGTGGTAGAAAAAATGAGAGAGGTTACCTTCCCAAATTACCTGCATTATAGTAGTGCATGAATTCCATGGGAACCTAATGGCTCACTGCATTCCTCCCCTGAACAGCTGCAAATCATGTACTGATGTCAAGTCACAATTATTAAACTTGGCTGCAGACTCTTTGTGGGTGGGCGGCATCAAGTTTTCTGGAGGTAAAGTAGAGCAGTTGGCTAAAGCAACCTATCAGCTTCTGGCTGTCATTTCAAACTTGTACTAGATATGTAACAGAAGCTGATTGGTTGCTTTGGGTAATTTCTCCACTTGATCTCTTTAGATGGCTTGGTACATCTCATCAAGTGTACCTAAATAATACTAAATATACAAAGCTAAAATTAAAATGAAATCATTTATATAATTGGGATTTTTATTCCTTGCCAGAGTAAACAGACAATCATCTGTCATTCAAATGTCAGCAATAAGTGCTGGAAATAGGTAGAGATGTATTATGTTCCATTATTAATCCTCACAGTTGTCTGAGGACATTGTTAATTCACTCTTTTTCTCAAATCGTTTTATTAGCTTCCTAAAAACATGTCAAGATAAAATAAAAAAATGAGAGATGTTTAAGATATGAGATAAATAGTTTCAAGAGACCTGAAATTAAGTCCAAATGTTTCCTCTCCTCTGCAGGGCTGCACCAGTTTTCCTTCCCTGCTCAGGCAGGTACAGTAGATTACCACTGGCCTGACTACAGTATATCAGTATGCAGTCATTAGATCTACTGTACAGTGTCTAGGTAGACAGTCAAAAGGTTGACATGGTCAAAAGGTCAACAGCCAAAAGGTCAGCATGGTCAAAAGTTCGACATGAAAAAAGGAGTTGACTTGTGTCGACAAATGGTATTTCATACCCTACCATCCACTACGGTGTGGTGGGAGAATATAATAGTGTGCAGTGAGGCACCGTGCCCAAAGCATGGCGACTGCAGCGAGCCATGCGAGGGGACGCGGTACACCTAGACAGTGTCCATACCGACCTATGTCAACATACACCAAAAAACATAAAAAACTCATGTCAACCTTTTTGAATGTCGACCGTGTGACAATGTCGACATTTTGAATGTCGACCTTATGACCACGTCGACCCTATGACTGTCAACATTTTGACCATGTGGACTTTTTGACTCAACCGTTTGACCACGTCAACTTTGACTGTCGACCTTTTGACCCTGTCTACCAATAGTGGTCGACATTTTGACTGTAGACCAAGACATTGTGGATCTAATACACTGTAACCGACTTATTTCTAGGCTGTGTTGCTTAACCAGCCACCTGGACAGTAACGATACAAGTGCATCGCTTGTAATTTTGGAAATGTATGCCCTGCTTACTGCTGGTCAGAAGCCTATTTAATCCCTTTGCTTCTAAGGTGTTTCCCACTTGTTATGTGGTACACAAATTCTGCCTTATTATTTTTTGGGTTGAATTTTTAGAAAATTCCATTCCTCCTATCAACAAAACAATGGTCACATCCTGCTTTATAATTTATATGGGAAGAACGTGGCCAAAAAGATAATGTATTTATTCTGTTTGATAAACACCACCAAGGAACACTTTGTGGTTCTTGATTTGGCACTAATCCACCACTCTGACACAGTTCAGCTGCCCCAGTCATGTTTTAGTGATAAAATGGCCTTAGAAGGTTTTTCTTGTGATAGGCAATGTTTGTTTTGAGCAATAATATAACATAACTGGGGAACAGTGGTTTAATTGATAAATTTTAATTGATCTGAAATTAAATTCAACTTTTAGTAAGTATACCCACAGAGGTGTGATGTTATAACTGCCCATCAAACATAGGACTGTTGACTACAGGAGTTTGGGGATACAATAATCATTATCCTGCACTGACCAGCCTGGCACTTTTTTCACTACATGCCTGCCATCCCTTTACCATAGTGGCAACCAGTCTAAGCTGTTTCCCTGGTTCATCTATTAGTTGATTGATTTCCTTCTAACAAGAGACAGGTTGGTGTTTATTAAACGAAAGCTGGGTATACATCAGTCGATGTGCAAACGACACAACGACATCAATGATTTCCCATGAACTCCTAGTCAAATGATCTAATCAATAAACACTGTGCAATCTTACAAACAACCAAACAATATATCATACATCATTAGGTCGTTTGTCCATGAAAAATATATCTGATATAAATGTAGGTAGTGCGTAGAAAATGCTTAATGTACTGAAAATCGCTGGTAATATCAGTTTGAGCTGCATGTGCGACCAACCTGAAGAAGCCATGAACAGGTCAAGGGAGCGTGC
This sequence comes from Crinia signifera, assembly GCF_055691185.1. NCBI lineage: Eukaryota > Metazoa > Chordata > Amphibia > Anura > Myobatrachidae > Crinia > Crinia signifera. The sequence continues at coordinate 87,472,758 of NC_139221.1, forward strand.
AATAGTACGCACACACTGGACAAGGCGATCGATTTTGAAGTCCCAATCTGGCAAAATCAGGCACATTGTTATTAAATATTGTCTTGTGTACCCAGCTTAGAACAACTTTTTTGTGTTCTGCCAGACATGAGTTAATTTACTTACCTTTTTCATACGCCTTCATTTTGTAATAATAAGAACACTCTATTGAAACTTAATATATTTAATTTTTCCTTCTACTATTCTAGAAAAGTAAACATGTCTTTGTTCAACAACCATAGTAACAGAAAAAAAAATGCCATTCGGTTCCTCTAAGAAGCAAAATAATGGAGGGCATTATAACCAATCCACTAGAAGTATTAGGAAGTGGCCATTTAGTGTTTATAAAATAGGTTGATAATAAATGTCCTTTTTAAAAGTTTATATGAGGTAACACAAGCAGAATATAGTGAAGCGTAACTCCTGAGTTGTCCATTAAGGCTTAAATCAAATAATGTTGCAGTTTATTTAATGTTCTGTTATTTTGTTTTCCTTCAGTAGTTCTACGGTTGGTAGTCAATTAAAGGCAATGGGGATGTTTCTAAGGGTTTTCTTTGCAAATGGATGTGCATTAAAGTATAAAAATACACAAACAAAAATATCCTGGGTGAGATTTAAAAGGATGAGAGATTTAAAAAGTGAGAGATTTGGTGAGAAATCTCCAGTTTTTTAAAGCGGCAATTATATACACTTCAAATTCAAACTGGTTAAGCAGTGTAAATGATTGCCGCTTTAAAAAAACTGGAGATTTCTTACCAAATCTCTCACTTTCTGAATCTCTCATCCTATTAAATCTCACCCCCTGGCCTTCTAGTACATAGGCAAACATAGGGGTCGTGGGAGAGGGTGCCCAGAAACCCTACTTTCCCATAGCCTGGACAGAAGCCACTACATGTAGTTTAAATGTCAGAATGGAGCTACTACACATGATGACTGGCAGCAGATATTCCTACCAAGTCCCCTGTGTTTGCCTGTGGACACCAGAGAGAGAATCTGCTAAGTGGCTTACTGTAATCATTGGGCCTGAAGCACTGCATTACATAAAATACACTTTGGGGCTTACTGTAGCTTATTACATGCTAATTATACATCATTTACTGGCTAGCAACAATCGCTCAAAAATCAAACATTTGGAAACCCCCATCCAGAAATCCTGCTTTAGCCCTGCAGCAATTGCCAAAGAGGTGTCTTCTATTGTTTGAAATTAAGTCAATATACAGATTCATGCATCCTGTAACTATGTCAATAATAACAGACATTTCTGTTTAGGATAAATGTCTTTAAAAATGGCTGGCACATACATGGCTGGCCTGTGTCATTAAGATCATATCCAATGGCTTGTTGGACCATGGTGTAGGCCTGTGCTGACTGTTGGCTACCTCCAAAACAACCTACATTCTAATTTGTGCTGAGGTGTTGGCTAGAGCAGTGGTTCCAAACTTTCTTGTAAAATGGCACCCTGGAGTTTCAATTAAATTAAGTGTGCTAAGCTGTCACCCTTGGGTTCTGTTTTGTGGTGAACATAGTTGTGGTTCTAATTGTACACATATTTTATAATTGTCACTGTTTTTTTTTCTATCACTTTGAGCATAAATATTTTTTGGATCCTAGGCCACCAACCCGAGGCACCACTTCAAGTGTTCTGAGGCACCCCAGGGTGCCTAGGCACACATTTTGGGTACCACTGGGCTTAGAGGGTTGTCTGATATTGAGAGAAAGTGATAAAAAATATTCCCAGGGATTCACAGGGATAGGGAGAGTATTAAGCTACAATATATAAATAAACTTCTCCAATTCAAGAAAGCCAATTCCATTAGCTACTGAATTGCTATAGGAGTATGTGCAAAGACAGCTTCCTTTGCACAATATGAAATCATTAAGGGTTATTTCAAGTATTAGGGCAATATCATGGAGCAATATATTGAAAGTATTAGGCTAATATCATGGTGAAATACATAGTTGTTTCCATCTGATTAGGATATGTTATTTAGTATTGGGTCTATTTATAAGGCTGGACACAAAAAATGCTGTTGCTAAAGACCACAGGCCTGATTATATCCAATGGGGATTACAGCTTTCACCAGTTCATCAACATCTGAAAATCAAGCGTTTTGAAGCTTGACCTCTTTTTGATAGAATTAGCCAGTGTAACCCTTTTTTGGATCCTTCCCATTGGATTATTCCCCATTAAAATAGCTTCTTCCAGCAATATAATTTAGATATGTTGGCACACAAAATTATATTAAAACCAATGTAATTTCTAAAAGCTTTATGTATCAAACATGGCTGTAGCTATGGGTGCGCGCGCTAGTGGTGTCAAGGACATAGAGCTTAGGGGATGGCACTGCCACTGCCCCATTGTATGGGTTGGGTACGAAATATCCTCTGAAAGGATAATGACACATTACTTACCCTTTGTACCATAACCTGACATTAACTCTCCACTCCCGTAATCTAACCCTAACCTCCCCGCCCCCACAGCCTAACCCTAGCCATCCCATACTTCAGCCAAGCCCTAACTGCCCCCTCCCCCCCCACAGCCTAAGCCTTCCTCTAGTAGCTAACCCCTAACTAGAATGTCACACAAACTTGGGATTGTGGTCATTGGGACCTTGCTGTCGGTTTTCTGGTTGTCGGGATCCTGGCTGCAGGTATTTTGACTTATAGTGTGTCTGAAACTACACCCTGCAGCCCAGAAAGCCAATGCAAAGCTGATATGATGCTCCAGACACTTCTGTTCTTCATGGTGCTTGTGGACAGTGACATTATGGGGGAAATTTACTAAGATGTGTATTCTACTTCACATGTGATGTTGCTATGGGCAACCAATCAGATCCTGTCTACTATCGTGTAGAGCAGGCCTGTCCAACGTTGGCCCTCCAGATGTTGTGAAACTACACATCCCAGCATGCTTTGCAATAGTTTTAGCATTCTCTAATAGCAAAACTGTGGCAAAGCATGCTGGGATGTGTAGTCTCACAACATCTGGAGGGCCAACGTTGGACATGCCTGGTGTAGAGGGTGCTAAATAAATACGAAGTAGATTCTGATTGGTTGCCCATAGCAACATCACATGTGAAGTAGATTTCACATCTTAGTAGATTTCCCCCTATCTGTTTTGGGGGCAGTATCGGCACATCATAATTTTGTTCTGTGTGCTTTTAAGAGCTAATACAGAGGTTCCCAAATGCGGTCCTCAAGGCACCCCAACGGTCCAGGTTTTAGGTATATCCATGGCTCAGCACAGATGATTAAATCTGACTGACTGAGTTACTAATGAAGTCACCTGTGGCCAAGCATGGATATACTGAATACCTGGACCGTTGGGGTGCCTTGAGGACCGCGTTTGGGAACCTCTGAGCTAATAGTTAAAAGGGCCCGCTGCAACCAGTGATAAATAGGCCCCTTACTAATTTATAGTTTGTTCCTTTTAATTTATTTTGCAAAAAGTTAGACTATTACCAGTCATTAATCCATTGAGTGCCAACAACATCTGTGAGAGACGTGCAAAATATCTGATACTCACATTTATTATATCATTTCAAAATAAAAAATGTTGTGTACAAAAAATAATATTTCCATTATAAGGTAAACATTACAATTCATTATGATAATTAAAAATGTTTGCTTGGCAATTTTGACAAATTCACTTGCCACTCAAAGGGTTATGTGCACTCATTTTCTTCTGATCATTTTGGATAGATACTATTAGGAGTGAGGTAAGATTCTCATTAAAAAATGAATTTTTCACAAATAATTGTAAAGTTTCCCATTGATTCCATTAATAAATAAAAAACTATCAACAAAACGGACAAAGCATTAAACTAATGTTGCTCTTGCCCTATAATTTAATATATTGTAAATGTAATTTCTCCTTGTGTGTATTAGCTTCCTACACAATATTTTAATAAATGGAGCTTATTATTTTTTTTATTATTACAGTGGATGTTGCTAAGCCTTAAATTATATGTAATAAATTAAAAATAATGAACCCCTGAAGTACCAGATCATTGTGATACATAGACAGCCACAACTGCCCTCTCAGAATGGCTTAAACAGGGGACCATAACTGGAATAAATGCATGATTTTGTCAATTAAAATTATATTTTAAATTTACATAATGGGTGAGATTTAATAGGATGAGAGATTCAGAAAGTGAGAGATTTGGTAAGAAATCTCCAGTTTTTTTTAAAGCGGCAATCATTTACACTGCAAATCAGTTTCATTTCGAAGTGTAAATGATTGCCGCTTTAAAAAAACTGTATCTTTCTCACCAAATCTCTCACTTTCTGAATCTCTCATCTTATTAAATCTCACCCAAGATTTGTTATTTTTCCTATATCTGGGCTACCAATTCTGTGCAAATATGCATATGAATGCACACCACTGGCACCCAACCGCCCAGCTGCCCCCCCCCCCCCCCCCCCAAAAAAAAAGTGTGTGTGTGTGTGTGTGTGTGTGTGTGTGTGTGTGTGAGGGAGTTGGATTAACCAGAATTTTTTTTTAATTAGTATAGGGACAGAATTGTTTACATCTGCAAAGCTTGTATTATTGTTCTCAACTACTATGTAATGCATCTCCTCATGCATAGCGCATCCCTGGTGGTTGTGGGTGGTGGTGGTCATAATAAGGAATGATAATGCAATTAAGATTTCAATCAATTCTACATGAGTTTAACAGCAGGCAATTATTCTGCTTAACAGCTGTTAAGTGAGTGTAATTGCATAGTGCAGATCACAGTTTATCAGATTATTACACACAGTTGAGAACAGTTACGTATCGAAGGTAAACATAACAACACAAGTATTCAGAAAATGACAGAAACCTAGCCTTAGATAATTTATCATTGTCCTCCTGCTTTTAGTTCAAGTTTATTAAATATATTTCTGTGTATGAATTCACCCTAGGGCTGACGTGAGTACTAAGGTAATTGGAAGAGCTAACATAAGGATTAGCAAAAATTTGCTCTGTACACTGACAGAACAGTGGTTTATGCATATACAGTATGACTGTGCTGTGCGATCCTGCCAAGGACGGCCACTTGCAACAGAATAGACGGGACCGGGCCATGCTAACATAGGCCAAAAACATGCATGGTGAAAACACAAGCCAACCAGGACACAGACATGTATGTTTTCAGGGGATCGGGCACCAGTGGAAATACTGTAGGCTGGTGATGACCCCTAGCACTGGTAAACTGCTGTTTGTGATTACTCCACTGATAATGATTGGGGATTTTGTATGCTGCTCCTCAACGGCGTAACTATAGCACCACAGCCCCCGCGGGGGGGGGGGGGGGGGCGCTGTGCATGTGGGGGCGCCAGGGGCTGCGGTGCTATAGTTAAACCCCCCCCAATCCCCCGCAGACTTACCTATCTCGCTGGTCCCGGCGGCTCCGTTCTTCTGCTGAGGACCACCAGAAAATGGCCGCCCCCATATAGCACACAGTTCTCTGAAACTGTCTGCTGTATGGGGGCGGCCATTTTGTGGTGGTCCTCAGCAGAAGAACGGAGCCGCCGGGACCAGCGAGATAGGTAAGTCTGCGGGGGATTGGAAGGGGGGTTTAACTATAGCACCGCAGCCCCCGGCGCCCCCACATGCACAGCGCCCCCCCCCCCCCCCCCCGCGGTGGGGATTGGGGGGGGGGTTTGCATAGGCGGCGAGGCAGGGGGGTAGGGGTGCGGCGGTGGGGCGGCAGGGCAGGGGGGTAGGGGTGCTTGGCGGGGCGGCGGCGAGGGGGGGTGCCCCCCCCTAACGGCGGGGGGGCGCCCAAAACTTAGCTACGCCACTGCTGCTCCTGTATATTATGATATTTCCTACATGCCTAAAAAACTGTTTATCTAGTAGAGCCAGATGCACTAAGCTTCAAAAAGTGATAACATGGAGAGTGAGATAAACAGCCAGCCAATCAGCATTTACCTGTCATGTTACAGACTGTGTTTGAAAAATGACAGGTAGGAGCTGATTGGCTGGTTGTTTATCACACTCAACTTAAACACTTTTTGAAGTGAATAAACAAAATATTAAAATAGGAGTGTAGTTAGAGCTTCTACTGGCACCAAATTAATCCCTACCCATTTTGTGCACGTGATTTATTCTACCTAGGGTAATCCTACATAGTGTGCCCAAGATAGCTGCCTCACCCAGTACCTCTAATGGGTGGAATATATAACCCATAGAAAGTATTACATATAGTTTCTGCACTAACCCTGCAATATGCTTATTGTGCCCTCTAGGTTTGGTTGTTTTTAATTATTTCTGTATGTTTTTCAACGTGATGTACTGTACTGTAATTGCAATGCCTCTTACAATGTATCATGTTTTTGATGTATATAAAGCAAATTTGAGTCTTGTGGGAGAAAACGTTATATAAATAAAATCATGATGATGATTGATATTATTATTATTATTATTATTATCGTTATTATTTGAGTCCGGTGTATAAAGATCTTTATTTATAGCATGTTGTCTTTCTATGGCAGATGCAATTCTTCTGTCTGACCATAGACTCCTATGTCTGTGGTTGTGCATCTGCTGCTTGCATTAACACAGGCATGCCAACATTATTAATATTGACAAAATATAGCACAACCCATATTACATAGCTTTACGCATTTAAGGATAAACTCCATGCTGTTTGGCCAAAAGGCATAGGGAATGTTTGTCTACACCAGTGGTTCCCAAACTTTGTTGATCATGGTGCCCCAGAGCAGAAAAATATATTTCACAGCACCCATAGGCCGAATGTTTATTACTGAGAAATTCAGTAAAAATATTAAATTAAGTACGTTGTGTTAATATGTTATCCTAAGGTATATTTATTGAGAGACATGATTTGCTTCTGTTTGTCCACATATGTTATAATTGGCAGCCACAAGCACTGCTTTTGTCTGTAACATTGACCATACATAATTTACTGGTCCAGGCCACCGACCCAGGCCACTGACCCAGGGCACCCTGAGACACTTCAAGGTGCCATGGCAAACAGTTTGGGAACCACTGGTCTACACTGGTCTGTGTGAGCCTAGAACATAGCGGTACGTATTTAGCACCTTCGTGGCTGTTGGATCAAAAGTAATGTCTGTTATGAGGCCAAGATAATCCCTAGAATAATGGGGCCTTCACACATAGCAATATCCGGCCATTTTCTGAGTGATGTTACTACATCGCTCAGAAAACACCCTTATATCGCTCCGTGTGTAGGGGCTTTATGATAGCCGGAGTGTTCTCAGGGGAGAACACTGGCCCTGACAGATTGCTCAGCACACGGCACTGTCACATAGCGGTGTGCTAAGTGATTTTGCTGAGCGTTCTGAGCAATCTAGCATCGCCCAGAATTCTCAGCAAACTCACTTCATGTGTAGGGCCCATAAGGACTGTGTGCTACAAGATCAGATTGCTAATTATCATAATCGCAGAACACTGTATGAATCAATAAGACACATATCAGATTTATCTGTACAGTCGATATTACATTCTGACAATATGTAATAATGATAAAAATAAAAACTCTACCAGTTTAGTAGATGCTAATGTTTTGTTGATGTCAAGATTTTTCTCTTCATTAAATAGATTTACAGATCTTTGTTCTCATAGCAGAGGAAATAATCCCCGCCTGGGATATCAGTGACATCATGCCCTCAGGTGTGAGGAAATGATTTGCAGCAGTCTGTGACATGATAATGTGCAGGTTTAAAATGCTTCTTCTTACAGCTTCTCAATAATTCAAATAAATGTATACTTTATCCTCACAATGAATCCCATTTGCTTGAATTATCATAATAAGTTTACTTCCTGTTCGTGCTTCAACCTGGGCCTTTCAATGGAAAACATATTTGGGACTCATTAAATTAGCAGAAGAAAATGTGGGTACAATTCATGTGCACTGAGGTTGTCCTTGTGCATAAGAGGAATCATTGTATAGTGGTAGTGACTGATTACAAAGCATGGGAACACCTTATCTGTCCAGTCATTTCAAAAAAAGTCTGACTTCCAAAACCTGTTGTACCACCATGCATCTGTATGTACAAAGACTGAGATGCACACTTTTAGCATCTGTGCATGCAGTGATACCTATTGGTGCATCATTATATGCCACCATTAAATGCGCCAGGGAAACTTACATCAGCCCAGGTGCAGTTTCACCACCTATGACCTCCTGTGCCTGCAGTTGTGCATCCAGGAATGCAACCACTTGCATTAACACTCCCGTAACACATCCACTTATGTTTTATTTAAGTCTTGGGGCGAGATGTTTAAAATGGAAAATGCGGTAGAACCCTGGTTTTACCGCATTTTCCAATGTATCAAAAATGATACCGCACTGAAGGGTATCGCCACCTTTGGGTGGCGATACCCTATAGAAGCCTATGGGCTTCTTTTCGCCGCCCGCCGCCGCCGACGCAAACCCGCCGCCTCGCCGACCCCCCCTCTGGCTTACCTTCCTGAAGGGTCCTCCTGGACCCCGGAAGGTAAGCCCTGCCTCCCCCTAGTGAAGCAGCCGGACATCCTTCCGGCTGCAGGGGGGAGGAGTAGCGCTGGGGACAGCATGCATAGCTGTCCCCGGTGTGAGGGGAGAGCGTGGCGGCAGGGAGGTGACGGAGACCCCCCGCACACCACATTCCAGGTATCACGGGGGGCCTCCGTCACCGCACCGCGATGCCAGCCACATATGTTAGTACATATGCGGCAGCATCGCGGCGGGGGGGGGGGCGGCGAAGGGCGGCGATGTATTTTAATACATCCTGCCCTCAGTCACCACGCAGTAAGGCTTATAACTTTTCCATAACATAGTAACATAGTAGGTAAGGTTGAATGAAGACGTTGGTCCATCAAGTTCAACCTGTTTTAATTAGACTCATTGAAATAAGTTCTAGATGCGATATCCTCCCCCAGGATTATACTTGTTGATTCCATCTTTGGCTGTTGGATATGGCCCTTCAGTAGACCATAACTTGTTGATTATAGCCCTCTATGGCCCTTATTCTGATTGACGCGGACTTTACCGCATACTTTCGGATCGCGTCTTTTCGGCGTCTGCGCATGCGTGGAGAACGCCACGCGCATGTGCCACGCCTTGACTCCGTACCAGTTCGGCCAAATCCCGTCCAAAACTGTTCCCCGCAATCAGTCGGGAAATATGGGCGTATTATGGGCGTCATGCGGAATGACACATGGGCGTAGTTTCAAAGTGGGCAAAACGGGGCGGAAACATGGGCGGATACGGGGGAGTACACTTATGTTGGGGGGCGTACATTCGGATAGCACTCCGAATGCACGCGATCAAAAAGGGCAGAAATGTGCGGTGTCCACAAGTGTACTATTGCTTTGCGGACACCACTCGTTCATGCGGTAGGCGAACGTACGCCTAATGACTACAAGCATTAACACCTGAACCCAATAGAATCGACTCCTTTACTCATTACTCACTAATAGGCCGCTTGTCAGTGCTTTAATTGAAAACATTGCTGCTTCAAGGAAACCTTAGTAATCCCCCACATATGCTGTACTTGTCCCACACTTAAAAACTGCTAACAATGGACATGACTGAATATTAATACTATCAATACACATGTGTATTCGACATGTACTCATGAAACCACACATTTTTGGGTAAAGTAAACAAATTTATTTCTATACATGTCACAGTCAATGCCACTGTGATGCAATGACCAAAAAATACAAAATACAAAAAAGAAACAACATGGCAGGAATGTAGCAAAATAAATAATAATACAAAACAAATATAATTGCACACAGATGGACTCCAGCACCTCCTATGAGCCACTGCACATGCAGCCAGTGGGAAATGAGGATGCTGCTGGCCCTTCTACAGCAGGGCAACCTGCACCTGACCATTCTACAGCAGGGCAACCTACACCTGGCCCTTCTGCAGCAGGCCAACCTGCAGCTGGCTCATATGCACCATCAGCAGAATCATTTGGAACACAACCGGGGACTTCACAAGATAGTACCATGGCCATCACTTCAAGTACAGCTGACACTAATGGCAGGCAAAAGAGGGCAACAGGGGAACCAAAAAGGACATATGAAGCAAGGGCTCATCTGGTTACCCTCAGCACGTGATTGGACACAAGAAGCTGACACACACAGCACAATGGAAGATTTGGGACCACATAACGGTGGAGATTAATGCAGCCACAAGTTCATTTGCGACCACGTTTGGCCTTGGTAGGCTCCTTGGCCTGTGCAGCAGCTCTTCGGGGACGGCCAGATGCTGGGCCAGGTGGAGCAGATGATGTTGAGGGGTTGGCTGGTCTACCCCTCCTGCCAGCAGGGAGTGTTGCCGGTGGTAATGCACCAGAAACGGATGACATTAGGACCCTGTTGCTGGTAACCAGCTCCACCATAAGCTCATTATGGTGGAGGAGGAGATCATTTTGGCGGGTGGCTTGCTCGGCCAGCACCTGAGCACTTGCAGCCATGGCCTGATGTGACTCAGCCATGGCCTGCATGCTCGCAGCGATGGCCTGCTGGGTGCTGACCAAGCTCGCCAGGATCTCCTCGGTCCTATGCATCCGTTCTGATGCCAAGTCTCCCTGCTGGTTGATGTCCCCAAGCATCTGGGCCAAGGCGGCCAAATCGGCTTGGGCCGATGGCGGCTGCTGCTGCACAGGCCTACCACTGGGGCCAGGTGGCACGGACTCCTCCACCTCCTGAGCAGAGTCGTCACCAAGCGGTGGGGTGTCTGTGGAAAAAGATAAACACAATTAGGAGACATTCTAAGATAATTACTTGCACAAGTTTATGGCATGACCAATATTTACCTTCCAGAAAAGACGCAAACACTTCAGCTGGGGCCTCGCTATCCATCGTGCTCACCCCCCTGATCTCCTCAACTGATATACAGCTCTCGGCCATCAACTCCAGGGGGGTGAGCTCTAGCCCTGATGGCATGGGCCCGGCCCCAGATGTCTGGCTCTGTTCCCACCGCTTGGTCATCTTCCTCTTCAGGTTGGTTTTGAAGTCCTGCCACCTGCAATGTAAGTTGACATATTAATACATGTCACTCCAGATGTTAGCTGTTGCAGCCATTGCTCTGTGCTACATATTACGACATGTGATTAATGTCCGAAAGATAATATTACATGCAACTATGATATCCACCGTTACAATACACATTCACAATCACCCTACTCTAACTGTCACCGAAATAACATGGCAATAATGTATGTGTATCGTAACAACCTCACGGGCCATTTGCAAAATCCATCTAAGCATCAATTCAATCATTACTTGGCTATTACTGGGCACATGTATCACAAAACAACTTGCCTCTTCTTCACATGGTCCGTCTCACGAACTTGTGGCGCTACTTCATTAATCTCTGCCGTTATCTGTTCCCAAATCTTCCATCTGCGTGTGTGTGTCAGCTTCTCCGATGGACACTCAATCCAATCACGTGCTCGGGGAACCAGGATGGCAAGCTCCTGTGCTTCATATGCCTTATTTTTTTTGGGTGGTTCCTCTGTTGCCCTGGCTCTCCCCTTGCCACGTCCTTGGCCATGCCCCCTGTCACGTGTCGCTGCACTTGAAGTGCTGGCCATGGTACTACCTTGTGAAGTCCCCGGTTGTGTTCCAATCAATTCTGCTGATGGTGCATATGAGCCAGCTGCAGGTTGGCCTGCTGCAGAAGGGCCAGGTGTAGGTTGCCCTGCTGTAGAATGGTCAGGTGCAGGTTGCCCTGCTGTAGAAGGGCCAGCAGCCTCCTCATTACCCACTGCCCGCATGTGCAGTGGCACATAGGTGGTGCTGGAGTCCATCTGGTCAAATAGTTGCTGCAGATCTGGGTCCACCTCTGGTTGTGATCCAGACATGTTAGCAACAACATGGTCACCTTCTAATACACCTTTATATACTGTTTGTGTATCCTGTTTGGCGGACATCAGCGGCAGCTGCGTTCCGTGCGTGAGCGTACGTCGCTGTTTTTTCGCGCCGCATACGGTGGCGGAAATTCCATTGTGTAAAACCTGGCGAAAGTTCTACATGAAATACTGGGCACCAATGCTAACATTGCATAGAATCTTCTGATACACCTGTGACTATTGCACAATACACATGCTATTTGCTAGCATGACATGACATTTGAGTCATGACTACTGTGGTATTGTGGCGTTTGATTGCAAGCTAAAAGTAGCCCAATCCCTTAGATAATCCAGGCCACAAGTCATGCAATACTCATCTCTACTATTATAGACCACACATGTGAGAGGCCTATAAATAGTGACTTGCTGCTAGAATCATTTGTCTCCAGATCTGGACTTGTCAGGGTGTAAGGTAAGCTCTTCCATGCTCCTTGTAGATATGATATCCATTAACAATGTAAGTGTATGAATGTATGCACCATTGCCTCACTGACTACAGATTGTTGGGTCAGCAAAGTGCGTGTAGCATTATTGCAACATGTCACATGTTCACTATTTCCAGAGCCGGCCTTAGGTATAGGCAAACTAGGCAATTGTCTAGGGCATTTGGAATGCCTAGGGGCACCAGCAGCTTCTGCTGATTAAAATGATATGCAGCATGCCTATATACTGTGTGTGAGTGAGGCTGTATCTGCATATGAAATAGTGTATTCATGGAAATCACTGTAACATAGCATTCCGTATGCAGGTACAGCCACAGTCGCACACAGAATATATTCATGCCACATATAATTTTAATCATCAGAAGCTCCTTGTGTGTCCTGGTCATATAACAATGCAAATAAGACGAATTTATCAGGGGTGCCAAGAGAAAAGGGTAGGGGGTACAAATTACCCAGGCCAAAGTCTGATGGAAGGGCCCAGTGGGGGGCCCCGGGCCCGCTCCCCTTAAGTGACAGCAGCAGCTGCAGCACTTCCCCTCTGCCCAGCACACACTTCTTTATGCTGGGTTGCAGTGTGGCCATGGAGGTGGTTAAAATACAATATTTTCTCAGGATTTTTTCCTAAGGGTATAATGTGAATAATGTGAGGAGTAATGTATATAAGGTAAAGTGGTACTACTGTGTGTTGTAACGTGAATAAGGGACACCATTGCATGATATAATGTGAATAAAGTTGCGCTACTGTGTGGCCTAATTTGAATTGGGGGTACTATTGTGTGGCCATGCCCTTTCCCAGCAAGAACACACCCCTGTTTGGGCTGCGCACTGAATGTGTGCACTGTTTCTATTTAAAATATTGCGGGTAGGAGCACCAAAATGATGACTGCTATGATGAGGGTTGATGGTGCTGGGAAAGGGGAGCAGAGTCAGTGGCGGAACTAGTGGCGGTGCTTGGGGGCACCAGCCAAAATCTTGCCTAGGGCATCATCTAGGCTAGGGCCGGCTCTGACTATTTCACTCACAGGTCTTAAACCTGTGTGGGTTCATCTATTGCAGGACAACATGTCCCAGCAATAGATGAAATGTCTCATAGTACATGATGTCGTCAAAAAATGCTGACACCTTTATCTGAGTGTTTGGGACGGTGTGTATTGAGTTCATATTATTGTGTCATCATTATAGAGTCAAATGGATCTGAGGGATTTCACGGGGCGGCCATCTATTGTACGTATTGAAGGCTACAAATCTATTTGTAGTGGGATATGGCCATTATGTGCATAGGTGCATCAGTATTTATGTTCATTTCTTTATAGGTTGCTGAAGCAATGATGCGCTACATGGAGAGGAGGCTAAGGGCACTTGCGGCTCTCCCCACTCGTCGGCCAAGGAGGCCAGGACGTGCTAGAATCTATCGCACACGGGTGACTCTGTTTGCTATGCCCGATGATGAGGTACTTACTAGGTACCGGTTACCGCCACATGTCATTCTGGATCTGCTCACCTTAATTCAGAGCGATCTGGAACCTCTACACGGGATCACGACAGCAATTCCGCCTCACACACAGCTGCTGGCGGTGTTGCATTTCTGCGCCTCAGGATCATTCCAACAAGTAGTGGCAGTACTTGCTGGAATATCTCAGCCGGCCTTCTGCCGAATCCTGAGGCGTGTGACGTCGGCCATGTTCAGGCGCAAGGGGCACTTCATGGCCATGACATTTGCCACCGAGACCCTGCGCAGAAGCCAGCAGGCCTTCCATCAAATTGCTGGCTTCCCTAATGTGATAGGGGCTGTGGATGGCACCCATGTACCATTTGTGCCTCCATCTCGAAGTGAGAAGATATATAGGAACCGCAAATTGTTCCACTCACTGAACGTGATGGTGGTATGTGGCCCATCCATGGAAATTCTCGCCTTCAACTCGAAGTTTCCCGGAAGTGCCCATGACTCTCATGTCATCCGACAAACCGGGATATGGCAAAGACTACAAGAGCTGGAAGGCCGTGATGCGTGGGTTCTGGGTGACTCCGGTTACCCATGTACGCCCTGGCTACTTACGCCGTACAGCTACCCAGCACCGGGCCCACAGGAGGCATTCAATCGGGCGCATGTTGCCACCAGGCAAGTGGTGGAGCGCTCAATTGGCCTTTTAAAAGGTCGATTTAGAGTGCTCCACCGCACTGGTGGTGACTTACAATATGCGCCTCAAATGGTGTCGAGGATCGTGGGCCTGTGTATATTTTTCCACAACATTGCTGTGCGGCGTGAGATACCCTTTGATGAGTGGGAGGTACCATCTGAGCCGCAAGATCCGCCCATGCGCCCATCCCGCGCCCCTGAATGCCGGAGGGGATACCAGCTGCGGGACTCTGTGGCGCAAAGATACTTCAGGTACATGTTATCGAGTTGACAGAACACACCAATTGTAGTCAAAATCAGCCCTTCAAATAAGTACAGTGTGTTAGTTGTCAGTGTTACAAAACTAAAATTAGCCAGCCTGCCCTCCTAATGGCAAAGAAATAGGAGATATTTATCATATGTGCTTAGTTTTGGGGGAAGTTCAATATAGGTGCTAATTATTATACCTTGTACAAGGGATCTTATGTGTTTGTTATATCTTCATTATTGTAGTTGATACTATCCCTGATGACTGGTGAGTACATTGATTTATTCTCTAATGTGTTGGGGATTTTTTCCTGTGTTGATGTATGATTTGTTTGCAGATATATATATATATATATATATATATATATATATATGATATTTGAATTTATTCACATGTTTCAACATTTCAAGGAGCAGGCAGGCAGGCAGGCAGGCAGGCAGGGCTGGTGTATAATGCTGGTCTCAGGATACCTGCAAGTATGTGTATGTGTCTTTGACACATAAATGTACGCATACACATAGATGCATAGAGTAAGTAATGCTAACTACAGCTATGCGTTGCTAAGCTATAGCACGCGTTGCTTGGCGGAGCCAGGCGTCATTGGATTTGCTAAGTGCATACACACTGTGTTTTATATATATCAGATTTGTTCATTGCCATACATCAGCACTACTGTTTTGAAGGCATGCGAATTTGTCACCATTTGTGTTGGCGCAGAGACGCTGTTCATGTAAAGATGAACAATAAAGTTATTAACACAAATAACTGTGATCAACCAATGCCACCACCTGATTGGTTGATAGATGCCATTGTTAACATGGCGGAGACACGAAGGGCAGACCCCTTTACACATGCGGAGCTGAGGGTTCTGGTCTCCGTCATGGAGACAAGGCTGGGCCGTGCGGGGCCCTTTATAACTAACCGCCATAAGCGGAGGGCATATGCTGCGGCAGGGCGCCGTATTTACGCCCGCACTCGGGTGCGTAGGTCCCTCGGGCAGCTCGAGAGGCGGTGGTCGGACCTCCGCAGGCGCCAGCCCCAGCTATTGCAGCAAATCAGAGGCGAAATTGCTGAATGTGAGTATTTTAGCTATGAAATTTCGCACTTACAACATAGCATATATAAACAATAACATGTGTCTCATGATAAGTGGGTGTCCATGGGTTTAAAAGTCCATAGACTGTTATGTGTGCTTCTTCCTGGTTAACATGCAGTCATGTGGCTTTTATATGTAATGACATAGCATTGAGGATTCTGATGCATACAATGTGCCAGATCTAATATGTGTTACACATTGATAAATGCCAGGGTTGTAATGTTTGAACAAATTACTAACAATCACATAATAATTTAAATGTCTAATTTTTGAGTCCATTAACAGTAAGGAGCTACTTGCCTGCATCGTTTGCCATCATTATCACCCTTCCATGTATGTCTTGTTATGGATTAATACATGTGCCCCAATGACCCGACATTGACCATGATTTTTTTTTCTACCACACAGCACGAGCCCCGAGGCCGACAGGCCCGTGAAGAGGCCGAGGCAGCCCTGGCCCAGGAGGAGGCCCAACACCCAGAGGAGGAGGTGGCGGCAAGGGTGGAGGAGGAGGAAGTGGAGGAGGAGGAGATGGTGGAGGAGATGGTGGAGGAGGTGGTGGAGGAGGAGGAGGTGCCTGAGGAGGTGGTGGTGGAGGAGGTGGAAGAGGAGGAGGTGTTGGTGGCGGAGGAGGAGGTGGAGGAGGAGGTGGTGGTGGTGGAGGAGGAGGTGGAGGAGGAGGAGGTGGAGGAGGAGGAGGAGGAGGTGGAGGAGGAGGTGCTTGTGGCGGAGGAGGTGGACGTGGTGATGGTGGCAGAGGAGCTGGCGGAGGAGGGGGCTGAGGAGGCCACGGTTGCCCCAGAGGAGTCAGATTCAGAGGGGGAGGAGGCGTGCCAAGCCCCGGAGTCCCAGCAGATCGGTATGTTTACATAATGCATCATTCATGAAGTAGTTGTACTGGTATTTGTTATGTAGCACTGGTGATTAAAAATTGTGTTCCAATACTATTCATATAGACCCCAAAGTGGGTAGCTACAGATACAGGTACGGGTTAGATGGGGTGTCCAAGGCATCCCTTTCATCCAGGACACCTCTCAATTACACAGGTTTGTGGGATGGGTTGGAGCTCCATTTTGACTGCCACATAACCGTTGTAGTTAAACAGGATCCTGGAGTAAAGGGATGAGTGGATCATTTGTGGATTAAATTCACCTGCTGCAATCGTAGATTATGACCCATCAAATAGTGGAATCTATATTGTTGGTGAATGTTATTTATAAACTGTAGGATGTATGCTATAAATGGAGTATGGGCCGGCCTACCTTGGAATGGAGTCAGAAGTTGCCAGTGTCCCAGGAGCCTCCTCTACCTAAACACCCCCTGTAGTTCAGATTGTTTTTTTGCCGTCACAGAATTGTAGGTTGGTTTAGACAGAATTATGATTTTGAGGATGTGTACTGTGCATTCCTGACATTTGCATAACTCCCATGCCACGAACCATCACTGAACTTAGACTGAGCAGATTGTGACAAGTTCTTATTGACGGAGGCCATGACATGCTTGTCATTGGTTAGTCATGGGTGGGTTGTGACTGAGAAGAAACACTATGACTGTTATGTCTTCTGCAGAGTAAAGGGTAGAGGCAAAAAAAGACAGTATGTAGTAAATAAGTTTGCATGTATGTATATATGTATGTGTCATATCTATTTATCTATGTGTGTCTCTATCTCTCTACATAGATAGATATATATATATATATATATATATATATATATATATATATATATATATATACACACACATGTCACCTAGCATTTGTGGAATTTATGTCGCAGTATGTGAAATGTATGCATGAATAACATGACTAATTTTTGCCCCTTTGACATGCCCACAGATGACACCACACCGGCAGATGAGGGGGTGCGTGGGGCCCTCCTGCGGGCGGAGCACCACTTGAGGCTCCTGCTAGCCGACCTGCAGGACCTCAGAGATCTGCTGATTTAATTTATTATTTGAGATTTTTTTATTTATATGTTCATTGTGTTTTCGAATAAATTGTTTATGCAAGTTCACAGTTGTTGGTTTTCTTTGCACATTAAACAGTATATGTGTAGATTGTTTATAATCTTTTACACAGGGTCTAATACAAACCATTGCACTTAAATTGCTGTAAGGGTTAATGTGTGCAATGCATGTGTTAGGCATGCTTGTAAGGATATATTGGCATCTAATTGATTCCAATTCCAAATAAGCAGTTTTTTATGAGGATAGGTAATTGAATAAGTGGGTCATGTGATGTCTTGCAGAAGATACTTAATAGTGGGTTGTTTGGCGTAAATACTCCGCTTACGGGCGGTAGCACCGCTTGGCTCCCGGTCGGATGCGGTATTTCCGAGCATACTCTGTAATACTCTGTAATACCATGCAGAATCGGAGTGTTTCTCCCGCACACGCATGGTTTGTATGTCGTCCGTAAACACGCCCTGTTCTTAAAGAGTGAGTCCGTCCGAATGCGGAGGACACGTGGGCGTTTCTACGGACGATGGCCGCACGCGGCAAAACACCGTGGCGTGCGGACCGCTCCGTAAGAATGCGGGAATATCCGCACCGATCTGAATAAGGGCCTATGTTATTATCCATTAAGTACTTGTCCAACCTTTTATTAACCTTTTGATTGCCAACATATCTGTGAGAGATGTGCAGAAATATCGGCTAAAAAGGCCAGCGTCGCTCACATTTGTTATATAAATTCAAATAAAAATGTTTATTAAAAAAAAGATTATATTTCTATATAAGGTTAACAATACAGGTCATTATGATGAATAAAAATTTGTTTGCTTGGCAATTCTCACACCAATTTCGTCAAAATAATTGGTCTCTCAAAAGGTGTATCTGACGTCACCTCCTCCGCAGGCAGTGAGCTCCACCCCTTTACTGCCCTCTTCATTAGGTTATATTTGAAGTTGTACTTCATGATTCTACAATGGTCACATTTACAGATGGATCTGCAATCTAGCAAAGCTACATAAATATACAGTATATTACTTTCTAGAGCTTTTGTTTTAAAGCTCTAGAAAGTAATATATATTTATGTAGCTTTGCTAGATTGCTGTTTGTTGTTTTTTATTACTTCATTTTCTTTTTTATTTTGTTACTTTTTTTTTTTTTTTTTCTTCCTAGCTACTTTGATTATTTGCCTGGCTATTAAAGGCTACATGTCCATGCACATTTGTGCACATGACATGTGATTGAGGTTGGAGGCATAGAGTGCTTTATAAAAAGGGGACTGGAGCACAGTAAATACAACGAAGACATGAAATAATGTAAATGTTGACCTTATTTCTATTTAGGTTGAATGAACATTCACACTAGTGCTCCGATGTCAGATCTAGTCTCATAATGTGTTCTGATTCCCTGTCTGCAAACATAAGGAGTTGCCTATTTTTGTCAAACAATCACTGATATAACAGAGGCCTGCAAAATTGGGGTCATTGAAATATTGGTCTGCAATTTGCCGACTGAATCTCAGGATTTTGGCATGCTGCTTTCACACATGACCATCAAATGTCTCTGTCACACAAGTTTTTTCACAAAGTGAATGCGAAAGTATAGGGGAAATAGCAAAATCATAAGTTATTTTTGTTGAGTCATATTTATTTAAAAAAAGATAAATGTTAAATAGTTTTTTGCACCAAAATTATCGTTAGAAATCCATTCTGCCGTAAAAAGGTCAAAAATAGATTTATGTAAATATCAAAAGAACTTGTACTGCCTTTTTCTTTACCCCTCAAAGCTCCCTGTGCAGCATCTAACGGCAGTATGCAATCATGTTGACGTTCCACCCACCTGCTATCTGCGTTCCACCGCCTTTATACCGTAATGAATTCTTCCTCCTGTTCTTCACTTAACTGCACCAAGATTTATAATCTATTATAAACGCTGAATAACCAACCTCTCCCCTCCCCCACGCGTTCTTTGTGCGCTACTTCTTCCAAACTTGATCAAATTATAGTATAACAAAGTTCTAAATGAGCTGAAACAAATTAAATCTTAACACAGTAAACAAGAACTGGGACGTAATGGAATGTATTTGTATACTGAAAATAGCACCCATAAACTAAACCAGCTGATTTTCAGATAATTTTTCCATTGCTGGCCTGTGTAATTGCACCCAAACATACAGTAGAGTTCTGTAACTAACTGTTTAGTTTGAATGTCATTTGGACCTAACATATGCTTTTGTCTGGTGCAATGCAAATCCTTCTCAGTATGCTGGAATATTTCAGAACCGTTTAAGAGTATTTTTATAAACTACAATGTATGCATATTTCCATTCTTATAATTTCTGGATTTCCTATAGCAGACCGAATCATAACTAATTATCTTGCTGCCCCCACCTGTCTTTTATTTCCCTGTGAGTCATGATGTTTCAATGCGAAACATTTATTCAGAGAACACAGCAAAAATGCTTAATTGAAAGCTGAAAGTGTTGAGAATTTGTTGAAACAGTCACACCACTGTGACACTTTGAATGCTCTTCACATCGCACATATTATCAGGGGACCTATTCGGTAGCATTTTAGGCATTCTACTTCTTTATCATAATTGCAGAGTGTCACATTGTTCTGATGGAGATAGATTTAGAACAATTGTTGATTGCAAGTTCTTTATGAAAACAGGGAGAATGAGCGACAGAAAGAGTGCATTGAAATTCAGGAATGTACATCACTCATCCATCATAATTTAACAAATGGAGAGGCCTCAGACAAGCTGCCATTCGTCATATCTATTTAACTGCACTCCAGAGTGAATTAAATTGAATTTAACAACCTTTATCTTTGGCATGTTAGCAAGGAAAATCACACAGAGAAATATGTATTCTCTGTAAAGTTACTGTCGTCAGATTGTAAGAAGTCTGTTAAGGGCACTTACATAAATGAGGGGTATAACTTTTTATGGCAATGAGGGGGAAAAGAGTATACAGTATAGTCTGTAATTTTGTAAAGATGCAGCCATACAAGAAGATGCATGTAAATCAGAAGTCAGCAGTGAATTCCCCAGAGTTATATAATGTGTTTTCGTTGTTATAATGTACTGTCTTCATGTGCTGTCAGCTATGAACAGCTATACCTGTCAATAACCCTGAGCTGTCTTATTAGCTTCTGTGTGCCTTGTTAGTAGCTTGCAGTGACATTGCTACTTATGTGTGGCACATAATAAGGATTATGGAAGTAAAGTGTATACTTTATTTCCATAGTGTCCATTTCTGACAGGCACCTTATGGGGGAAGGACTCACACAATGGCAGGTATTCAATGAGCATTATCGCTATGTGCAGTGAATCCTGTTCGCAGGGTTCCGGTGGGCTGAAGCATTCGCTGCCAGCCCTCCCTCTAACCCTATTCAATGCCTCAGGGGCTTGCTGCCCTTGACGGCGATTTTAAACCCATTTGGCGAATGCCGCAGGGCCCCAGGGGGCGGCGGCAGGCAGGGAGATGGAAGCCTCCCTGCCTGTGCCAGAATGTGTGTGTGTGGGGGGGGGGGAGCTGGCAGGGAATGCGGTGGAGGTCGCCGCTGCACTGGTCCCGCTCGTACATATGTAATGAGTGGGACCAGTGTGCATTGAATATCTAATGAGTAAAAAAAAAATGTCAAATTAAATATATAGTCATGTGCTCCAAGTCTGTCTGTTACCCAGTTTTTTTTTATCACTGTCTACTATTGTAAAGCGCAACGGAATCTGCTGCGCTATATAAGAAACTGTAAATAAAGAAATAAATAAAGAGGGCAAGTGAAGTTGCCCATAGCCCCCAATATTACTAAATGGCCATCTTTCTTGCCTGAGATGCACAGGTGGAGCTGATTATTTCACTTGTGAATTTGTTTGTAGACCTGCAAAACATGAGCTGTTTGGGGTACTTGAGGACAGAGGTTGGTAACCACTGCAATAGGCAATAGGGATGCACTGATCAGTTTTTAACACTAGTTGCTGGGACTGTATATTAGACTGTATACTATTATTAGTATATTTTTTCTATTTTAATGTGTTTTCCCAATTACTCAACCCATGTTGCTCCAGATACTGTAGACTGTGGTGTTAAACTCATGGCTCTCCAGGTGTTGTGGAACTACACATCCCAGCATGCCCTGCCACAGATTTTATATAATGGATTGCTAAAACTGTGGCAGAGTGTGCTGGGACGTGTAGTTCAACAGCTGAAGGGCCGTGAGTTTGACACCACTGCTGTAGGCTGGTTTGGGACATCCTTCCTATAATATTAAATGATTGCATTGATCTCGCCTAAGATATTTATGCTGTGTACACACGGTCCGATTTCCTTTCCGATGTTGACGATATAGTCAACATCGGATTGGCATCGGATCGGAATCGGATGCAGATCGCAAGGGTTTTAACCCTTGAGATCCCGATCCGATCCCGATCCGCGTTCACGTATCGGAAGCCAGAAAGTCTTGGCTGCCTTGTCTATATAGTGCAGATCTGCACTATATAGTCAAGATAGGATGCAAATCAGATGTGCCTTAAGATCCTATCCACGATCCTATCTGATCGGATCGTGGATAGGATCTTAAGGCACATCTACCGTGTGTACACACCATTATTTGTATACAATTTACAGTACCTTCTTCTGTTTCTGTTTCTGTCTGGGTTCTTCACAATAACAACAATATTACACCAGGCAAATCTCTATTATTATTATTATTATTATTATTTATTATACACTCTATGGGCCAGATATACTAAGCTTCAAATGTGATAAACTGGAGAGTGAAAAACATCCAACCATTATACTTCTTGGTATGTGAGTCTGAGTCTGTACTGCAGCTGTGTATGAACACCATCGAGACGTAAATCGCAGTGCAATGTATGCACAGGTATAGATAAAAACCATGGCACAGGAAAAAAATGAAACACATTGGTCTGAGACCGGAGAGAAAAACCACAATAGCTCCGGGAGGAAAAAAATAGCGCATGTTTCCTCCTGCTAGAAAATAGTAAAACTTATTAAGGGTCATTTTGCTAAGATGGAGGTTCTATTGAAGATGGGATGTTGCTATGGGCAATTAATCAATATCTACTTATTTATATAGCACCTTGTAGATGATAATAGAATCTGATTAGTTGCCCATAGCAACATCCCTTCTTCAATGGAACTCCGATCTTAGTAAATAAACCCCATTGTACCTCACAGGAAGAAAAAAACACTATGCCCCCTCACACTAAAAAGACAAACACATTACTACAAGAAAAACAAAGCACATTAGGGCAAATTTACTAATATTGGAGATCTATTTCACATGGGATGTTGCTAGGGTTACCACCTTTTTGTTGAGAGATTCCCAGACATTGGCCCACCCCTTGACACACCCACTGACCCGCCCCAGCCCCGCCCCCAGCCCCACCTTATGTTGATTTTCAACATAATGCCGACACACCGCACACCCATTATATAGTATACCACATGCCATAATGGCCATTACAAGTTATGCCACACATCGTGATGTCAATTACATGTTATGCCATATACCTCAATGGCCATTACACATTATGCCAGGACTCAACAATTTTTTTTGCAAACGAGGGACAATATGGACAGTGCGCGCCAACACACCGCACACACATTATATAGTATACCACATGCCATAATGGCCATTACATGTTATGCCACACACCGTACTGCCCATTGCACATTTTAGTGAACTATGTAATTCCGATTACACATAAGCCCACACATGATGACCATGACATACTATGTAACACTCCGCAATGCCCATGAGATACTATATAACACACCGCAATGCCCATGACATACTATACAAAACTCTGCAATGCACATGACATACTATATAACACACCGTAATGCCCATTACATACTATATAACACACCGTAATGCCCATTACATACTATATAACACACCGCAATGCCCATTACATACTATATAACACACCGCAATGCCCATGACATACTATACAAAACTCTACAATGCACATGACATACTATATAACACACCGTAATGCCCATTACATACTATATAACACTCCGCAATGCCCATTACATACTATATAACACTCCGCAATGCCCATGACATACTATATAAAACTCCGCAATGCCCATTACATACTATATAACACAGCGTAATCCCCATTACATACTATATAACACTCCGCAAGGCCCATGACATACTATATAACACACCATACACATTTGACACATAAGTGCCACTTACCTACATGCTCAATGCCAGGGGCTTCATGCTCGATGCCAAGGGGCTTCATGCTCGATACCAAGGGGCTTCATGCTCAATGCCAAGGTGGACTGAATTTGCTTGTTGCCAAGGGGGATAGAACTGTGCAGTGGCCCACTCCTGGCACCCCGCCGCTATTTGCAATTCAATGCACCGCCAGTAGTGTGCAGCAGGGAGGGAGGGTGGGAGCATTAGGGTGGGAGGGTATCTGCAGTGGGTTGGGAGGGTGGCTGACTGGCTGGGTGAGTGCAGGAGGGTGGGAGAGTGGGTGGGAGTACACCATACTTAGCCAGCCGCTGGTTAGCCAGCCCGCTCACCTCACCCCCCCACCTCCTCCCAGTGTGCGTCCATGTGCAAACCCCCCTCCTGCCTGTGCTGACACACCGACGACCCCTCCCCCCTGTCAGTGTGCGTCCATGTGCGCACCGCCCGCCCGCTCACGGCTCCCCCGCTATGTACGGGAGAGAGACATGCTGTGCTGCTATGTAATATTCATATCTCCCGCTGCTGGACCACTAGCCAATGGGCGCTCGTGGTCCAGCAGCCACCAGTTGATTGGCTGCTGGACCGCAAGCGCCCATTGGCTAGTGGTCCAGCGGGATATATGATTATTGCATAGCAGCACAGCACGTCTCTCGAGTCCCGGACAGTGCACAGTGGGGGAGCCGTGAGCGGGCGGGCGGTGCGCACATGGACGCACACTGACAGGGGGCGGGCGGGGAAGCATTCCCGGACATTGTATAGTCCGGGTCAGCCACCCGTCCGGAATCCGGACGCCGGACGCCGGTCTCAATTACTGGACTGTCCGGAGTAATCCCGGACGGGTGGTAACCCTAGATGTTGCTATGGGACACCAATTAGATATGATCTATTATCTTCTCGAAGGTGCTAAATAAATAAGAAATAGATTCTGATTGGTTGCCCATAGCAACATCCCATGTGAAATATAACTCCCATCCCATTGTCTCCCCAACAGGAACACATAAAGCCCATTGGCCACGGATTAAAAAAAAAACAAAAAAACACTGGTACCAACAGAAAAAACAAACAAATTGGCTCCAACAGGAACAGAATAAAACATACATAGACCACTGACCTGTCTGCGGTACTTGCTGACATGCTTGTCTCAACCACTCGAGAGCAATGTGCATTTGACTGTTTTGCTCCAGGCATAAGAGCAGCTATGACCTGTAGTTTATTGTGATCACTGCCTGGCCCAGGCTGGTCACAATACCGCTGAATGTAATCTGTCTTGAAGGTGTCTAGGGGGTTGGGGAGTAGGGTGGGGAATGTCATCCTGGGTAGAGACAGTAGATTAGGACTATGGGGCAAGTGAGGGGGGGGGGGGCAATATGGGTATTATATGTACATGGGCAAGAAGTTACTATATCTAGAAAGCAGTGTGTGTGTGGGGGGGGGGGGGGGGGTGGTAGGGGCATGTTACAGAGGCCACAGGGTTAGGCAGTTTGATTATAGCCCCCACTGGTGCCAGTGTCTGAATTTGAAGCAATACCTAACTCCAGCATTGCAGCTGCTCTCGGCTCACAGCACCCAGAGTTATCCACTCAACATTGAAAACAGCCATGTGCAGCCTGTGGCCAGTGTATAGTGCTGACTAAACAGTGGTCAGTGGTGAGTGAGACCATTCCACTTAGTGGAATGGTCTCACTCACCACTGACCACTGTTTAGTCAAAACTGCCCCTTGATATGCAAAAACAATCAACGCAAATTTGGTTTGATCTGTTTTGACTTTCGATATAAAATTCTTAAAACATTTAAAATCCTTGTGTCATTTCTTAGAAATTCATTATTGTAACTACTAATCTACACTTCATCTGTGATTTACATTCTCCCACTCTAGATCTGGATAGTGTAGCTGCATTCAATAGTTTCCTGAACCTGGTAAATGTGTATTCATTATATGTTTTATTCAGTACTGCTGTTATTTCATCAAAGGATGTCGGGGTGATCAGTTAATGTATGCTATGATCATGTTCATTAATTCCAGAAAGCAGAAATGTCTAAAATACCTTTTGTAGGAAGTAGACTCCTGAGAGGAAATGGCTGCCTGATTGTTCTATGTCATATCAGTATTAGGCATCTCTTCCCGACCGGCTGTTGAATCTCTTCACTCACTATATTATGAAAATAGCATATGGTCCATAGGAGAGGTCAGGGTTATATTACTGCTGAATTTGACTTTTATTGTAATAGACCATAGAATATAGCAAGTGTAGCTATAGCAATTTCCACCTAGTTACAGTACATCGGGTCTGATACAGGGTTGCCCTCAGGTCAGGTCCTCCATATGCAGAGTTGTACATAGCTTTGTGACTGCACCATTCTGATCCAACTACTCAAAAAATGGCCATCATCATTATCAAGTGTCCACTTGCACAAGCCAATATCTGGTGCAAGAGATCCACCTGAGATCACCCTCTCCAGACTACTCACTGCACACAGATAGGAGGCAGACCAGAGTTCATGCTTGGCAGCTCTGATTGTGCATTAAACACATGACTGTGGCTGGGCGTTGTCTAAAGCCTGCTCCTTAATCCCAGCTATACAACGGATGGCCGTAGAAGAGCACAGACTACAGGAAGCTATTGTAAATCACCTGCTGTAGATCCGCCAGTGAGCTATGCATATGCCTGCAGTTATATGTACATGCCCTTGTTCAGTGCCCTTGTTCAGTGCCCTTGCGCAGTGGTTGTCCGGATCCATTAAACGCTAACCAGCATTGTACAGAGAAAATGCGTCATTCACCTCAGGTTCTCCAACACACACACACAAACACACACACACACACACACTACTTTTCAGTTAGTCAACAAGCAATACACCTACCATTATGTTTGGGCGTGTGGATGGATAAGTCTAAGAAACACAGGAAAGGGGATCCAAATTCCACCCAAATAAAATGCAGTAAGGGCTGTGAATTGAACTCATGGCCAGTGGTGAATCCGCCCCCCCCCCCTTTTTCCCCAATGTAGTCCACCACCTGAAGGGATGGACTAGCAGTTGGCATTGACCTCTTTGGAAGCTCTCCCTGTCACTGCCAGACACGTTGGTCCTGGGGGAGGGTATTCACATGGAAGACGACTACCACCATGGCAGCTTGTTCACCCCATTCCTTTATGGCAGCACAGAGTCTACTATTCAGGAGCATGTCTTCAGGAACATAGTGCCGGCAATATGTTCCCAAAGACTACTCTCTGCAGGGTTTGTGTGGTGTCCCCCTGTAGGTGTCTGTGTGCACTGCACAACCTGCTTCTAGTATAGTTATGTAAAGTCAGGAGCCACTGAATGCTAACCACAGTGCCACTAAACCACCATGGTGACAGCGGACCAGGAATTAATGAGGTTCTATAAAATGGTCTGTTTCAGGCAACTGTCACAGTATACTGCAAATTGACTTTCCATTACTCCACTAATATGCCAACACAACACTGTCAGAGTAGTAACCTCTGTATAGAACTTAAACACACCTACCAGCAGGACCATCACTCACTGCAATAATTACTGTTTCTTGATTCGTGGAAGAAATCATATTACATGTTCCTATATTTCTAGATTTTTTTATTCAAAGAATTGATTTCTTCCAAGAATCTAAAATATACTGCACATGGGATACTTATATTTCTCATGTTACAATAAAGGTTAAATACATCTTTTGGCTTCATGCTTTGGCTAGTATTCTGGGTTAGTTTTAATAGTGAATTTCCCCCTGCATCTGTTTCAGTGCGCAAATCTGCAGCCTTCCATAGACGCTGTCCAGAACTACAAGTACCTCGGGTGACCTTACTGTACTTATTAATAGATATCAAAAATAACTCATGGTCTGATACACTCTGGTCACACTAAACTTGCCGTGTTTTCTTGTTAAGTACTCTCATTTGTGACGGAATGTATTTAGTTCCCCACAAATCTTAACTGTCGTGCTGAAATCTAGGTTGGGATTAAAGGCGGAACTACCGTTGGTGTAGCAGGTGTAGGGCACCGGGGTCTCTGAGGACTGCTGCCCCTGTCACCCTCTTCATGTTACCCACTGTTTTCCCCTGTGACACTCTGCCTCCCTTTGCCTCTCCCTTTCACCCTCTGTCTCTACATGTCACCAACTGTCATGTTGCATATTGGGAACTTGGGTTGGGGTGGAGGAGGGGGGCCCAAATTAAATATTTGCACCTGGGCCCACCACCACATGTTCCGCCACTGGTTGGGATGTATGTTTAAGAGCAGTTCCCCTGCCACAAAGACCGCCATCCAAATGGAAGCTATTGGTTGCTATTAACAACATCCCATATTCAATAAAACTCCCTTCTTTGTAAATTGACCCCTTACAGTCTTTGTATTAATGACAGAACCTTTAGCTCTAAAAGGTACTCTGAGTCACACATATACAGTACCATGGGATACGGTCACTAGATAGGCAAGCATTGGGTCGACACCAGAAGGTCGCCTGCATGAAGGTCAACATGACTGAAGGTCGACATGGGGTTAGGTTGACAGGGTCATTAGGTCGACAGTAAAAAGGTCCACATGGGGTTTTTCATTGTTTTTTTTTCAAGCCGACATGTGCCATCAGGCGGCATTTCATGCCCTACCATCTACTAGGGCATGGAGGAAGAACAAGTAGTGTGCCAAGCGTAGCGAGGCACCAAGCCGAAAGCATGGTGAGTGCAGCGAGTGTCCATGCTTTAGTGTCCATGTCAACAGTGTCAACAATGGGGACAAAAAAACGTGAAAATCCCCATGTCGACTATTTGACTGTTGACCTTCCCCATGTCAACCTAATGACCCTGTCGAACAAATGACTCTGTCAACCTAACCCCATGTCGACCTTCATGCATGTTGACCTTGTGGTGTCGACATAATGCATGTCGACCTAATGCTTGTCTATCCAATGTTCCCATTCCAGTACCATGACTTAGTACAGACACTTGGAAGTGTGATGAAAACTTTGGTAAATGTGCACAGTGTACTTATACTGTATGTTGCTTTTAATGTAGCTGTCAGTATTAAGAGCATACATCGAGCATTGTACCTGTACTGTAGGTCTTCTATGCTGTTATGCATTAGCAGCATTGTGACATATGGGTTACTTAAGGATAGGAACCATTCTGTTCTGCAGCTGTAGTTCATTCAATTGTTACTTTATTTCTAACGAGATGTACCAGTGAGGCCCATTATTCTGTCAGTCACATTCTGTAGAAGTCTTACTTTACATAAGAAAGCGCTGCAGGTCCTTGTGGTAGGCAAAGCTATAACTGGTTATAGATAAAGGGACATTTACAAAACTCTAACCAGTTCTCTGTTAGGAGCCTACGAATAAGATGTACAAAATGTGACAGGAACCAAAAGAGGTTCAGGCCAAAATGTCTTGTGTTTTTTTTTCTTATTATTGCACAGTAACACAGACATTTAATCAGTTATTAATTGACTATAGAGAGCAGCAGTACACGTCGCAACCATCCAATGTGCTGTGGGTATGCCAAACTTACCCTGCCAAGTCTAACAATGAGTCGTATTTGTAGGCTCAGACAGAATGTCATACACGCTTACTTTTTATATTAATTGAAACAATTACTCGTGCTAATACATAAAATGCTTTTATCTTATTTTGACACATATCTTTTTTCTCTTATCCCCTATCTCATGAAACTACTTTCTGATATTATTGGACTTGTCAATGAAATAAACACCATATTAATAAAAGAACAGCTACAGTTAGGCAGGGTACACATCTGAGTAACCCAGAGGTGTGTTTAGCATTCAATTTGGTAAACTATGTATTAACATATAGGGGTATTCAATGCTGTGGGCGAGTGGTGAGAGCAAGCAGAGCTTCCTGCTCGCTGTCACCACTCACCCTGACAGTATTCAACGCAGCCCCCTCATACGCCAATTCCCTCTCGCTCCATTTTTTGAGCAAGGGGGAATTTTCGTATGCAGCTCCTGAACCAGCGAGACTCGCAGCTAACTACAGCGAGTTTCCTGTATTAGCCGCGGTTCTCGCTGTTTTGGGAAATTCTCACCGTCCTGTGACAGCGAGGATTTCCCCAGAACTTTGAATAGAGCGAGAGCTGGTGCGGGGGTTAAACAGCGAGGATCGCTGGTTTTCAGCAATCCTCGCTGTTTAACCCCCTCGCTGGACGCTCGCCACGGCATTGAATACACCCCATAGGTGAAGAGATTAAGTGGAGAAAATGTTGGTAGCTGTGGTGTAGTTGCATTGCTACTATTACAGATTACATTAGCTAATAATGTTGGTAGCTGTGGTGTAGTTGCATCGCTACTATTACAGATTATGGGGTAGATTTATTATAGCGGCGGTAAAAGCACCGCTATAACACTTCCTTCTTTGCCTCAGTAGCGAGGCAAAGCTGGAGGGGAGAGCGACACGATTTACTAACATCTTGCCCGCCGAAGTGGGGGAGCACTAACTGCCTCTCCGGCGATGCTTCCACCACACACTGACGCGCTGTCTGCTTTTCCCCGGCCGGCTGGACTGCGCATGCACGGGATCTCGCTATACCAGCGTCGCTCACATCGACTGTTTGATTTTTGGGTGCAATATTTAACTAATGCCCCTTTAAGACTGCATCATTTTTTTACCGTTTCAAAATGGTAATATGTGCGGTCTGAAAGGTCCACAGTGATTTTACCGTTTCCCAAAAAAAACCCGGTAAAAATGCAGGGTCCTACCTGTTTCAGACACGTTTTTTGGGGTCTGAAATGGTATTAAGGACCCAGCCAATAGTGGTCCCGCCCTGTGCAAATCTAATGCATATCTAATGAGCAGGATCCAGTGCAATGAATATTTAATCTGCCACAGGGACCCCGCTGCTGATGTTACATACGTCACAGGGACCCCCTGCTCACCAGCGCGATCCCTTCTCTGCGCTGCCCAGGTAGGCGGGGGGGAGGATGCATTAGTGTGTGTGTGAGGGGGTGGGGGGAGATAGAGGATGCCTCAGTGGGGGGTTTGTAAATGCCTCTGTCAGGGGGTGGGGGTTTTGGAAATGCCACTGTCATGGGGCTGGGAGGTTTCTAAATGCCTCCCTCCCGGGGGAGGGGGGGAAGGGGGAGTCCCCCCAGATCCTAATCCGGCCCTGAACGAAGGGCATAGGGTGTAAACTCACCCCAGAATGGTAATTATATGCTGTGTGAAAGGGGTTTAAACTGTCTGACTCGTTTTTAGAAACATTTAAAAATACCGGATCCATGCCGTTTTTGCGGTCTGAAAGCAGCATTAACGTCCACTGAACTGAATGGGAAAAGAATCATATATATATATATATATATATATATATATATATATATATATATATATATATATATATATATATATATATATATAGGTAAATGTCTAGTGTCTGATTTTGTGCCTCCAAAAACTGTCATCTGTTGGCAGGGAGTGAAACTACATCTCTTTCTCTCTCACACATACACAAACTCAGAGGCAATCACAAGGTAGCAGACTAGCTTTCGAAGCTTTAGCTTCGAGTGGGCTCACTAGTATGGCATATAAACAGAGAATCAAATATCATTGCTAAATTTCTCATGATAAACAGTCTGCACTTTTGAGCAGCTGACACTCTGACATTTGTCTAATAGAATGGGCGATTGTTTTGAGGCGTCTGCAGTGTTCATCAAGCAAATGGAAAAGATTAGCCATTAAATCAAGCTTCAAACTTTTTCTTTTTTTAATTTTCTCGCAATCAATGGAAAAGCAATGCACTTGGATTTCTAATGTTATTGAGATTGGATTTTCAAATCCTTTCTGGAGTTCAAAGCCTGGAACAGACAGTATGTACAAGCAATTCACAGCGGAGATTCTTCTTAGTAGGGGCTCGTGATAAATAAGTGGAATTGGGTTTGACTGAAATGGCCCAGCAGTCCCACATGGACTTAACAGGAAGATTTCAGCTCACAAAAAGGCAGTAGTTAGGGGAGGCATCAGGCGCTGGCTTTAAATTACCTGAGATTGCTTTGTGCTTTGAGTCTTTGGAGACACATGAAGACAAGCTGCTCATTAAAAATGAGAATTTATCATAGATGATGATTGAGTATCAAGTACACTTGTGGATCTTAGTTTGAGGAGTTAAATGGCAACGGTATCTAAAAGGAAACTATATTTCCTTTCTTGCTGTAACCGCTTAAAGACAGCAGAAGGATGTGAAGGGAAAATGCGTTCCTCGAGGACTAGGATCATAGCAGTCGCTTTGTGAAAGTATTTTTGTAGTGGTGCAATTTCTTTCAGTGCACCCGAGATCCCATAATTCATTTGTTGTTCGAGTCTTAGTTTAAGTATGTAATGACACATATTTTGGTATATTGATTTCTCTGTGAAGCACAATGGTAGGCTATGTGTACATTATTCTTATTACTGTGGTTATCCATCTACTCTCCTCAGCCAGCCCTGACAACTAGAAATCCATTAGCTGGATCTACCAGTGCAATAATAAATTGCATGTAGTATGTGCATGTCTGATATTTGTCTCTTTTTCCAATACCAAAAACAAAGTTCATATCTGTAAATATGGGGCCCAATTACTATAGGATCAATGTGATCTGTGCGGGATCCCCCCCCCCCCCCCCCCCCAATAAAACACCCATTTTCGTATTTAATTGATCTGGGACCTCATGTAAATATTGGTGGGCAAAAAGCATAAGGACTGTGGTTGATGGGGAAAAAGGCAAATAAATGGATGGACAAGTTATAAAGCGGGAATGCTGGGGCCATAGGTGACTTCTCATCAGTCCATTAGGTGCAGGTATTGTAGTTCCGTTTGCTATCCATCATTGTAATCCTTACTGTCTTTTTTCACTATTATTGGATTAGAAGACGAGCTGTCATCTTTTTATTTGTAGTATACTATAAAACTGAGCATACTACCCAGTCAACAGATTACGCAGTCTGTATCTGTGCTCTGTTCGTATACAGTATCTCTTGTATCTAGGTATAAGTTAATGTTTGTTCACTGTCTAGCAGAAGAGACATTTTTCTGAATACATATGTGCAATAGATAAGTCTTTAGTTTGCTTTTAGTTTGCTTATGAATTTGTACATAGCATATCGGTGCCAATTAATATTAGTTTCAGAATGGGTTATCATTCTTACATTGCATTGTGTACAGGGCCCGCAACAGAAATCTTGGAGCCCAGTGCAACAATGTCTAGGTGCACCAATAAGCCCCACCCCCCGTGCTTGACCACAACATACCGCTACTTTGAAAGATGGGCAGTGAGGTATAGTGGATCTTCCATCTGCCTCTCCACTGCCATGGGACACCACTGCCTGCGGGTGGGACAGTCAAAAAAAGTTGCGTGAAAATGTTGACATTTGGGAGGTATGCTTTGGGGGGGGGGGTTGTCGGATGGCCGATAATAGTTATTTTCCACTACTGTCAACAGCAAGCTATTTAAACATCTATCGAGGCTAGCAGCGGCCACCGCACTGCTGCAGCAACAGTGATTACTTTCCAGGACATTGGAGCCAATAACAATGTCGGGGCCCGGTACAGGTGTCCCCCTGTCACCGGGCTTGACTGTGTAGTGCATTTAGGTTACAAGCAATAGTATGCTTCATTATAGTTATAGAGAACAAGTAAAAAAGTGCTCTGAAATACGAGCATCTTCTCCATTCTGCAGCTAAGGAACCTTTCAAGGAGAGGCACAAAGCATTACAAGAAGAAATCGATGAGTTGCATTATAAGGTGAAATATCAGGAGAGCAGAAGTCAGGACAACACCAAGGATGCTGCTAAACAAAGACCACCAGCTGCGTCCCAATAATTGGAGAAGACAGAAACAAACCCCTGTGGGACATCCAAATTCAGATTAAATAAACATTAAAGACCCAGGCTATACTAACCTTATGACTCATGTTATACAACTTCTTAATACTATTAAATAAAGGCAACCGCATGAATATACTTGGCACAGTGCAGAAAGTAGTGAGGAGAACCTTACTGTTCTAGCGTTCTCTACTGCAGTTTTATTAATGAGATTTACTGGTCTTTATATGCAAAACATTGAGCGGCAATTTAGCAAAGACAACAGCGTTTCTGACCAAAATTCTTTTGCGGGTGTGGATAATTAGGTCAACCACAGGATGGTCAACATGCATTAGGCCGACCCCTGAAGGTCAACAGCCCTTAGGTTGACACGCCCAAAAGGTTGACATGACTTAAAGCCGACATTTAGAAGGTCAACAGTCAAAATATCGACATGTCAAAATATCGAGAGTCGACATGGACACCGTATCAGTGCACCGCGTCCCCTGCCTCGTGCATGATGTCTTGCTACGCTCGGCACACTATTATATTCTACAGTACCTCCATGCCCTAGTGCAGTAATTGTCAACCTTTTTACCTTGCGTCACACTAAATAAGATTAAAAAATTACCTAGGCACACCATGAGTTCCCCACAGGGCAAAACACATTGGCCAGTATTCAATGCTCCCGATTCACCGTTTTTCTGGCGAATCGGGCTGTTTTCACTCCCTGCGGTGAATCTTTTTCACTGAAAATCTGATTCACCCCATTCAATGCTCACTGTTCGCCGAAAGCAAACAGTGAATACCGGCCAGTTCTCCGTTTCATGCTCGCTGCAATTCTCCTGTGTATTTAAATGGTGTTTTCACTGTCATTCGCCGAGAGTGTATTCAATGCTAGGAGGGAGAACTGCTTTCAGCATGATTTTCGCCATGATTCACCGTTTTGCATTTGACATCTTTTTAAGGTGAACTGGAATGTGCTCTTTTAAAATAAAGGTGTTTTTTTTGTGTAAAAAAATCAGTAATTTAATTTTTTGAAGGGGCATGCTATTTTTATTTATGTGCTTTCATTTCAGCACATGAATATGTATTTAATTTTACATTTTTTTTCTTACACATTTGTCAGCAGCGGGCGGGGAGCCACTTATTACATAGTAGTAGTAGTATGTTTATTCATAAGGCGCCACAAAGTGTCCGCAGCGCTGTACATAGCAAACAAAAAAACTAATTACAAGGTAACGTACAGGTTCTGTTGATAAAATACAGCATAAATAGAGTATAGCTGGTAGAACTAAAATCAGCATCAGTTCAGAAGTAGGTGTCGAAATTGTCGAGGAGACTGAAGATGAAGTAGAGGAAGGGAAGAACAGGACAGGAGCACAGGTGAGGTAAAGAGGTAGGGTGAGTACGTGAGGAAGGAGGTCCCTACTCATAAGAGTTAACAGACTAAAAGGAGGTGGGTGGACGAACGAAATACAATAGGATAAGTAGGAATGGATGGAGGGGTAGGGTAGGCAGGATAGAAGGAGCAAAAGAGGTTAGGAGGAGGAGGGATAGGCTAATCGGAAGAAGTGGGTTTTGAGGGAGCGCTTGAAGGAGGTAAGGGAATCAGAAAGCCTGATGGGTGGCGGGAGGTTGTTCCAGTGCAGGGGGGCAGCACGAGAAAAGTCTTGGACATGGGAGTGGGAGGAGGTGATTAGGTGAGAGGTCAGTCGGCGGCGGATCGAAGAGGACAGGAGGGAGTGTGGATAGAGATCAGTGAAGAGAGGTAAGGAGTGGTGGAAGAGGAGAGAGCCTTGTAGGTGGTGGTGAGGAGTTTAAAGAGAAATATTTACTGCACACTGGTCCCGCTCATTACATATGCATGAGTGGGACCAGCGCAGCGGCTCCCTCCACCGCGTCCCATGACAGCTCTCCGGGGGGCAGCACTGTGCTGCCTGTGTCCCCAGGAGCCCTCCTTCTCCCCCACACATTCAGGGGCAGGCAGGGAGGCTTCCATCTCCCTGCCTGCCGGTTAAAAATCTCCGTCTGGGGCAGAAAGCCCCTGAGGCATTGAATAGGGTGAGAGGGAGTGCTGGCAGCGAATGCTGCTGCCCTCCGAAAAAATGTGAATGTGCTGTGAATCCTAGATAGGATTTGCTGCACATAGCGATAATTAACATGGAATACTGCCCATTGGCTCCCATGGAAAAAAAAAACCCTATTGGCCTCCATAGAAAAAACAATCACATTGGTCCCCACAGGTAACAAAAATAAAATATATTGGCCCTTTACATGAAAAGACGAGACCAGTATGCCACGGCACAGTGGTTGAAAAACATTGCCCTAGTCAGTTGACAAATGTGGCAATGCATGCTGGGACATGTAGTTCCACAACATCCTTAGGGCCACAGGTTAAAGACATGTGCCCTAGTGGATGGTAGGACATAAAATTCCACCTGTCAACCCATGTCGACCTTTTGACTTTCGACCTTCCCAATGTCAACCTAATGCTTGTGTCGACATGACCCGTGTCGACCTTCAGTGGTCGACCTAATGCATGTCATCCTTTCTAGTGTCCACCTAGTGACCGTATACCCCTTTTGCTATTGCCATCTCAGGATGTTGATAGATTTATAGGTTATAGTACGTTCTTTTATTTCAGGATTTTAGTAAAATTAGAAACCTGAAACCTGAAGTCTGGATAATTATAGTTAGGTCCGTTCTTTTTTCTTTTCCTCTTCTCTTCACCAAAAAGCAACAAAAGAAAACACCACAGCTTGACGTAAGTCCCTGAACAGGAGATGGATCACAGAACACAAATTGCATGGAAGAGCTTTTTAGAACGTATTATAGATCTGATCATAGCTGTTACTTAACTTTCACTGAAGTAATATTGGGAACAAGCCCATAAGAAACCATTCATTTTATTTCTAATGCACTTTTCAGGCACCATTTAGCAGATGAAAAGTGCAGTATTAGTGGATAAGTGCGAACGAGCCCTTAAGTTACTTACACACTATACAATTATTGGGCCAATTTGAAAATAATTGGCCTGATTTATTGCATAGTGCAGGCCTGGCAATCCTGTGGCTCTCCAGCTGTTGTGAAACTACAAGTCCCAACATGCATTGCCATAGTTTTGCTATAAGTGAATGCTAGAACTGTGGCAAATCATGCTGGGATGTGTATTTCCGAACATCTGGAGAGCAACAGGAAGGCCAGGCCTGGCATACTGTATTGACACTTATTCTGGTTGACTTGTAAGGCTGCGAATTTTGCAGCCTTGCGAGTCCACCAGATGTTGCCTGCCACCCGGTGTCGTCAGCTGCCCGCACCCCGCACCCGCGTCATCTGGGAATTTTAATGGGAAGGCCAGATTTTTCATGGGAACACCCATGTAATTCTGGACGTTACCATGGGCGAATCCCCTGAACCGCTGCCCCAAGTCCCTCCACGCCCCCCACCCGGACTTCTGTGTGCAAGTGCTGTGGCCACTTGCACACAGCGGCTGCATATGCGTAAACTGACTATGCGCGTACACAGTCACTGACAATTGGACCAAGTGCGGACGTGCAACTAGA
This sequence comes from Crinia signifera, assembly GCF_055691185.1. Classification (NCBI taxonomy): domain Eukaryota; kingdom Metazoa; phylum Chordata; class Amphibia; order Anura; family Myobatrachidae; genus Crinia; species Crinia signifera. The sequence goes on from NC_139221.1 coordinate 87,510,134, forward strand.
ATCACCCCTATTGTGTACCAATGATCATTTCGACATCTGAGTAATAAATTAGGAATATCCTGCCCATAAATACAAAAGTTCCATTTTTTTTATATGTAATTTAAAAGCCGTTTCCCTGGGTCGAGCAGTATATGTGCACGCTCAATAAGTTGCCCATATTTCCTAGGTTTTCCTGCCACAGTGTCTTCCTCCTTGTGGGTGGGCATATGTAAATGCAATGTAATGCGACAGAAAATTGGCAATTTTAAAAAAATTGTCCAATTGTCGGGCTATACGAAAAATCTGTCATTTTGTAGTTAGCTTAATTACTGTCAATATGGGGCGATGGTAAAGTACTGTATAATCTGTTTTCCTTAAGTACATATATTTGAAGCATGTTATTTAGCTTAGTTGCAATTGTGTATTTATTTTGTTATAAAATTGTTTTCATTTATATTTATGTACACTAGTAGTCTTAATTTTTTTTTTTTTTTTTTATATTCTCCATATTTCACTTTACTGCTCATAAGAAAGGTGTTTCCTTAATCACTGCTGAATTACACATTTGTGTTTAAAATATTTTTCATAAGTAGGATGTATATTACAAAATAGAAAAACTAAACACAATAATTATCCTACCAGACTACTTTAAGAAACCAAGGCAAATTGCTGTGAATAATTGGAACACACCTGGACATTTTTAGTACATTTGTAGCTCTCGAGAACTGACAAAATCAAGTTTGTATTTATAATAATTATGCGTGTTCTCTCTATAATTACCTACCTACAGACTGCAAGAGAATATTACAAAATAGCAGTGTTTTCATTTTGCCTTACACCAAACGATTGTCGTTCCAATCAGCCAGTGCATGACAGTTTTGGACCAAATTACATCGGGGAACAGTCAATCTGTTGTCAGGGACTTAAGAGTTGATTTTGATTAATGTTGTGCTCCTGATCATGAATATGCCATGCTTATTTTTCAATTGGCTCTAATTTTTATGATATTCATATGTCTCCTCCCAGTGTTAGTGAGGAGAAATAAATGAATTATGTGGCTCAAACATGACTACCATCTACGTAATCACAAAAAAATTCTTGTCATTGTTGAAAGAAGGTAGTTGTTGAAAAGCAAAACTAATGCTACCCATACAGTTATGCGATCAGATTCGATGCGACATTGAAGTACAATGTCCATTGAATCCAATCGCATCTTATGGTGCAAAAAGTGCCCCCTTTTAGAACCCGATGTCGCATGCACATTGGATGCTAGTAGAGGGTGGGCAGAGGTTGGAGGAGTAGCAAGGTGATATGAAGTAGCACTAGCAGGCGGCAGGGGTCAGCTCGGTGGCAGAATTTGAAAAAAAAAACATTTAAACACTGGGCGGGAGAGGTCAGCCAATAAAATGGCTGCCCAGTGTTTTAAACAATTCTGCCACCACCTCTGACGCTCATTCACAGCGCTAACTACACAGACGGACACCAGCAGCGGTCACACCGGTCCACTTTCCCCAAACCTAACGCCACCGAAAAGCGTTCCCTCTGCCCCCCACATGTGGATTGCTTTTGAGAGATTGCATGTGGTTAAAAACCACATTCGATCGCTCCTGCAATTTGATGGATATTATGTGCAACACATACTATCTATTGATGCGACATTTAATGGCAGGCCTGCGCATCGCCTTCAAATGGTCCCTAAAATATGCATACAATCATTTGATTTATCGAGCAGATGTGGTCGAAATGGAATGATTGCATGCAATATCTTATAAGTGTATGGGCAGCATAAGTCTATTCTGTTTAGAAAAGTGGTTTAGGCTAGTAAGGGCCTTCAAATAGAAAAAAGTATTACATTTTAAAATTAATCAAAATCGACTCTTAAATCCCTGGCAACAAATTGACTGTTTCCCGTCTGACTTGGCGCTAATCATTTAACACTTAAAAGCTAAAAAAACAAAAAAAAAACATGATCGTTGTATTTTATTTTCTGTTTTTCAGAAAGTTATTCTGCTGATTTTATTCACTACTGTATACTAAGCGGATGAAGTCAAAATCCCGGCGGTCGAAATACCGATGCCGGAATCCTGGCCGCAACAATGCCGGCAATTTCTCCCTGTATGGGTGACCATACATGGAGAATAAAATAGTGTGCCGAGCGTGGCGAGGCCCCGGGCCTGCTGCGTGGCGAGCGCAGTGAGCGCGCAAGGGGGGGGGTGGCGATCCACGGCCGCCCCCTTGTCGGTATTTCGGTGGTTGGGATTCCGGCGGCGGTATTTTGATCGCCGGGATTCCGTACTGAATCCATACTTAGAAACTATCTAAATCAGGGCAGTAAGGAGGTTTGGACATGTCAGATCCACTTTCAGGTATTTAGTTACCCACGGGTAATCTAGGGAGATACATCACTATATGGGAGATTTACTAAGCCTTCGAGTCTGATAAAATACAGAGAGGTAAAGAACTAGCCAATCAGATCCTAACTGCTGTAATTTTATAGGCTGCATTTGAAAAATCACAGGAGCTGATTGATTGGAACTCGTCCACTTTTCTCTTTCCAATATCTCAGTAAATGGACACAGAAAAACCATGTTGTGCTGACAGATTTAATTTGGCTTTTCATTGCATATTGCTACATGAAGAACTGTGGCAAATATATATGTGAGTGATATGGGGGGGAGACCACAGGCACACGCACAACATCTTGGTGCTGTCAGATCATATTTGTAGTTGGGAATCTGATTTCGGAACAACTAGAACATAGATTTTTCAGCTGCTATGGGTCCAAAAACCGCCTACATTTGATTTGTTGCCACACAAGTGAGGCCACTTCTAGAAATCTTTCCAGGGCCAGGTTTACTTCCCAATACGCCATTATTCCAATGTATCATTTGGCTGGCGAGTATGTATGTATATGTATGTATGTATATGTTAATATTGCAGTAGTAGAGACGTCTTTCTGGGTCAGAAATCCCGTATGTCAGGTAATTGATGGTGCTGCAAATAAATACAGTAGATGAAAAGATCAGTAAGATGCAGTCACTTAGATGCAGGGAGTGAACAAAGTTCAAAAACATGCTAATAAGTTCATTAGCTTTCTACTACTTTGAATTGTCCCTAGTACAGGTATGTGTGTCTGATATAAACAGCAGTCTATTCCTTGTTTCTCTGTCATGCTAAATATGAAGGATCATTCATTTAATTGAATTTAAGGACATGTTGCAAATGCTTTTTTTTTACTGTGTCTATGAAATGGGTACATACATGAATTAGTGCATCCATATGACATTACCTGGAGGCGGATAGCTTTTCCTTTTTGACATGCAAAATGGGGTGTTTTTTGCAGAATAAACTGATTAAACTGGGTGTTGTAAGACACGTCACACCCTTACGGAAAAACGGGATTTGTTGATGACCACTTTTTTTTGGGGGGGGGGGGATCCTTTTTCACCAAGGGTTGTTAATACAGGTCATTTACATGAACAAATGATATTAAAAATATAGATATATTTTAAATTTTGAAAAGGGTAATTACTCCTAAAGTATAGCAGTAATTCTACCAATGGTGTGTGTGCTCTTGCTGTTATCTAGTGTGGTGCTTTGTCACTTTACTTACCCATCCCAGCCCCCCCCCCCCTGCCTTTTTTATACTATATGTGTATGGTATACAGTATAGTTGAGTAGCTGTTATATATGATTTAATGTAATGCCACCCTAATGATTATTAGTGCTTTTAGTATAAAATGCATCTGACCGTTCTGGAATAATAGACTTTTATGATGTAAATATACAGCTCTTCAAAAGACACCCTAAGGGTAAAAACATTGACTTCTTCCTTTATTTATTAAAATAAAGCAAAAAAAACTACACTACTTTTTGGTGAGTGCTCTCTGCTACAATTACTGTACTTTGTATGCTTCTGGATATTTTTGGGCGTCCTTTGCAGACTACTACAGGTCGGGCATCCCGTATCCGAATTATTCCAAAAACCGTGGTTTTTTGGAATAATTTAAAAAAAAATTTTGTTTCCCCCCCCCCCTAACCCTCTTTTAATACTTACCAAGTCCTCAGGCGTCCACGACAGGCCTTCAGCATCCTCTCCGGCGTCTCCATCGGTCCCAGGAGTGCTTTGCGCGAGTGCGCGCGCGCGCCGGTGACGTCACCGGCGCGCCTGGGAACTTGCACAAAGCACTCCTGGGACCGCTGGAGACGGTGCTGGTGGCCTGCCGTGGATGCCGGAGGACTCCATGGATGCCAAGGGACCATCGGGGACCCACCAGGGGCAGGTAAGTATGGCAAAAAAAAAATTATTCCAAAAAACAGAATTTTCCCTTATCCGGAATGCTCATGGTCCCGAGCATTTCGGATAAGGGATACTCAACCTGTATAATGATGCACCCCGATTATACTTGTTCCTGGATGTGAATGCGGACTACAGTATACCCCAATGCTATCTCTAAATATAGAAATGGCGTGTTACAGGCAAACTAATACATTCTGTATTCAAGGTCATTACAGCAATGATGTCGTAAATTCTTTCTTTCAAGAACCATGCAGAGGGGAAGATGTTATCAATCATACATGAATAGAAAGGTGATTTTTTTTTTTTTACATGAGCATAGGAAAAGGTTCTTTACTATAAGGGTGGTAATGCTGTGGGACTCTTGCTTGACCTGATAAGGTTATGATGTCAAATTCACATATAGGGAGGAACTCCATTATCTTGCACCTGCAGGTGTGGGTAGACGAGTTGCTATTGCAACAGTATACAGTATATACATTGGCATCAGAACTCGCCTCCTCACGGATTAGACCAGGGGTGGCCAAACCTGGCCTCAAGATCTACCAACAGTTCATGTTTATCAGACAACCTGTGGATCTATAGTAGGAATGAATGCAGCATGTTTGAAAAAGGACTACAGCTGTACACCAGCTAGGTGATTTGTAAAATGTGGACCGTTGGTGAGATCTCAAGGACCGGTTTGTCCACCCCTGGATTAGGCTCTCACCAAACTCACATACAGTATTTAGGACTGCAAGATAATAATAAAAAACTTAAAACCAGCAGTACCGTACTGCCCTCATACAGTTTAAAAGTGTATTTACATATTACAAATGTTATATGTAAGTATAATTTGCAGGGGCCATAATGGTAGTAATTGATACATTTACTCATTTAATGAAAACGACCAGAAACAATATTTGCACTTGCATGGCAACTGTCACACCGGGGGATCTGCTTTGCTTTCCTATGGATCAACTCAATTGTAATATACTGTATGATGGGTTGATCTGGTATTGTTACTAGCTATTTAACTCTCAAAACATAAAGGGGAAGATGAACTAAGCTTTGGAGAGAGATAACGCACTGGCCAATAAGCCCCCAACTACCATTTTACAGACTTTTTAGAAAAGTGGCAGTTGGGAGCTCATTGGTTTGTTGTTTGTATCTCTTTTCACTCTCCAAGGCTTAGTACATATATATATATATATATATATATATATACACATAAATGTTATCTATAAGTGTATAATATTTTAAGACCATCGAAATCTTAAGAAACATATTTCTTTTTTCTTTGAGACCACAAGACATTCTCTTTTGTAGATGACACTATTGAAGCACAGCCAAGGAATCAGATAGCGTGGGAGGTTTTTTTATTTTTTATTTTGCTGACATATTTTACACTTCAATATCCTGCGCTCATGATTTGTAAGAAGCTGAAAGGTGTCATCGTTTACAGAATGCTAAGCAATTCTCTCATCTAAATCACACTTTTGGGTATGCAATTTAATGTCACACAGATATTTGTCAGAATCACATTTGGCTGAGAAGCAGCAAGGTAGACAGAGTGCAGATATCTCTTCATATCCACTTGCGACACTCAACTTGTGGCCTGGAAACTAGTTGAGACTTTAGTGAGTTTGTCAGCACATCTTGCTTAAATCCACAATGCATTTGTTACAACGCAAAGAACATGATTGAGTATAATAGAAATGTCAAGTGTGGAGATTACGTGTAGCAGAGCAATCAAATTGCAGTCGCTGCAAAGTACAGTAGAATAGATAATTGAAAAGTGGCTTCTGTATCCTACCAACAACTTCAGTTTGTTATTAATTCTACGTCAAAAAGCCAATCACATCGCAGCACTTTTCTGTATTAAGAGGATTATGTGTTGCCTCTTACTGGCTGCTCATCTGTAACCTTTCGCTTAATGCTGTCATTTGGATACTTGTATCAGATTTATTTTGCATTATAATAATAATAATAATATTAAGCAGCAGACATTAAATTTCTGCTTTTCTGTATCATTATTAACGTTGTTATTATTATAACCCAACTATTTGCCCATGATTCATCAAAATTGGTGTCTTTCCAGTTAATAAAAGTTTTGCTTGCAAAATAGCCCTTGCACCTAGAGAAATGAAGGGTCCGATTCAGTTCCGTTCATTGGGGTCCGAATTCGACCCCGATGTTCAGGGTTTACAGATGTGCAAGCACGGGGAGCAAAGGACTTTGGCGAGTTTCACACTAGGGAGGGCCAGGGGATGGCAGCAAGGACATGCCCAGGTGGTTTATAAGAATCCCTATAAAAACGATGGGTATTACCCTGCAAACACAGGGGTGGCGCTGCCAGTTAAATGTTTCTTGTCTATTGCCACTGTTGTTATTATCAACTTCAAAACGAAACCCAGCCAGCGTGTTAGTAAAACAAAGAAAAAAATACTCCCCTGTGTGAATTAATTACAAAAGGTTATGTTCTGCTTTGATGAATTTTTAATGAATTACGTAAATAGTTATTTGACATTAAGAACATTGATTTGATATTATATAGGAATGGAAGTTCTACTTTGATTTAAGTCAAAAATACCGTTCACCTCTCAGAATTTTTTCAGAATTATTGAAAAATGTCAAGCAGGCTTAGAAAAATGAAAATTGCTCCAGATGCTAAAAGAAAAATGGGTTAGTATCTCCCGCAGAACGTAATTCCCAAATAAGGAGCAGGATGGGTTTGCAGGTTTGTCTTGCTGAGTGGAAGGCAATTATTTTATGCAAAGGATCCTTGCTGAGTCACAGAAGGACACACAAGAACTGATCCTGGTCAGAGATGGATAGAGAATACAGCAAGTTCAAACACCAAGTTTACTTTGCTTTGGTCGCGCTGATCTTTGAGGAAGAAACAACATCAAGCTGACCCCTTATCCATCTTTCAGGGAAGCTCCCATGTGGTTTTTTTTTACTAGAAAATATCAATAGGGTATATCAGTGATTATCGGTTGCCCTGGCTGGCAATAATAACCTGGAGTGGTAACTGAGTTAACTCTAAGATCTGAGCATGCATGAGCACAGTAGGAGAATATGCTTATGCCCAGATTTTAAGTTATTTTGTTCCAGAAAACTGTTCTGTACACAAACATATCTATCTATGGACTGCGGTAGATAATTGATTGACTGTCATTAATGAATTGCTATCATCCTAGGTGGTTGCTAGGATGCTTTCTCTCTTCCGTGCTATTGTTGCTAGGACTGGGGGGTTGATGAATGAAGCAGTTATAAGGGAGGAGAAGTGTTAAAATGCCTGGTACTTTACCACTGGCCAATCAGCTCCTGACTGTTAAGTTACAGGCTGGATTTAAAAAGGGACAGTTAGAAGCTGACTGGCCGGTGATGCAAGTTCCAGGCACTTCATCACTTCTCCTCCCTTATCACTGCTTCATACAGTACATCTACCCCTTGATCATCGGCCAATCAGCTAATAACTGTTAGGTTACAGGCTGGGTTTGAAAAGGGATAGTTAAGAGCTGATTGGACAGTATTAAAGTATGAGCCACTTTATCATTCTCCCTTATCACTGCTTCATACATCTACCCCTGAGCAACTTCACTTTGTTGCCATGTCTAAGTTCCAAGCCGAGGATCCCAAAATGCTGTTCCCATATCCTGTCTGAAAAGTTAAGCAGTATACATAGGGCACAGAGCCAGATAGGGGTGGGAGGGGCTACTGTTTCTGCAGGGATCTCATGGTCTTGCACATGCCCTGCACTTAAGAGGCCATCAACTCAAATGCCATGGCTGCTGTTCTTCCTTCAGTTAAGGGACCACCGTCAGCTGGCAGACCTAGATCAGTACAGGAAGGCATCAGTTGTCCTTCAGTGTTTTAGAACAATGCAAAATATCTCCGGAGTTAACGTGGGTGTGCTATTTGAGGAATACATTATGTTATTTACAGTCTCTCTAATAAAAGTTAAAGACAACAATAGAAAAAATAATAATTCACATTTATTTCTTGCCCAAAGGTGGCATATAATATTATTTATACATCTGTACAGGCTATTTCATAATAATAAGAGTTGCTAAATTTACTGAGCCATAATTAATTTAGCAATCTTGGCTTCCCTGTGTTTTCTCATTGCAAAGAAAATGTCAATTCTATTTCATTTCAATGACCTCATAAAATTATAGATTGATTCAGCTGATGTTCAAAGAATCCAGTAGGGAAATATGAATTTCATTCTGGTTGCTTATTGAGAAGCAGTTTGTGTGACATCTGCTAATGCCATATTCCGATCTGCGCACATTTCACAAATATCCGTATTTGTTTCATCTTAGTCACAGGTTGTGCTTCTTTGAACTGTGCTTTTTCCTGAAGTTATACAAACTATTTCACTGCCATTTGTGTTATCGGGAAACTTCAATACAAATTTGAAGTCAACTTTTGAACCATTCATTTTAAATTTCTTGGTAACATTTTATTACTTCTTAGAGATTCTTAACCTTCCTCTGATGGTAAAATTGCATGGCTGTGTTTATTTATAAGTTTGGAAGCGGCCATCTCAAGTTTGAGTTGCTTACAAATAGAATTTTTATCTTTAGATAAGATTGATAGAAATGGAACAAGTGAAAATCGTGTGCTCTGCCAGGCTTCACTCTTGAGTTACTTGTTTTAGTTTATTGCAGTGGACAATCCAAAGCTGGCCATACACTAGGTGACTTCTCTGAGCGGAGAAGACACCCGCCTTTCCCTCCTTGAGCCGCCCAGAAACCTCATGGGCAGCAGGATCGCATACAATACACCGTGGTTGTGCAAAACCAAACTGCTTCTTTAATGGACAAAACGATGTGCACTGCAGGTGGGGCTGATGTAACATGTTCCCCCAGGAACCAGAGATATTGCCTGGCAAAGCTGTAACTTTTTTCCCGATAGGATAATATGGGACCCGTTAATTCTGACCCGCGCCCGGTTCCGACGGCTGCCAGTTCCCCCCCTGGCAAAAGCTTGTGGTTGATCTCATTCAATTCCAAATCGCTGGGCCTTCAATATAATACCAGGGTGGTCCATATCAATCAATCGGTTACAGAGATATTGCGTGTAAACCGATTTTTTTACTTTTGAAATGTAATTTCATGGCTGTTCATGTTCTTTGAGGGCAGATTACTCTGGAACCAAATGTTCCAGTTTCACTGGACCAAAATCATTCAAAGCCCACACATAAATTATTCAATATGATACTTGTCTCATGTAAATGGGTAAGTAGTTTCCAAAGATATAGTCGGTTAAATGTGATAACTGGTTTAAAGGGGGAGGGGTGGTTTTCTCTCCCCCTCACACCAGAAAATGCAGGGACTAGGCTGGCGTAAAAGGGGCCAACCGGGGAATGCATTTTCTGGTGTGAAAGGGGTATTATTTCAAATAGCCGGGACCTGCAGTGCTCTGAATACAGCCAGGCTCTGCCACTGTCAGTGGCTATCACTTCTGCCTGGCGGCGGCTGTCCCCCATTTACCGCGAGCATGTATTCCCCCTTGGCAATGAGCATGTAATCCCACATGGCAACGAGCATGGAACCTCTGGCAATGAGCATGGAACCCTTGGCAATGAGCATGTAGATAAGCAGCACTTATGTAGCATAATTTTTAATAGGCATTATGGTGTTTGGCATAATACATAATGGACATAATGGCATGTAACTTAACGTGTAATGGACATTATGGTGTAAATGTTTAATGCACACCTTTGGTGGACAATGTCCCTGTTTATGAAGCGTATTGTGAATTTTGGCTTAATCTGTGTGGCATTATGTGAATTCTGGCTCAATCCGTGTGGTATTATGTGAATTTTTGCTCAATCCATGTGGCATTATGTGAATTTTGGGTACTTGTGTATTATCACAGCGCCCCCGATATTAAGTCACACAATTTTTCATCGCATCGCATCACATTCCATCGCATGCCATACAACCGATGCACAGCGATGCGATTTAAGCCCCCTATACGATTTTAAATTGTATAAGCACCCTAATGGTGCCATGATTCGGGCTCGGTGGCTTGCTGCGCTCGCCACACTATATAACATCAACTCCACGCCGACGTGGATAGTGGGGGTATGAAAAGGTCGGAGGACATGTACCGCCGCCCCTCGCGGGCTCGCTGCGCTCGCCACGCTTCAGGTTCACGTTCATAGTGGGTGTGGCTTGGGGGAACATTTAACATTATAAGCCCCCATTAGGGTGCTTATACAATTTATAATCGCATCACATCGCATTGTATGGCATTGTATGCCATATACAATGCCATACAATTTTAACATTGTATGACATCAGGCGACATCGTGGAACATCGCATCGCATACCATTGCATGTCTTATGGTCTGCGATGCGATGGGCGCCGTGATAATACACAAGTACCGAATTTTGTCTCAACCCGTGTGGCATTATGTGAATTTTGTCTCAATTTGTGTGGCATTATGTGAATTTTGGCTCAATCCGTGTGGCATTATGTGCATTTTGGCTCAATCCGTGTGGCATTTTGTGAATTTTGGCTCAATCTGTACGGCATTTTTTAAATTTGGCTCAATCTGTGTGGCATTATGTGAATTTTAACACAATCCATGTGGCATTATGTGAATTTTGGCTCAATCCGTGTGGCATTATGTGAATTTTGGCTCAATCCGTGTGGCATTATGTGAATTTTGGCTCAATCCATGTTGCATTATGTGAATTTTGACACAATCCATGTGGCATTATTTGAATTTTGGCTCAATCCATGTGGCATTATGTGAATTTTGGCTCATTCCATTTGGCATCATGTGTAAGGGGCAAGTATAATGGGGTCTAGTATTTTGTTGCATAATGTGTAGAAATTGTATATGGTGGTGTACACTACACTCAAGGACACGCCCCCTGTTGAGTGGCCACACCCCCTTTTCCGGAGCACGCCTTCGGCGCGTGCACAACTACATCCTTCACTTTTGTCGCCATGGTGGGCCTGTGTATTTTAAATGCCAGGGCCTATTTTTAATCCCATTCCCCCCTGTCATTTTATCCTGGATCCACCCCTGATAGGGTGTAGAAAACATCAATTTTTCACGATCTTTTCTGATGTTTTAACAATCATTTTTTACAGGCTATCACATTAGATCTAGATACCCCCCATAAAGTATTTGCAGCCTGTAACAAACCTACAGGATATAAGTCACCTATATATAGTTGCTTAGACTGTCACTTACATGTCACTGGTTTATGTTCGAATTAAGTTAGACAGCGCATGCATGGCTGGATGTGTGGTAATGGAAAGGTCAATGTCGATAAGAGAGAGCGGAGGAGAGTGAGCGAGCTGACAGACAAAAAACACCACAGCAAATGTGATCATTGAACATGCTAAATGGTAATGTAAGCATTGTATAAGAAAGTGCCATAATTATTTATGTCGATCATTTGCCAGGCAAATCACATCTATGCTTTATATTTAGATTGCTAAACTCCGCTGATAGTTGAAACTATGGCACCATAAAAAGTAAAATGCATGAAAAGAAACCACAATAGAATAACTAATAGAAAATTACAATTCAAATTTTACTACATGGATTTTTTAATTAAATGGAGAAAATAACAGGCATATAAAAATGATCTGAAGAAATAAGCAGATAAGAGTACCACTTGCTGTTGTGAATCATGTGTAGTAGTTTGCCATGCCACATCTCGCCGGAACCAGAGATCGTTTCACTCTAATTGATGGTTTCCTCTTTGTTCTTCTCTCAGGTAGCTGCTCGTTTGATGAGCCATACCAGTCTTGTGGTTACAGTCAGTGGGAACACAATGATCTGAACTGGGAGCAGGTGAACACACTAAGAAAACCGCATACAGATTCTTGGATGCCATCAGGTTTGTAAGCTTGAAACGTTCTATCATTATGAGTGTTCCTGATATTTATCATCTGCAGGGCTGGCTGCCATAGGACATGTTTAGGCCATGCTTATCTACTTTTTAAAATGTCTCTGTAAGATCCTGAGGGATTTCTATGTGGTAAAAGGAAGCATGGCTTTGTGAATCTTGTCTTCAAAACAGAATCACGTCTTCAAAATTGTTACATAAGAAATAATGATGGTAAAATAATTACATAAGATTTAGCCTGCTACCACTAAAATTCTACTGTTAGGGGCCCGGAGAATGTAAATTTTCTATAGATCTAGGTGCGATAATACAAGTGTATTGGTTATGCCGCTTTTACCACTGTTTAATACACCTACAAATGTGTCCTCATACACTGCTACTGCTGTAGTCGCACCAAACTTCCCCTCTCGATGCGTCAGGTTCTCTGCAACTCGGCTTGTGGCAAGCACCTTTTTTTTTTGCTTATTTTTCTCTTGAACGTTGGGTCTTAATTGCAGTCACTACGAAGTAACAAAACTGTTTTACAAGTCTACACTGATTAATTTGTTACGAAAACCTGTGTTACATTGAGTTTTGTATACGGCTGGAGGCTATCCAGTTAGCCCTGATAAGCAAGAACATGCTGTGGCTAGCTGGGGATTTTGTTTTACCTGCCTCAAGCAGGCGAAACCAAATCCCCTAAAGCAGAGCTTTTTACATCGGGGAAAAAAGGCGAACCGGTGTTTCTTAGTTTTTATTAAAAATATGAGTAATTGGATACCCCCCCCCCATCAGTTTCACGCAGATATACAAGTAAGTACAGTGTCATGAAGCCATTTTATCATATGGGATTGTGACAAATAAGTGCATTCCAGCATTAAAGAAACAAAACAGTTGATTTACCAGTTGTCATGGCTTTCTAATGCCAGGCATCTCATGCCACAAGGTGTATCGAGGCTAGGTGTATGAGGACACATCCGCGAGACATGGTATTGTCCATCTAAAATGGGAGAAAACTATATCTGCAGTACCTGTACTAATACAACTAAGTTTAGAAGGAACATTTTACATTTTACATTACTCACTAAAACAAAAATAAAAAAACTATCAACAGAAAAGTTCTCTCTTCCAGTGGCGACTCCTGTTATTGGGCTGCAGGACTGCAGCCCCTCCAGTGAAAACCAAGAGGTTTCCAGTGTAAAACAGACAGCCAGCATCAGAGCTCCGGTGCACACGTTTACGCAAGAGGGAGGTGCGCATTCTACCCGCGGGGGGAGGGGGGTGTGGGATCTACCTCTGGAGCTCTCTGCTGGCTGTCTGTGTCTCATCCAGTCCTCATGTGTCACATGATCACGTCTTTCCTGTCAGGAGTCACAACACCAGGCTCCACGTGTGACCTCCTCTCATGTGGGGAGGAGTTCAGCATGTAGTAGCTTCCTATTGGAAGCTGCTACTGCCCATCATACAGAGAACTGAATACTCCTCCCCCACTTGGGCTGCCAGTACATGGAGCTATGACAGCAATAGCTTTCCAGCAGGAAGCCATTCTGTGCACATCACCAGAGCTACAGTGCTTCCATGGGCTGCTGCCTGTGCAGCCCAGCAGAAGCAAATCCTCTGCAGTGAGCATGCCCAGACTTCAGTGTGATGCAGCTGAAGGAAGTTACAGTATGCATTGCAGAGGTGCATGGAAGTTTTTCTTTTTATAATATTTGAGCCTCTGTGAATAATATTTATTTAAACTATTATTTGTGTGTAGATCTTTAATAGATTATCTGTATGTTGTGTTCCGTTTGCAACGAACAGTAACCAGGCAATTGCAGCCCCCCTAAAGTCTAAAGGCAGGAGCCGCCACTGCTCTCGCCATGCATTTGGCTTGCAATCTTACATATGTATCCAGTCAGTTACACAGAGCAGAGCGCACAATGAGAATATATAGGCTAAAAATTCCATAAAATGCATAATGCTGACTTACATATATAATGCAAATTGCAAGCCCATAAAATGGCAATGTAAAAGAAGAACATGACAATTGTATAACAGAAACTTCACACCTTTGCCAAGTGGCCTGTTCCACTACTAGAACATTTAATCAGCCCAACATTTTTTTATAAATGTATTGCATAATTCATTAGATGAATATATTAAGTGATAGGATAGATAGATAGATAGATAGATAGGACAAACGTGTATATAATTTATTATATAAATGGACATGAATTGCGTTTAGTCTGATTAAAAGTCAAGTTAATTAATAATACACTTGAGCATGCCCCAGAAAGAATGGGATTTTATTAAAATATGAGTAATTTATGTCAAACTCCAATTGCTGCGTAAAGTAAATGTCATTGCATCCCCTTTGGCAGAGGCTTCTGTCAGTCAAATATATGCCACTCCATCAGTCTGTCTTAGTGACTATATAGCTTCCAAAAAGTTCTTACTTGAGAAAGGACTCCGCATCTTGTGGTGACAGGTTATATCATAACAAGCTGCTGATGAAGAAGTAAACATTATGCCACAGTTTGTGGGGAGCTACAACACATTGCAGCTGAAAATAAAGTACATGTAATGATAAGGAATGATTAAAACCAGTTTGTTAGTTTGAAGACAAAACATAAAAAAAAAAAATCAAAATGATGCATAGCTGATGTATTATGCCTTTAGATAACTGCAGTCATAGAAATAAACTCCTGAGCAGTGGCGGCTCTTACCCTTGCGGAGGAGTGGGGCTGCCGCGATGCAGGCCCTCCCTCCGCTGCCGCTGTGCTCCCCGCTGCTGGTCCCCTGCACGAGGCTAGTGCATGTGCCGTACCTTCATACATACTGCGCATGCGCTGACCCAGGCCTCCATGGGCTGCCTTTGCTGCAGCCCCTGGAGGCTTAATCAGGTTCCTAAATCCGGCGCATGCGCAGTGTCGTCCGTGGTACTGCACATGCGCAGAACCTGTTTTGGGTGCTGCCCCGCATTTGAGCACATAGAGGCATCCTGGAGGGAGGGAACACCTCCCAATGGGACTGCCTTGAGTGACTGGCAGGTCGGACTTCCAATAGGAAGTCACTGCCAGTCACCTTGAAGCCAGAGCAGTCTCACAGATGGCATCTGGCTTATAGGCAGAGACAGTGGTAATTTTACCTGGGGGGCTGCAGCCCTGCAGCCCATAGGTAAAAACCGCCACTGATCTTGAGACAGCTACAGATACAGAAAATCAGTTGGCTAATGATTATTGTTCCATATAAGTGGCTGTGTATATATTTTTATGTGTGCATTGCAGAGTTGCCTGCAGGGCTTAAAGTGATCCTCGGAAGGTAGTGGAACTTAATTTCCCCTGCCACCGCTCCCCCCACCCCACACCCCATCAGCCAGGGGCAGGTTTTTTGGCAACCCCCTGCAAAGTAAAAATTTGTGCCCTACCTCCCATACTTTATAAAGGGTCCTGATTCATATTACACCACATAGTAATGTCCCTTTTTCATGTTATGACACACAGTAGTGCCCCTTATTCAAGTTATGTCATGTAGTAGTGTGCCCTTTACGCAGAATGCCCAAAGTAGTAGTATCGCTTATACACATCATGCCCACAGCAGTAGTACCCCTTACACTAAATGTCCACAGTATTAATGCCTCTTATACATATAATACCCACAGTAGTGCTCCTTATACACAAAGCTGCCTCTATCACTCCAGCGGCTCACCGCCAATGTCCCTCCAAAAGCTTCATTCAATTTGTACCTCCAGCAGCTTCCCCACCTGTTTCCCCCCAGCCCCTATCTTCATGTCTTCAGCTCCGCTTGGTGGGTCTACTTCACTTCAGCGGCGGTGGTGGCATGACATCATATATGCCGTGCCTGAAAAGGAAGCTATTAGGAAAGGTACTGTGCAAGGCTGTTGTGGAGGTGTAACTAGTTTCCCATATCATTACAGGTTGCCAGCTATACCTATTTTTAGGAACAACCTAAAAGTGTCACTTACTGTATTGCCAGTGCTGACCAACTGTACAATAAATGTTATGGTAACATTTTATACCATTTCTTACAATTTTAATATTCAGGCCTCACAAGTCAATATTTGTTTAAAAAAAAAACAAAGAATTTAGTAAATACCACCAAAAAGAATATATTAACCAATTTTGGAAATTATGCAGGCATTGTTGTGCGGGTTCCCAGACGATCTCAGACATTTTTTATAGCAGCAACCATTTACAAGGCAAAACCATGTCCTGTAAATGATGTCTTGTAAATGATTGTAGGTTTTAACTCAGGTGACATTGCATCCGGCCCATGGAGGCCAAGAATACCTTTAAAAGCAATGTTACTTGGTTATAACCATAGCTCGTAGAGAGAGTTTACAACAACAATATTGAAGGCAAGTTTGCAATTTGGCATTTTATTGTAGAGTTATGGGCCCCACACACAGGGGGACAATCAGTCATTTTCTAAACGATTTTACTAAATAAATAAATAAATGCCTGAAAACGCATGTAAATCGCTGTGTGTGTAGACCACACAGCGGTTTAAATGCGCGGCCCTGCCATTCTGAATCTGCCTACGATTCAGCACAGATGAGTCAGATCAGTTTTTGCGGTCGCTCAGAAGCTCCTGCTCATCTCCTGCATGTGTGGCGTGGGCAGATGAGCAGGGCAGATGAGCGGGTGATGCGGCACTCATTATCTGAGAGATTCAGTTTAAGGGAAATCTCTCATGCTGAATCTCCCATTATGACACATGAAAAGGATTGTCTATGTCGACCTTGGGTCTTTCTTTAGCTGTAGGTTTCTACAACAGGAAATGTCTCCATTTATTTTCATGAGTGATATATTGAGTAATCTTATCAAAATTATCAGATTACTGGATTTGGTGATTTTACATGTAGATAAATAAAAGCTTACCGCTACATATACAAATGTGAAAAAAAAATGAATTATTGCTTTTTACAGCTAAATAATACATTTTAAATTTAGAATTTATACAATAAATAGACTATTGTGACATGGAATCACATACACTGGATATAGATTAAGCCATGTCAGGGTAAAACGCAGGATTATCAGAAGGGGGTTTCCAGAGAGGGGCAGAGGAAATCACAGAGATGGACACTTAGGTGACCCAGTATATGCCAGCTCAGTTAAAGTATTATAGATAGACCAAATGTATATAAATAATAATATTAGTCGTGCTGGATCTGGCACTCCAAGCAAAAAGGTGCCCAGGTGCCTTCCGAATGTGGAAAGTACAGCATACAATAGTGGTGCTGGCGGTATCAATAAGATAAGTGCACCTGAAAGCTGCGAGTGGTGTCAGCTTTATTCTTATTGATTTCAGTCCCTAACAGAGTGCTGCCAGCACAGATGGTGGGAGATGGGGTGGGAGAAGGGGGCATTGGGCTGAATGAAGGGGCCCTGATGCAGAACTTCCAGGGTGGTAGAGGATGTTTAATATGCAGAGGAGGGGTTTATAGTGGAGTGGGCTTATTATTCATAATTTTCTGGTGGGAGGACAGCTTGCTTGACTGCAGATAGCTCAAGTTCCCGTAAATAGATTTCTTAGATTTTAATGGAATTAAAAACTAGAGAATCCCACCTACCAAATGGTATTGGACACTAGGGTATCAGACTTCAGGAGGCAGAGCAATCTGCCAACGAGTATATAAAACTACATACCAGGTGTGTTGAGCTGGAGCAGTAACCAGCTACTGGAAGGCTGATATCTCTGGTTCTGGGCAAAGTAGAGACAAACTACTAGTGTCCATCAAAGGGAGAGAGTCCCAGCTTTAGGAATATACCCTCAGAAAAACTCTTTATTTTGTAGCAGGTAAACAGCATGCATGCCAGGTGAACAAATCAAAAAGCAAGGTTACAGCATTGTAGGGGTTTCTACATATGTAAATTAGGGTATACTCCAAAGCACCTAACGTAATATTACATTACCGGCCTATCACCCATCTGCTTTTCGGCATTGGGAGCAATGACCTCCTGCTCTGTACACACATATAACACGAAGTCAAAGGTGTTGCTAATCAGCCAAACCTGCTGCTGCTCTAAAACCTGGACTGGATCTTAGACATTACCCTCATGTGGAAATATGATGTCCTTGCCACATTATGTTATGAACACATAATATACTCTTAGCAAACGTGACATAAATATTATTTTGCTGTTAGCCTCCCTATAAAACTGCACATAAATACACTGAGTAGCGGCATTAGGATGAATACAGAATGCAGTGTATTATGTCACAATATTTATTAAAGGATATATTGTATTCTTTCTTTATCGGCGGTTCTCAAATTGTGGGTCCTGACCCCAAAGTGGGTCCCGACCAACTCAGCGTGGGGTCACAACTCTATGTTGCTGATCATCAGGCTAATGTGTCTGTGGAGGGGGGGCAGGGTATAACTCTTTAAGTAAACACCCACTGCTTCCCTCCTCCATCCCCCTGCCACACTTCCCCCCCCCCCCCATTACCCACTGCCTCCCTCACAAAAGCGGTCACTTCACTTCACTGACCACACATGTGGCGCCATTCAGTAGTAATTTTCCCTGGGGTGCTGTAATCAATTTTTTTTTTTTTAGGGTCTCAGAGCAAAATAGTTTGAGCACCCCTCCCCCCCCCCTTTTAAATAAAGGAAGTTTATGTAATTTAAAAAAAATGGATCTAAACTTTGTTGCCGAATAAAATATTCATTTTTGTATTGTGTGTAAATGGAATAGCGCTGATTACCAACTGTTTGCAATATATAAGAAGAAGAAATAAGTTAATCTAGATGCATGCCAACATGCTGTGTCATATCGTTCTATACATAGCATGAAGCCTCGGTTCTGCAGCATGTCAATACATCATCTGATAAACAGCAGCTTCCTTCCAGTTCCATAAAGTGTATCTTCGGCTCTGGTGTCTCTTCCTGTACTGTGACATTTAGTTTTACTTTGTATCGGTCAATATTTCATTTCCATACATAGGTGCTGCAAATTACTTCAGTCTATCACACAAACCTCATGTGCAAATCAATGTCTTTATTAATGCATCTGGCTGTTGGAGCCCGAGCAATCTGTGATGTCTTCGCTGATAAAAGTTTCCGAAAGTTTCTGTATTGATCCGTGTTTTTTTTTCTCTTTTAATATCACGTGAAAAGAAGCAAAACAGAATCAATCACATGCTCTGGATGACAAATGTACTCATTAGAATTTAGATCAACTAAGAGTTAGAAATACATTTTCTCAGAGCCGTTTTGTGGCGTGTATTTTCTCTAACATAGGTTAATAAATCTAGACAATGAGATAATCCTTATTGATGATAAATTCATGATATGGTAGATGTTATCTCAGCATATGATTACAAATGATTTATTTCATCACCATCTTTTGCTATCAAGACCAAACATCCCAAGATTTAAAAATAAATTCTCTCAATATGGTAATCCTTCTTTCCGCAGCATGTATATATACATTAGTATCATTCACAATTAGAACACATTTTCTGATTCATCATATACAGTACAAATGGAGCCGGCCTCTTCCTTGCAGGGGCTGGCGATTCTATCGCCAGCGGCCGGCTGTCGCCAGGGGCGCGCGCGCACGAGACGCTCGCGCGCGCCTTGTGGCTATGGAGCTTTCTCCGCCGCCACCTCCCCCGGTGCCCCTCCTGCCCATCTCCCTGAAGTGGAAACGGGCATCCTGAAACTGGGACACGCGTGTGTGTGAGAAGGAGTTGCCTCTGCGCCGGCGATCGCCAGCAAAGGCATGCTGGCAATCCCCGGCCATTTCAGAACTCAGCCACAGAAGCAATACTGTTGGCTTTTAAATAACTGATTTAAACTTCTAGGCGGAGGAGAGGTGGCCCCTTGGGAGCCGGATCCCGGCGGCAGATGACTCTATTGCCTCCTAGAGTTCTGCCTCTGGTTGTTGCTAATATATTGTATTTTACTGTTTAACCAGATGCTGCCCGCATGGCTGCCCGCCCCGCCCCCCTCGCACACCGCGATCCCCGCAGGCATGCGGATGGACGCTCTGCATCCTTTCGCATTACATTGTTTGGGAAACATTGACTATTTTAACCTGCCTACAGTGTGCTAGTTATAACCTTAGCGGGGATGAATTGGGTAATTCAGTACTCGATAATGATCTAGGAGTCCAAATAGACAACAAACTGGGGTGTAGTGCTAAATGTAATATAGCAACAATAAAGGCCAACAAAATTCTCGCATGTATTAAAAGGGGCATGGAAACTAAGGACTCAAAAGTAATTATGCCTCTGTACAAGTCATTGGTTAGACCGCACCTCGAATACGCAGTACAAATATAAAACTATAAAAAGGACATCAAAGAATTAGAAAAAATACAAAGAAGAGCAACAAAGCTTATTAGGGGAATGGAGAATTTAAGCTACGAGGAAAGATTAAACTATTTGGGACTATTTACACTAGAGAAGAGACGTTTAAGAGGGGATATGCTCAACATGTATAAATATATTAGGGGCCAATATAAGGAACTGTCAAACACCCTTTTTTCTACTAGAAAGGAATCTAGGATGCGAGGGCACGAGTTTAGATTAGAAGAAAAAAGATTTTGTTCATACAGAACAAAAAAATTCTTTACAGTCAGAGCAGTCAAACTTTGGAACTCTCCTGGAGAAGTGGTGTCGGCAGACACTATAAATATGTTTAAAATAAGGTTGGATAAACATTTATTGGTTAAAAACATCCATGGGTACGTAAGTAACATAAACTGTCTTTGAAATATCAGAACATACTATACAACAAGGGATAAGCTACTATAAACATAGGTTGAACTAGATGGACGCAAGTCTTTATTCAGCCTCACCTACTATGTAACTATGGGCCTTATTTTAGTTCACTCTTTCTGACAAAATCCTTCTTAGATGGACAAAACCATGTGCACTGCAGTGGGGCAGCTGTAAAATGTTCATAGAGAATCCCGACGACGGGCTAATGACTGTCGGGATCCCAACTGTCGGACCCGCATACCACATCCTAAAAAAATGCTTTAACCCCTTCAGTGTTTTTTTTTTTTTAGGGAGCTCTCCCCACTGGGCGAGTTTTTTCTGGGGAGCGCTCCCTTAAAAAAAAACACCACTGTGTACCTGGGTCCGGATGGCGGCGCTGATCTGTGTAATAGCTGCTGCCCGGCCCTGCCCCCGGCAGCCTGGCTATGTGCGGCGTGAAGTTAAAAGATCACACTACAGTGGCAAACGCAGGATTTTCAGAAGGGGGTTTCTAGAGGGGCGGAGCAAAGCACGGAAATGGACACTTAGGTGACCCAGTATATGCCGGGTCAGTTAAAGTATAATAGATAGACCAAATGTATATAAATAATAAAAACAAATATATATATATACATATATATATACATACATACATATATATATATATATATATATATACATACAGGGGCATCAACAGCAGTGTAGGCCCCTGGGCATAGCAATGTATTGGGGCCCCTACCGATCCTCCAGCGGTAGGGGTGGGGGAAGCTTTGATGTCCCACAGGTGGTAGGGGGTATTATATCAACTGCTCAGCATGTAGTGCCTGGATCAGTAATTTCCACTAATTACCCCTTTACTGCACAGATGGTGGGAGATGGGGTAGGAGAAGGGGGCATTGGGCTGAATGAAGGGGCCCTGATACATAACTTCCAGGTTGGTAGAGGAAGTTTAATACGCATAGGAGGGGTGTATAGTGGAGTGGGCTTATTATTCATAATTTTCTGGTGGGAGGACAGCTTGCTTGACTGCAGATATCTCCAGTTCCCGGAAATAGATTTCTTAGATTGTAATAGAATTAAAAACTAGAGAATCCCACCTACCAAATGGTACTGGGGACTAGGGGATCAGAGTTCAGGAGGCAGAGCAATCTGCGAATGAGAATATAAAACCAGGTGTGTGGAGCTGGAGCAGTAACCAGCTGCTGGAAGGCTGATATCTCTGGTTCTGGGCAAAGTAGAGACAAACTTCTACTGTCCATCAAAGGGGGAGAGTCCCAGCTTTTGGAATATACCCTCAGAAAAACTCTAAGTCAGACAGAACCTGAAATATCTGACTGGGAAGAGCAATCAACAGGCTTGGATGGGGACCACTGCTTTGAAGTCATATATCTCCGGTTCCCAAGGGCCGATTTTTAAAATTCTTGTACCCATGGAAAGAGGGGACCCTCAGCTTTCAGCCTAGGGCCCTTAGACTTCTGGGGGGGTTTCTGGGTACTCGGAAACCCCCCCTGCGTGCGCTGCTGCACTACACACAGCAGGGGGAGGAAGGCAGGGCCAGGCAGCAAAAAAAAAAAAGCTGAGTGCGGCGCTGATGTCAGCGCTCAGCAATGCTGCCCAGCAAGGGGGAGCGCAGGCATTGGCACTCCCGAGAATTTTCTGGGTTTGTCAGTCTGCGCACTGGAGCAAACCCCGGAAAATTCTCAGGGGTACCAGGGAAGGGGTGAAGCAGTATAAGTAAAAATAATAACAAAACAATTTTATTCCAAGCAAAAATAAGCCAGGAAAAAAGGTTGTGTTTACAGCTCTCTCTGGAGCAAGTGGGAGGTGCCCGGAGTTGCACTTGGTATTGGCACTATAATGAGGGAGGTAGGCTGGCTAACTGTCCCTAAGCTTACGTACACCTCTGCTTTCTATCTTCAAGCAGTAGCGATGAGATCTATTATTATTTTTACTTCTACTGCTTTAAGCAGTCTTTTAAAGGCATGCACACACATATACAATTTATATAAAAATATCTAAAACAAGCGCTTTTTAACAAAATTAAGCACAATTTCCCACTAGTACTAGTTACACAACTGTCATTAGGCCCTAAAATTATACATTCCCATAGAAAGGCATCACTAGGTCACACCCCCTCCCACAATTTGTGGTAGGGAATATACAGTCGATTGTAAGCTCCACTGGGGCAGGGACTGATGTGAATGTTCAACTATACTCTGTAAAGCGCTGCGGAATCTGTGTGCGCTATACAGGGGCGGATCCAGGATAAAATGACAGGGGGGGCACCATGATAAAAGAGGGCTTAGGTGGGGGAGGGCGGTGTTAGTGGTGCCAGTGTACATGCTAAGAGAGCGGCAGAGAGGGTGGGAATGGGATTAAAATAGGCCCTGGCATTTAAAGTACGCAGGCCTACCATGGCAACAAAAGTGAAGGATGTAGTTGTGCGCGCGCCGAAGGCGCACTCTGGGAAAGGGGGTGTGGCCACTCAACAGGGGGCCAGTCCTTGAGTGTAGTGTACAACACCATATACAACTTCTACACATTATGCAACAAAATACTAGACCCCATTATACTTGCCCCTTACACATGATGCCAAATGGAATGAGCCAAAATTCACATAATGCCACCTGGATTGAGCCAAAATTCACATAATGCCACACGGATTGAGGCAGAATTCACATAATGCCACACAGATTAAGCAAAAGTTCATAATACGCTTCATAAACAGGGACATTGTCCACCAAAGGCTCGCATTAAACACCATAATGTCCATTACACGTTAAGTCACACGCCATTATGTCCATTATGTATTATGCCAAACACTATAATGCCTATTGAAAACTATGCTACATAAGTGCTGCTTATCTACATGCTCATTGCCAAGGGTTCCATGCTCATTGCCAGAGGTTCCATACTCGTTGCCATGTGGGATTACATGCTCATTGCCAAGGGGGATACATGCTCATGGTAAATGGGGGACAGCCGCCATGCAGAAGTGATAGCCACTGACAGTGGCAGAGCATGGCTGTATTCAGAGCACTGCAGGACCCGGCTAATTGAAATAATACCCCTTTCACACCAGAGAATGCATTCCCAGGTTGGCCCCTTTTACACCAGCCTAGTCCCTGCATTTTCTGGTGTGAGGGGGAGAGAAAACCACCCCTCCCCCCTTTAACCAGTTATCTCATTTAACCAGCTATATCTTCGGAACCAACGGACCCATTTACATGAGACAAGTATCATATTGAAGAACTTTTGAGTGGGCTTTGAATGATTTTGGTCCAGTGAAACTGGAACATTTGGTTCAAGAGTAATCTGCCCTCAAAGAACATGAACAGCCATGAAATTACATTTCAAAAATAAAACAATCGGTTTACACACAATATCTCTGGAACCGATTGACCAATATGGACCATCCTGGTATCATATTGAAGGCCCAGCGATTTGGAATTAAATGTGATCAATCACAAGCTTCTGTGATGCCGTGGGCGGAACTGGCACCTGTCAGAACCGGGTGGGGGTCGGAATTGACGGGTCCCATATTATCCTATGGGGAAAAAACGTTACAGCTTTGCCAGGCGATATCTCCGGTTCACGGGGGGCTAGAGACACGGGGCTGGGCTCATTGGAAAGCTCTGGTCCTCAGGTACAAAAGAAATGACAGGGGGGCACGTGCCCGGGTGCCCCCCCCTGAATCCGCCACTGGCGCTATATAAGAAGCTGTTAATAAATAAAAAAATATACACTCTATTTCTTTTGTAATACTGCACAAGCCGCTCTCATGCGCACCTTATTTTAATAATTCCATGGAGTGATAAAAGATGATTGCACAGGAGGAAAGAATGTGAAATAAAATAAAAATTACAACAGCAATTAAAAAAAAAAAAAAAAAAACGAACGAACATCTTTGATCATTTCAATGTGTATGGGAGGTTTGACTACCTCACCCTGACCAGGAAACAGCAGCACATGGTTTAATGGGCTGAGGTTTTCTGATTGCATCCTAAAGTTGTGATTGACCAGGCTCCTGCCTGTATGAGATAATAACTATGGCTTGTTTGTAATCAATTATCTTAGCTTGTCAAATCCTTGTCAGATTAATGAGCAGGCCTCTGCATGATACTGTTTTCCTTCAGCTCAGAAGCTATGCTACAATGCTAGATTGCTTGGGTTCACAAGTTCCTGTTTAGAATTTATTGGAAACAAGTTTTAATATGGCAAACCAATCTTGTAGGTTAGTATTGCTATTATCAGTCAATTTTTTTTAATTGTGATTAATCTGTAAGTTCAAATCAAATCAATTTGTAATGATTCATTACACCGTTTCTTCTTAAACTGGGTACACACTAGACAAAATTTTAAATGAGATTGCTGATAAAAATTTATTGCAGCAAAATCTAAATATGTCGCTCAGTGTATACACACAGATCACTAGCGACATCCTATTTCTGTTCCTGTACCTGTAACAACAGCACACTCCTGGATGTGACTCAAAGTTGCCTACCCTACTGCATTCTGCAGGAGACTCCCTGAAATAGCAGCAATCTCCATCTCTCCCTCATTAGTCTAGCAATCTCCCTCATTTCACCTAGACCACATTACGCTGTTACATTTTTTTGGGAAAAAAGGAACGAGAGACAGATACATTTACATTGAATCATCAGCGCCATTTCCCAGCACTTTGGGGCTCATCTGCATTTGGATATGTAATTTTAAAAGATTCCTCTCAGATGTAGAATTACTCACCCACGCTTCTAGGTGCCATGTTCCCAATCTCTTTTCACAATCTCTCCATATATGGAACTAGACACGCCCTTTAGGTGGAGGATGACACACCCCCTCAAAATTTTACTACCAACTATAATCTCCCTGAAACTAGTTTTCAAAAGTAGGCAAGTATGATGTGGCTACTGACCATATCTTTTGCATGATTGCACAGTGGGCCGAGGATCGCAGCTTATTGAGTGCCAGAGAGCCCGCCCTGCAATCCTGAAGAAAATCTATCCCCCCCCAGACCTCGTATCTCATCGCAACTATGTGTACCGGAGACACATTCCCTAACATGTGTCCACTGCAGGATTGATGTATGTTGTGCACTATTGTGTAGGGTGGGCCACAGGGAGGCCTGTTATATGAAGAAGAAAGGCAGGAATAATTTGTGCTTAAATAGTAATAAATATTTGAATTAGACAATATAGTCCATACAGGTCAATACATCTTGATTTAATTTTCTGCAGGTATAAGACATATCCTGTATCGCTGCTTTCTGCAGTGATGAAGAATGTCTTAGTATTGTAATGTATAAAAACAACAGCTGCTGGAGGTGTATTATGCTAGTGTACCCCTCTGGTGAACTGTTGTTCCCAAGTATCATGTCAGCATAGAGCTGATGCCATATGTTGTTCTATGTGCATTGCCCAAATGTGCAGGCATGAGACTAAGAATAGCACGCAATGAGTGTACTTCAGGACTACGCAAGCGTATTAAGCAATGGTGGAGCATCCAGAGCTGTGGCTGGATTATATAAAGGCAGTATAGTTTTTCACAAGCAATTAAATTAGGTGGTTTTCATTGTTTGATCAATTTATCTAACTTCGCAGTTGTCACTGGCTTAGTCAGCAGAGAAATTGTACCATATTAGATCCCACTGGAGACATCTATGACTACTCCATTTAATACATTATTATCTCCCCTTGATTCACCTTACTTTTTTACCTAGTTAATTCATTAATTTATATTTTTATACCTACT
Organism: Crinia signifera; assembly: GCF_055691185.1. Classification (NCBI taxonomy): domain Eukaryota; kingdom Metazoa; phylum Chordata; class Amphibia; order Anura; family Myobatrachidae; genus Crinia; species Crinia signifera. Next base: position 87,536,726 of record NC_139221.1, read on the forward strand.
GTGTTATGCTTGTCATAAATGCAGGGTGTTGGATATGGGTGCCGGACGGGGTCCCGACAGTCGGGACAGGCATTCACCCAACGTCGGGATCCCGACTGTCGGACCCCTATACCACACCCGTTGGATATCCAGATTGGTATTCTTGGGTTTAGCTGGATTCAGTAGATGAGAAGTTGAAGCTGGAAGCCTTGAGGAAGCTCCTTCTCATGTACTTGAGACCCAAGACATGATACCCAGAACTAGAGTATGAACAAGAGGAGATCTCAAGTATGGACTCTGCAGCTGAAAATTCAGGATTGGAACCAATCACAGGACAGTCAGGACTGATATCTGAATGCATGCATAGACATGGAACCCACACAGGGAATTCAGAGCTAGAATTAATTATTGGGGAATCAGAATGAGCACCGGGTGAAGCAATAAATGGCGGAGTGTGCAAGATGGACGCAGGCAGAGGAAATCATGGACAGGACCAGAGGCACTTGAGATTGCTGACAATAAATACAGCAATCAGGAGCAGAGCACATTGTAATGCTGGTTTGGGATACTGCAGTCAGGAACAGAGCATTTAGTAAGGTTGTAGGATATTCTGCATCCAGGAACAGAACACTTCGTAATGCAGGTAGGAGATATTGCAATCAGGAAGAGCACTGACTGTAGTCAAGAACAAAGCACTGAGTAATGTTGGTAATATATATTGGCACCGGAAACTAATCACTTGGTAATGCTGCAACAGGATCAGAGCAAGAAGACTTTCACCTAAAGGATGAGAGTTGTTCTGGCAATGTGCAACCAGCAGTTCCTGGTTTAAGTATTGTGCACTGTTGGTTAAATCATGTGACTGCAATTGCTCGAGAGTGGTTAGTAAATAGAATGGATCACGTGATGCAGTCTAAGATGGCCTTACCCATGAAGCAGAACATCACAGAGTGTTTGTTAACAGATGGTGACACAGGACTCGTTATAGGCTAGGAGGGCCTTGAGATGGTGGGAATGGATGGCCTTGAGATGACCCCATTCATAAACACACTGATGTTGGAATATGCCAGTTATAATTTCTGTATCCTTACTTCCTATTTGGAATACTTCAAAATTTTCTTTACAACATTTTCAAGGATTTTACCTGTTTAGTGGAGGACACAAGTCATAATATCACAGCTTCCTTCAGATTATACTCTGGAGAACAGAAGTCAGGCAGTGTAAAAAAAACAGGCTACTGTATAGGCCAGACATGTCCAAACTATAGTCCTCCAGCTGTTGTGAAACTACAAGTGCCATCATGCATTGCCACAATTTTGCTATCAGGAAATGCTAAAACTATGACAAGGCATGCAGAGATGTGTAGTTTCACAACAGCTGGAGGGCCACAGTTTGGAGGTGCCTGGCATAGGCCATGTTTAATACTACTTGCCAGACAAATCATTGACTTTATCGCTACACCATATTGCTTGCCTTTATTTGCCTATATTTTGGTGGTATTAACTAGTGACCAGTTGCAACACTAAGTAGAAAATAAAATTAAGAAATGTACATTAATTGGTTTCACACATTAAATGGAATAATCCTCAAGATAGCCATGTTCCTCAAGCATTGCTGTAGGTTCTACAAGTATGTCTCTATGTATATTGAAAAATACATCTGTTTTGTTATAAACAAACATTATTTCCCCCTGTTTATATTCTATTTACAAAGAATCCTCTATACCGAATCCTCAATATTCCCTGTTGATATTGTACAACCTGGATATTAATTACACAGGTTACAGTACACAGTGTGAAATCTCTTATACTGAACATTAATGACAGTTACTGAGAAAAACAATGTCTAGAAAATATTTTTTTAATTTTGTGCTCTAGGGACCCGCTGTATTTTATTAACAAAATCCTGTTCAGTCGTTCACATTGTACTGTGTCTCTTATAACCTCACATAAGCATAAGAGATTTGGGGGTTTTCCATTAGTCAGGTTTTTTTTTAGCTAGCTGAAAGAAAAACTAGTATTCCATTGCATCCATTGCAGTTTCACTGCATTTCACATCGAAACGGTATCGTCAAAATATGACTTAAAAACGGTCTAAATCAATTCAATTTCACCGGAAACAAATGCAGATCTGCATGTTTTTCAGAGTATTTTTCAGCCAGTGGAAAACTGGCACATTGATTGAATAGGTGCACTCTATTTTCAAATAGTGACAAAAAAAAATGGCACTTAATTAAATACACTCTTTAGGGGGAATTCAATTCCAGGTGGATACATCTGCCTGGATGAATCAGTGCAATAGATTGCAGCCTCATAGGGTACTGAGCACTTTTAAGGGAATTTGGGATTCAACTATGTCGTTAACAGGTGTGAGATGTCGTTGGCATTTAAACTGCACAACAATGGCGATTCACACCCTTCACCTGGAATTGGATTCCCCCATTAACTCTTTACCCATCATGTGTATCTGTACATTGACAGTGTACTAGTTTTTAACATACTGTCATAAGGGAAATGTGACAAAGGGTTAAATGTGGATCCATATGTATTTTTATTGTCCAAACCAAGAGAAGAGTGAAACACCATTTAATTTTTTTTCACCTGGGCAGCTGCATTCACAAATATATTATTATAATTTCTACATTACCATAATTTAATTTATTTAGACTATATTGAAGTGTCACGGGTAATATAATTCCCGTACAATGATTAATTGGCTGATATTAAATAGCTAATTGGATAGGGCTTGTTTTTATTGGCATCAGTAGACGATTAAAGAAGCTGCAGAGTTGAAATAACAAGCAGCAGTGACTCCAGGAATCTAGAAATCTTATCTATAGTCTATGGTGTGCCAACCATGCCATGCACTTACTATAGACCTTGTGCTCTCTCATAATGAGTACTTAGGTGCAACGTGGGGTACTCTGGTTCTCTTTCAAGTAATAACTTCATGAGAGATTAAAGGTTTTTGTTAAGTAAATGTGTTGCTTTTTTTTTAAACTCAATATTGTGTGGAGACTTCAATCAATGGTGCAAGAACTCGTATATTATAAACTCAGAATGTATAGTTTTTGTACTTAACTCTATATTAGGGGTTCCTCAAACTCGTTCCTCAGGACCCCACACAGTTAACGTTTTCCAGGTCATCCCACAGGTGCTTCCATTACTCATTGAAACATTTTAAAAGATCCACAGGTGGAGCTAATTATGTCGGTACTTGTTTCCTAACACGGCGCCCACGATATTAAGTTGTATGGCATCTCATCGCATGCGGACATATGGCATGCAATGCGATTTTAAATTGTATAAGCCCCTATACGATTTTTAATTGTATAAGCACCCTAATGGGTGCTTACAATGTTAAATGCACCCCCACGCCACCCCCCCACTATCAACGCCAACCCGAAGCGTGGTGAGCGTAGCGAGCCCACGAGGGGCGGCGGTACGCGTCATCCGACCTTTTCATACCCCCACTATCCACTTTGGCGTGGAGTTGACTTTATATAGTGTGGCGAGCGCAGCAAGCCACCGAGGCTGAAGCATGGCGAGTGGATGCCCATCACTTCACATGTATTCCGCGTCCCCTCGCCACGCTTCGGGCTCGGTGGCTCTCTGCGCTCGCCACACTATAGAACATCAGCTCCACACCGATGTGGATAGTGGGGGTATGAAAAGGTCAGAGGACGCGTACCGCCGCCCCTCGCGGGCTAGCTGCGCTCGCCACGCTTCGGGTTGGCGTTGATAGTACGGGTGGCGTGGGGGTGCTTTTAACATTGTAAGCACCCATTACGGTGCTTATACAATTATTTATCTTATAGGGGGCACATTTTACATTGAAAACACCAATTAGGGTGCTTATACAATTTTAAATCGTATACCATTGTATATGCGATACAATGGCATACAACAACGATGGTATACAATTTAAAATTGTATAACATCGGCTGCCATCGCGTAACATCGCATCGCATACCATCGTATGCCTTATGGTATGCGATGTGATGGGCGCCGTGCTAGGAAACAAGTACCATTATTTCACTTGTGATTATGTGAAGAGACCTGCAAAACATGCATTGTGTGGGGTCCCGAGGATCGATTCTGAGAACCTGTGCTGGTAGGGTCAGGGAAAACAAAGGTACATGTATGCCCAAGCCTTTTAGAGGAGGGTGTGTGATGTCAGTTAAAGGCATACTTGCCTACTTTTGAAAACTAGTTTCAGGGAGATTATAGTTGGTATTAGAATTATGCACAGCACCCCATTGAGGGGGTGTATCATGCTCCACCCAAAGGGCGTGTCTAGTTCCATATATGGTGAGAATGTGAAAAGAGATTGTGAACGTGGCACATAGAAGCGTGGGTGTGTACTGCTACATCTAAGGGAAATCTTTTAAAATGACTTATATCTAAATGTACATTGGCCCCAAAGCAGTTAGTAAGAGAAACTATACTTAGCAAAGTGCTGGGAAATGGTGCAGATGATTCAATGTAAATGTATCTGTCTCTCACTCCTTTTTCCCCAAAAAATGTAACAGTGTAATGTGGGCTAGACTAATGAGGGAGATTGCTAGACTAACGAGGGAGAGAGGGAGATTGCTGTTATTGCTATTGTAAAGCGCAACGGAATATGCTGCGCTATATAAGAAACTGTTAATAAATAAATAAATAAAATTTCAGGGAGTCTCCTGCAGAATGCAGGAGGGTAGGCAACTATGGTTAAAGGCCATATATGCTTGTATTCATTGTGGCTGCCGAGTAAGTCCAGGGCTAAGCAGCGCTGTAATTTTTGATGGTGATCCTCTTATACGGGACTTTCTCAATCCAGTTGGGACATAGGGGCAGATGTATTAAGCCTGGCGAAGAGATAAAGTGGAGAAAAAGTGGAAGGAGTTAACGCACCAGCCAATCAGCAGTGTTTGAAATATGACAGTTGGAAGTTGATTGGCTGGTGCGTTATCTCCTACCACTTTTCTCCACTTTATCTCCAGTTTATCTCTTCGCCAGGTTTAATACATCTGCCCCAATTAGAGGTACAGTATATGGATAGTGGAAATGTATACAGCTAAAAACATGTAGGTACGTGTTTATTTAATTTCATTAGAGGCTGTTAATATTTTCACTGATCTATAATTTTACTGCTGTACAGATTTGCAGTAACATAAATGATGTTTTGTTCTGAAGCAGCTACAGTACATTTCCCTGATATCTTAATGCTTTATGTTCTGCAACAGATCACGTCTTTGGAAAAGATCTGTTAGTTGAACCCTGATCTTATTAACCATACAGACTACTTTAGTTTACATTAATGTTTTTTGTTGATTATTATGGTTTATGTAATCAAAATAGCCTGGTACTGTTCAGCGTGGGCCGTAAAGGGCAGCTGGTGAGGAGGGAATACACACAACTTTTATATACAACCACATTTGTTCACAGCTGTATCTATAGTTTAGCCAATCTTATATTCTTGTACCACAGCTATATAGCTATGTTTATCACACTGTCCTTTGTATCTTTTCAATATGTTTCTAATTTAATTCTGTATACAGTATGTCATTACAGAAAGTCTTACAAACAAACCAGTATTGACCACATTTTTTTAAAGGTTTTTATAGGTCACTAGGTTGACATACATTGGGTAAACCACTGAGGGTCGACACCTTCAGAAGGTCGACATGGCTTTAGGTTGGCAGGGTCATAAGGTCAGCACAATTTGAAAAAAAGAAGGAAAGATTGTCACCTTTGAGGCGCACCTGGAGAGAAGACATTTATAAAATATAACTTTTATTTGTTTATTTTAAGAACTGCGACATATAAAAACACATATAAGGGTAAGACAAGGTGAGTATAAAAAGGGGAATTAACCCCGCGTAGTGTGTCCCCTCTATCCCCAATTTGTCTGTGTGATTTCTTGTATACTGTAGAGATGGATCAGCGTTTTTTAATTGACATATATTACTCTCTTTATTTAGACTGTTTACAGGGCGAATGGGTGTGTCGGCATGGTTCTGTTTCCAGCACCAGATGAAGCTGGTGGCGACACGCGCGTCACCCCCGGCGATACATATAGCCGATGACCTCAGGGGCAAACAGTGTACCATTCTAACCACTGTCCCCTGTGCTGCATTGACACACAATGATACAATAACGCACTGTTGATATCCCAGGAGAAGTGAATGTTAGCAGACACCCACAGCTTTTTACAAATAGCCGATCACTTGAGGTGTGCTAATTATAACCAACACCAATCTGTCTCACAGTGCCAACTTGCTGGAAGCAGCACCGTGCCGACACACCCATTCGCCCTGTAAACAGTCTAAATAAAGAGAGTAATATATGTCAATTAAAAAACGCTGATCCATCTCTACAGTATACAAGAAATCACACAGACAAATTGGGGATAGAGGGGACACACTACGCGGGGTTAATTCCCCTTTTTATACTCACCTTGTCTTACCCTTATATGTGTTTTTATATGTCGCAGTTCTTAAAATAAACAAATAAAAGCTATATTTTATAAATGTCTTCTCTCCAGGTGCCCCTCAAATGTGACAATCTTTCCTTCTTTTTTTCAAATTGTGTTATACCCATTGTCCAACAGCAGCACACCCCATAATAAATAAACACTAATCTCATTTGAATAAAGGGGTCCTACAAGCATAATAAATCTTTACCTTCCTGTGCGATCGGCAAAACCCCCCTTCTTTTTGTCATAAGGTCAGCACATTGGGAAGGTCGATAGTCAAAAGGTTGGCAAAGGTTTTTCTCTCTTTTTTTTTTTTGAGCCGACATGTGCCGACAGGCGGTATTTCATGCTCTACCATCCACCAGGGTGTGGAGGGAGAATTGAATAGTGTGCCGAGCAAAGGGAGGCACCGAGCCGGAAGCATGGTGAGCATAGCGGTGCACTTTTTCAGTGCCTGTGTCAATATTTTGGGCAAAAACATGAAAACCCCATGTCGACCTATTTGACTGTCGACTTTACCAATGTCCACCTAATGCATGTGTTGACCTTATGACCCTGTCGACCTAAACCCATGTCGAACTTCTGAAGGTTTCTAACTAAGGCCTGTTGACCTTCAGCGGTCAACCCAATGTACACCGACCTTCCTCACGTCCACCCAATGACCCCTACCCTTTCTAAATGACTGATGTAGATGTACTATATCTGTGAAGATGGCCAGATATGTTCTATAAAGTAATCTAATTCCATATTATACTGCTAAATTCATCACAGAACATTAACGTTTCAGCAATAACTGCAGGTTGTTATATTAGGTGAGCTCCTGGTCACCAGTATCATTCTCACAGTAGTTATTTTTATTTGTGCAATATAATGTTTGGGTTATTATGGACAGTAAATTTGCAGAGAAGAAAGGAGGTTATTTTTTCATTGCCCATTTAATTGCGGATAAAATACTTGTTCATTACTTTTAGACACAAGTCAAATAAGTGAGCTCATGCATATCTCGTTTCCATTAAAGCACCATGCAAGGAGACTGTATCCATCCAGTGGATTTATAGAAATTGTCAAGGCGTTTATCTGATCACGCTAATTGTATGGATTTATATTGTTCTCAGCAGGCTTTTTCTAGCTGATATGTTCAGAGACATGGCAGAATCCAGCCTCAGAATTGGCCTGAAGACTAGAAGGGACAAGGATTAAAACTAAATTTAACAGATGTCTGATTTTATCAAGCTTTTTTCACACATATCAACCCAGACTAACTTGACATTAGAAGCATAACAAGCATACTTCAAGATGGCCTTAAATTAAGCTCAGAAAATCAGCTATAGTACAGGCCAAAAGCGGTTTCCATGGACAGTACATATGCTGAAAACTGGTCTTCTCCTTATACTGAGTCTACTGAGCCCCCCCACCGCTGCCAGCTCCCCAGGGATATACATCAATAAATTGCATGCATGCATGTAACAGGGCAGTTAGGAGCTGATTGGCTGCTTGTTTATCACTCTCCATATTATCACTTTTCGGAGCTTGATACATCTGGCCTTAATTCAGGCACAAGGCGGTTTGTGGACACATCTTGCAGAATTTAGCAAACTGCATCAATGGAGCTCAATCCCTTGCAGTGTAATGTTGTGATTCATGGTGTTGGCTCTGCCCCCCCCCCTCCCCCATTCACCTGTCCTTAACAACATTATGACATGAAGGGGTGGGGCCTAACAACATGCTTTACATGGATCCACCCCCAAAAAGAGCTGTTAATTGTATTTTTATCTAGACTCAAGTGCATGAGACATACCCCTTTTGGAATTCTGCAATTGAAGTGCATAGAAGCCAAAGAAAGTGACTGCACACACGCCAAATCATGCATATATCGTTTATCCCCAACGCTTTGTGAAAGGATGTTTTGCGTAAAAATCCATCAAATGATTTCTACCCTGCTCGCAAATCTAAGCCAGTCTGGGCTGACTTAGACTTGTGGCGTCCAGGTCCGAGAACTGGCCAGACGGCTGACGTACTGTGACATCAGTGATCCCCACCCCCTGGCAGGCAGATGCACATATGCGTTTGCATGGGAACACCCCCTACCCACCTCTACCCAGCCTTCTGTGCAGAGGCAAGCTGGGCCGGGGGGCAGGGTGCCATCTGCCCCCCAGGCCAGTATAATTTATGTGTTACAGGGCCGCCCACCTGACTACCAGAGGCAGGTACATGTCATTATGCTCCGTCCTGCCTCCTGCTGCTCCCCATGCCACGGTCGATTCTCACCTATGTAGTAGTAGCACGGGGCTAACAAAAAAATGGCTGCCCCCGTAGCTGGCTACAAAAAGATGGCTGCCTTTGACCAATGGAGAGCCAGGTTTCCTCTCCCAGCAATCCCAGAGGCAAAAGAGTGAAAAGGGGCGGAGCTTATCGGGGTTTGCTGCACTGCATGGTGCTAACTGTACTTGAAAGAGGAGCAGCATTAAAAGAAACCTTATGGAGCCCCCAGAGTCCAGACTGCAGGAGAGAGAGGGCAGAGGTGAGGACAGACTACTACTCCACTGCTTTAGCAATCAATGGCAGGGGCTCGGTTTACATAATAAAGTCTATATATATATTTATTTATTTTTTTGTGTGTTTGTATACAAGTTTTATGTGTTGGTATCTTTGTTTTAGCCATTACATATGTTTTCCAATTAAGAAACATTAGTTGCATGATTTTTTTTTTTTTTTGCAGACATAGGGCCAGAAGCACTAAGCTTCCAAAGTGATAAAATAGAGAGTGCTAAACAGCCAGCCAATCAGCTCCTGTCTGCCATGTCACAGACTGTGTTGGAAAAATGTCAGATGGGAGCCGAATGGTTGGTTGCTTATCACTCTCCATTTTATCACTTTTAAAGCTTAGTGCAACTCGCCCCTAAATCCTGTGGGTAAGGGATTTTTTTAAATTTTTTTTATAATCAGCCAGCAGCCTGCCTGCCAATGGTGTGTGCGGGTGCAGGGTGGTGGTGGTGTAGTTTGTAGTTAGGGGTAGTGTTTCTGCAACTGCAGGGTTAGGGGTGGTGTAATTTCTGCGGGGAGTGGGTGCAGGGTAGGGGTAGTGTAGTGTGATCAGGGGATCCGATATGATATCCCGGCGGTCGGGATCCCGGCGGTCGGAATCCCGACACTGGAATCCCGACCGCCGAAATCCCGACAAGGGGGGGACATGGATCGCCCCCCCTTGCGGGCTCGCTGCGCTCGCCACGCAGCGGGCCCGGTGCCTCGCTACGCTCGGCACGCTATTATATTCTCCCTCTATGGGTGTCGTGGACACCCACGGAGGGAGAAAGTTTCGGGATTTCGGCGGTCGGGATTCCAGTGTCGGGATTCCGACCGCCGGGATCCCGACCGCCGGGAAATTAACCGCATCCCGTGATCAGGTACAGGATTAGGGGTAGTGTGTGCGGGGAGCAGGTGCAGGGTTATGGGTGGTGTAGTGTGAGTAGGTGCATGATTAGGGGTAGCGTAGTGTGTGAACAGAGCAGGAACATGGTTAGGGGTGGTGTTGTGTAGGTGCATGATTAGGTGAAGTGTGTAAATGGAGCAGGTGCAAGGAGCGGGGGGGGGTAGTGCATGCAGGGAACAGATGCAGGGTTAGGGGTGGTATAGTGGGCCTTATTCTGGTTGGAGCGGCCGGGCCGTACGCGGACGTCCCGGTGTTTTTTATGATCTGCGCATGCGTACATTCGCTAATGCGCAGGCGCGACCACTCCACAACCTATACGCGAGTGTACGGGCATTGGGGGCGGCATAGGGGCGTGATGAGGGGAGCAGCCGAAATAATGAGGGAAAATGGGCGTAAATATGGGCGTACACGGGGGTGTGCACCAAAAATGAGCGGTGCTACTACCGCACGATCGCCTACAGCACCGTTCATTTCGGACACAAAACAGGCGTCCGCCAACCGCCATCTCAAACCACCCCTACAGATACCGCATGCCAGCGTGGGCCTGGGTTTGCTAATTTACGCTGCTTACTACCAAACACATACACCTGAATGTAATAACCAATGCTGCAGTCTATTAAGTCCAAACCATGATTTCACTACCTGCAAGCCACACACAGCACTCAAACACATTGGAAGCTTATCTTTCCATACTTCTCTACATTTAAAGGTTTGTTTAATTTAAGGTAAGAATCTTTTTAAGACCTGCTTATATATGCTAAGGTAGGTATTTGTTAAACAGTTATACACATTCACTACGTGCTTTCATAGACTTTACACAGTAGCACACTCAATCGACACAAGTCGACATGTGTCAACGTGTTCACTCTAATACAAACATAGGTTTTGTATTTATGATACAATAACATAAACCACATCTAACACCTACAAAGGATGTTTCAGCAATGTTTTAAGCCCATGCCCACTATTTTGCACATTAATTAATTCAATCAATTAATTAATTTTCATAATTATAGTTGAAAGGCAAGATTTGCAGGTCCATATATGTGAAGGGTATGTCAGCGTACACGGACGTACGCTCACTCTCACGAGCGGTGACATAAGCTGACTTTTCTATTGAAAACTATAGGGACCCGTCCGTGCAAGCTGGCGTACGCTCAGATAGCCGCAAGAAGTCGGTGGGAAGACGGACGAGAGACGTCCGTAAACGGTGGTGTACGCTCAATTGTACGCCAGTTGTCGGAGTGTAAGGGCTGGCCCGTCCGTGTACGTTGGCGTACGCACATTTGTACGCCACTCCCCTTCGGCGTTGTTTCTGCCCGTACGTATGCGGCTGAGTTGTGGGTGGACTTAACCCCAACGGCCGCGTGCGGATAGCGTACGTTATTAGCGAACGTACGCACGTTTGGCCGCTCCGATCAGAATAAGGCCCAGTGTGAGCAAGTGATGGATTAGGGATAGTGTATGTGGGAAGCAGGGTTAGGGCTAGTGTTGTGTGTGTGTGTGTAAAGCACGTGCAGGTCAGGGGTAGTTTTGGTAGTGTGTGTGTGTGAGGGATGTGGGGTTAGTGGTAGTATAGTGGGGTTAGTGGTAGTATGTAGGGAGCAGGTGAATTGTTAGGGGTAGTGCCTGTCCTGTGCCTGGGACATAGAAGCTGTGTGCAATGCATGGGAAGAGACTAATTAAGCTAATTGGAAACTTTTAATTGAATAATTGCGTGGCCAGAGAGGTCAGAGCAAGTGCTGACAATTTTTTTTTTAAATATGGATTTTAACTGAGCTTAAAAAAAACTGAATATCAAACTTTTTGCGCATACCGGTAAACCCCACATGTGCCTAAACCACACCCACATTACACAAGCCATTCCCTGAACAATATTGTCATGGCTATTCCCCTTGAAAAGTTGGGCCACTTGCTTGTGTCTGTCCCCCAGGCTGAAAGTTGCCAGCCAGCCCCTGCTTCTGTGCACACATCGGTTACTGAATCAACTAGAATGTATGACTCTGCATAGGAATGAGATATGTAAATATGCATACACTCACATCTGCTCATGTGCTGCATGTAAAGATATACTGTATGCAGCTGTGCAACCACAGAACGCAGAACCAGAATCTATGTGGTGAAATTCTGTAGCCAAGTGATCCAACGAAGGAGACAGACAGTAACCAAAACAATGTAGAAGTTGTATAATGTTTGTAGCAAAGGTATATTAATGTATCAGTGTATGAATTATGTTCATTATTGGGTACTTATGTAATATCTGGGCTCCCGTTTTTCTTATGAGACTGCGTCCCCTCGCGGGGCTCGCTGCACTCGCCACGCTTCGGGCATGGTGGCTCGCTGCGCTCGCCACACTATATAAAATCAACTCCATGCGTAGTTGGATAGTAGGGGTATGAAAAAACGGGGTGCATTTAACATGGGAGCCCAGATAATACATAAGTACCCATTATTGTACTACAGTGCACTCCAGTCATTTACTATTGAGTGTGGCCTATTCCTTATCCTCCAAATAAGGGATATGTATAGTGGGGGGATGAGGACAGAGTGCAGCAAACTGAAGTGACTGTGTTCCTACTGCTAATACATAGATAGATATTAGCCCCCCAATCTTATACCAGAATGGCATTTGTAGAAAAATAAGCTTATTGCAATTATGACATAGCTAGAAAAAAAAGTGGTGTTTCAAGTTCACATCTCAATGTTAAGAAAATGAAATTAACTGTGACTCACAGAAAGAGACAAAAAGGTCAAATGCAGCCCCCAACAGAGAAGCTCATCCGCTAATGAGCCACAAATATTGGGAACAAGATGAGAAACTGGTGGCATTCCCGCAACTGTGGGTTAGGAGGTAACCAACCAAATATAATATATTTTAAAGACTAATTGAAAGACAGGTGTTACTGTCCTACTTGGGTATGGCTGTCTGACCCCCCCAAAAATAATGTAGAAGGCCAAATCTTGTGTAGATGCACTGGACTGAAATATGCTCTCTGACATAATTTATAAAACATCACTTAGAAATTTTAAACCATTTACTAGAGATATGCGGGAGATATAGGGGCATATTTATTAAGCTTGGTGAGGTGATAATGTGGCTGGTACTTTATCACTGGCCAATGAGCTCCTAACTGTTATTATTCAAACCCAGCCTGTAACTTGATAGGTACAGATGGGGCCGGGCTCATCTTTGCAGGGGATGGCGATGGCGACAACATCCGCCATCCCCCGCCACCCGCCATCCCCCGCCACCCGCCATCTGTATTTGCGAAAGGGGACGTGCTCGCACGAGCTGCACGCACGTCCCCTTCCGACGGCTTCCCCCGGGTCCCCACCGCCTCCCCGCACCCCCCCCCCCCTAACCCTGTCCGTCTCCCTGAAGCGGAGACGGACAGGGTCCTGTTCAATGTTCCCTCTAATTTTACGAAGGCTTTGTGCAGAAAAAGATATTGGCTGTGCAACTTTGGAAGGAAATGTACATTTTTGTGCGTCACATAACGTATACAGGCCTAGGTTTCGAGTTCTGTTGAGTTAATAAAGCAATTTGAATGTTTACAGACTTCACACACCACACATATAGACTATAGCAGTGATTTTCAACCTTATTAAACTCTTGGCACACTAAAACAAGATTTTAACCTTTGTGCGCTCAGTTGTAATGTCTGTGCGCGGGCTCGGCGAGTTGTGTGCGCGCGCACACGCGCACAGCTTAGAGGGAACACTGGTCCTGTTGCCCTGGCGCACGGACACTGAGACGCGCGTGTGCGTGAGACGCACGCGCGTCTCAGTCAGATGGCGAGCTGGGCTGCTGGCGTATCGCCAGCGGTGACGTTCTGGCGATTCGCCAGCAAAGATGAGCCCGGCCCCATCTGTAGGAGCTAATTGGCCAGTAATAAGGTACCAGTCACTTTATCACTTCATCCAGCTTAATAAATCTGCCCCATAGTCCCAGTCATCTTCTGTTGAGACTTGAAGAGATCCCTCTCCCATTAAATATGAGCTTTAATGATTTTCTAATAGAATGTAAAAATAATTAACTTTAGAATTATATAATCTCCTATAGAATGTTCCTAGCTGCAAAAAAAAAAAAGGATGCAGTAAGAGGCATCTGTAATACAGTAGATGTGATTTGCAATGTTAGCAGACCTTGCTCAGTCTGTATAAGCTTACAGACCATATGCCCATTGCTGGTGTATTATGCTCATTTTGAACAATGGTGGCGTCCCTCAATTGCCACGCCATGTCAATCATGCTGCCCCTAAGAGGGGGTGTAGAGCGATATTGCAAGACTCATTCTGCATAGACCCACAAACATCCATTTCTGTGTAAACCACATGTACAAATCCAAATTAGGCTCTAAGACGGATCTTTGACACCCAGTACTGCATAGGCGTGTCATAATCTGATTCTGAGATGGTACTAAAGAAGGGATTGCTATTTAGGTTTGGGAGGTGCATGTTAAGACTGCATTGTAATTATAAAGCTTCCAGCTACAAGTAAATGTTTCCAGTATTTACTCTGCATTTAGAAGCAGAGGCGGAACTCCTCAAGGCAATGAAGGTGCAGACCATGAAGGGGCACCTGCATGTACAGCAGCACCTGCATGGCTCACAGCCGGATCCAAGTGAGACCGTGCATGGCTAAGTTTGTCACTTACTCTAAGCAGGCCAGGAATAGTGAAGCGTGATTGGATGCAGGCCAGGAATAGTGAAGCGTGATTGGATAGGTAATCCTTTGTCTGTTCTAGTTGTGCAATCAAGCCAATAGTGTTGTGCATGAGTGATGGTTAGTACAGTGAATTACCTCCTGTATTTTCTGATACTGCCAAAGGAATCTGGGAGTGTGGGAAGAAGTCTGTGCAGTATTTAGCTTCTTCATCTGCAGGAGGTGGTGAACCGAATATGTTCAGTTCTGGATTTGCACTCTTATTATGTTATCTGTCTTTTATACCTACTTCATGTTCTTGTAGCAGGGATCGCTCTCTCCCTCCTAATGCAGAATGCAATATTCATGACTATTGGCAGGTAATAAAATATACATCAGAACTGGTATTTATTTAACATTTACAAGGTAATCTTTCACAGAGACAACATAAGAAAGTTGAGGAACCCAATTATATGGTGCTGGACTGGTATTGTTATAAAACACAAGTGACCTGACTATGTATTCTTATATTTACTAAGAAATAATGGAATCGCTTGTTGGGTGTTGACGTCTTTTGTGTCACATGACACATTGGGGGAAATTTACTAAAATGTGTATTCTACTCACATGTGATGTTGCTATGGGCCACCAATCAGATCCTGTCTACTATCTTGTAGAGGGTTCTAAATAAATAAGAAGTAGATTCTGATTGGTTGCCCATAGCAATATCACATGTGAAGTAGAATACACAGCATAGTAAATTTCCCCCATTCTGTATTACATAATGCAATGTGCAGGGACCTTGCGTGGATGGAGCAGATGCAGCTTATACTCCTAATGCAGGCAGGGCTGTCATCTGGGGTACATTGTTTTGTTTACATATCACTTGGGAAGGCAACTACATACTTCCCAACTTTCTCACTGCATAAAAAGGGGCACCTGCATTTACCATGCCTAAAATTTAGGAGCATTGTCATACGGAAGAGGTCTTATGCGGAATACTCGGGATGCTGTGCTCATGTGCCATGTCCCCTTTTTGGGGGCATTATGGGGTTAGGGAAGATCTGGATGCTCTCGGACAATCCCCCAGTCTCTCAAGTGAACGTGCACATGAGTACAACTTCTATATACTATGCAGCAAGTGAGAGGGGGGCATTCTAACTAAACTATCCCCTGAACATGGGAGACTACAGCTCTCCTGTGGGATGGCAGGACACTGCCCGAAAAATGGGTGCAAACTGCAGATTGGCTATTGCTGTTCCAAGTCCTGTGTATCTGGCATCACTACAGGAAATGAAGGTAAATAAAAGTGTAACGCGAGGACTGCCCTGCTGTGCAAGGGAGTATGTTAGTGTGCAGGGAGGTGCAGGGGGGTATGGTACTTTGTAGAGCTGTATGTTTGTGTTTAGGGGGCATGTTGGTGTGCAGTGCGAGTGATGTCAGTCAGTGGAATTACAGTGTGTGAGGTATGGAGTCAAGGAGGGATATGAATTAACAGTATTTTTATCAGTGAGGTACGGGATTGGGGAGTGATATTGAACAAGGGGTATATATGTGGGTATGGCATGGGGTCAGGGAGTGATTGTGTATGAGAGATGTGTACAAGGTGGTGTGATTGAGTTGGTAAAGAATATCATTTTGTAATATACCCGTTCAAATATTGAAGTTGAATGGTTATGGGTTATTTCAAATGCTTTGAAAAATGAGGGTGTTGATTTAAAGTTCCAAGGAATATCAATAGACAGTCTATAGGTTGACACCAGATGGTTCACTGTCAATAGCTTGACTGGGTGAAAAGGACAACAGGGTAAAACGGTTGACAATTAAATGGTTAACATGGATGTATGTCGACAGGGACAAAAGGTCGATATACAAATGAGCGGCACATAAAAGGTAGACATTTTGATATTTTAAACCTGAACCTAACACTCCCCCTAGTGCCTTACTCTATTGCTCCCCCAGGTGCCTATCCCTAGCATTCCTCTTCCACAGCCTAGCACTAACTCCCCTCCCCCCAGGTGCTTATCCCTAACACTCACCCAAACCCTAACTTAACCTCTAAAAATATTTGCGGCAGCCTATTTTTGTGGTGACTATTTGCATGTCGACCCATGTCGAAAACATTAAGACTGCTGCCTTGATTGTGGGCTTTTATGCTCAACAAATTCCTTTGGTGGCTTTAAATATCCATATATTTTGCAGTAGCTGTATACAGACATCAGATCGGTGTTGGGTGAGAGATTGGGTCTTCCAAACAGATATTCTTTTAGCTTTAGTAAGTAACATCTGATAATTATATGCTTGCTGCCTTTAGTTCGTCTGAATTTTGTATGCATCATTTCATCTTAAATGATAGGCTGTCTAGGCCAACGACTTAAGTACTATCGTATTATCTAATATCTTGTACTAACTTAACCTGTCAAGGCCAGTCATGCCATCTGTCACAGTTATTAGATTTTCCCGATTGCACTAGGGGCATTTCAGGTTTGAGCATAGCTTAATTGTTCTAACACCTGGTGCTGTTAATTTTGCCCATGTTTGGCAGACTCATCAGTAGATTTAAGAAGTGAAGTCAGTTTAAGCATAAATATTGATAGAAATGCTGTCTGATGTCTATCCTACACTTAAGCTTTTAAAAGCAAAACCTCATTATTATTTTTTTACAAAAAAGGATCATTAAACAAAATTATACATAATGCATTAATTAATTGTCTAAAATAATTTAAATAATATCATCTAAATGTTTTAAAGGGCTTTTGGAGCAGTTTTTTTTAAGTAACAAGATTGCATTTCCCATAGTTATAATGCTAGGCTTGATCCTTCCTACGTTATGTTCCATACACATAGGACTGGATCTTTCATTGTGCATCACTAATTTTACTGTGGGCATATTTCAGCAGTAAATATGCTGTTTTCAACTGTTTTATTTTGTCTACTAATGGATAATATCTTTTAAAGAAAAATAAGTCATAGATCTCCAATCAAATGTGAATGCATTAAAGAAGCATGAGAAATAGGAACCATAATTACATATTAAAAAATAATAATAATAAAAAAAACTGTACTGCTAGGAAACTGCTGGAAGTCAAAGTGCTAGTATTCAAGAGTAAGAGGCTGGTAATTATCAGATAAGAAAATATTGGTCTTTTATTACTGGCAAAGCAGCAGAAAATAAAGCCTGTATTTTATGAATATAAGTGGGTGGTACATTTATGCATGTGGGTAGTTATGTAAAAAAATGTATAGCCATTGTGTGTATTTGTAACATGACATTAGCACAGCATGTATTGCCATAGAATTAAAAAAAAAGCTTTCTAAATGTTTTTTTTTTTAGGTCAAGGTTTCTAGGATACTATTAACCCTATCACTGCAAATTCTTAGTGCAGCCTACTGGCAAAGGAGGAATAAGCCTTGTAAAATAAGAATTACCGTGACATACAGTACATAGGGCTTGGTTCAGCTTGGATTGCAAATAACAAGCTGCCTGGAGAAGCTTATCATATGCGATTCATACCAATTCAGGTGCATATTGCCTCCTCCTTGCATTTGCAATAGCTGAACACCGCAATGAGAGCAGCTTACTATATGCAATCCATGCGAAGCAGCACTGGTCTTTCTAGTCCTCCCAAGAGGACAGAAGGGCAATGTAGGATGTAGGTCTGTATATATGTAAATGTGCATATGTGTTTACTTTCACTATGTGCGTCTTCTGTCTTTATTGTAATATTTGGTTTGCAGGTAGAACTATCCATGTGCTTGCGTGGGTTTACTCTGGAAACTCCGGTTTCCTCCCACAATCCAAAAATATACTGTTAATTGTCTCCCAATAAAAAAAAAATAACCCTAGAATTAATGACTGTACATGTGGTAGGGAATATAGATTGTAAGCTTCCCTGGGGCAGGGACTGATGTAAATGTTCAACTATTCTCTGTATAGCTCTGCAGAAAGTGTGTACTATAAAAATAACTGGTAATAAATGAATAAATAATAGTGATGGAGTTCATTATTATTAAGCAGAGCAGCCAATGTGCCCCCCACCCCAAAAAAAACTTAAACTTTTTTGAAATAAAGATTTTGTGCATGTCCATGTCAAAAAAGGGTATGTGCCTCACTGCAAGGGCCTTGCAATAAAAGACCACCTTAAACCACAGTTTTGTAAACTGCAAGCCCAGACATTGGCACACACTGATTTATGTCCCTTTTTTCAAATTTTTTGTCCTTTTAATGTCCCTTACACTTTATTCCACACACCGTAATGCCCCTTATACATTATGCCACACACCATAATGCCCATTACACTGTCACACACCGTAATGCCTCTTACACATTATGCCACCCTGTAATGCCCGTTACAGAATATGCCACATACCATAATGTCCATTACACAATATGCCATACACTGTAATGCCATTTACACATTATGCCACACACTATAATGCCCATTACTCATTATGCCACACACCATAATGACCATTACACATTATGCCACACACTGTAATGCATCTTACACATTAGGCCACACACTGTAATGACCCTTACACATTATGCCAAACATTGTTATGCCAATTATACTGTATATGGGATGAGATCAGCATTTTAGCCGTCAGGATGCCAGTGTTCAGTTTACCAATGGCAGCATCCCAACTGCTGTCATAAAACAGCCAACATCATAACGGCAAGAATGCCTGGATGGATTAGGGACAGACCAGAGATAAGGTTTAGGTACTAGTGGGGGGGACTTAGAGTTAGGTTGTGGGTAGTGGGGGTCAGGTTTAGGGGTAGGGGCAGCTTCCACAAGCCTCTGTGGGGTCCATGGGAACATTGCTATGCCACTGGTCACCAGAATTAGCCTTCTGAGAGCCACTCATTTTCTACTATATTTGATATGAAAATGTTGCCTGAAAACCACATTCATATACAAATTGCTCCTTGATCATCTGTTAAATTGAATGGGGATTTCCATCAATATTTCCGATAAAAATTGCTGCCAGTTTGGTACATATTCCCATAACAAGGTTAGTGCTATTGCTATCTGTCCAGGGATGTTTAATGGATTATTATTGGGGCAATTTAATGCTTTATCTGACAATTAATATTAATAATAAAAAATAATAAAAGTTTTTCAGTTGACAAAATAATATTTAATTCACACTTACAAATCAAAGTTTACTAGAAATTAATTTACAGTGACATTCATATTTTTGTTAATTAGTGGGTACTTGTGTATTATCACGGCGCCCACGATATTCAGTCATATGGTATTGTATTCTATTTAAAATAGTATACCATTGTATATGGCATACAATGGCATACAATGCAATGAGATGCGATTTTAAATTGTATATACAATCTTTAATTGTATAAGCACCTTAATAGGTGCTTACAATGTTAAATGCACCCCCATTCCACTGACACTATCAACGCCAACCCGAAGCATGGCGAGCGCAACGAGCCCGCGTAGGGCGGCGGTACGCGTCCTCTGACCTTTTTATACCCCCACTATCCACGTCGGCGTGGAGTTGATTTTTTATATAGTTATCACCGAGCCTGAAGCGTGGCGAGCGCACGCGCATTACTTCACATGTATTCCGCGGCCCCTCGCGGGGCCCGCTGCGCTCGCCACGCTTCGAGCTTGGTGGCTCGCTGCACTCGCCACACTATATGAAGTCAACTCCACGCCAACGTGGATAGTGGGGGTATGAAAAGGTCGGAGGACGCGTACAGTCAATCATAGTAAATATACGCCATGTTATCCCCCCCTTATTATGAATAGTACACACATGAACGTATGCAGTACCTTCAGTATTCCTAGCAATCAACATAGTTGGAAAGTATATACTGTACATTAGTATAATTAAGTCACAGTTCATCATTTGGTGGCTTTCGGTATTGTTTGGTACTGAGGATAAGGTGATGAAATAGACTAGCATTATCCTGAGACACATTAACGGGTAGCTTTATTGCACACTGATCAGAAACACTGTATGAGGCATTACACAGTAACTGCTTCTGCAAGAGAGTTACATCAACAGAGATTATCTGGCACTTGGAAAATAGCAAATATGTTCATGCAGATTTATAAAGACTCATCTGACAGCTGTTTTAATAAAATAATGCACCGTTCAGCAAATATACATTTTGATTTCATTATTTAATTTCTTCCAGAAATCTTTAGAAATCCAAACAACATTTTGTTCTCAATGACAGTTTCTGGCAAGAGTTTCACATTAAGGTGGAAATGACCTGGATGTTAGCTTCATTGACTCCAATCCCAAAGCACTGATAACAGTTTTCTAAAAAGCATTAAAAGTAATTGCAGACATAGGGCATCATTAGTAAAGTTTTTTTTCTCAAGTTTTCGTTTGTTACGGAGCGGCCAACCACTGTGGTCTATAATAGGTATAAACTAAATACAACTTTAAGAGGACTCTTGAGGACTAGATTCACAACAGTTCAGACGATCCAGAATTTGACAGTACTTTAAGCCGAGGCTTGTACCAAAGTGGTAATGATAACAAATGCTGGCTTCAAATAATTTATGGACTTATAGAGGATGTCTACCTTTGCATGTTTGGAGCTAGTTTACCCAAATCAGATATAGTTAACAGTACATATAATTAGAAATATTACTGCTATCAGTGGCATCTGTCCGAGTGCTAAAATGTTTTTCCAATTAGAAAAAAATAAAAAGATCAATTAATGTCAAGGGCTCCTCAACTGAATTATGTGTTATTATATTTACTCTATTTGTTTATTAGTTGTTTACTATATTTTGTTTATTAGTAATTCACTGTCATAGAGGAACAGTTTGTAACATTCTGTTGTTGTGTTGTTAACCTCGTTTAGGCTCCAATTCTCTTCTTATGCACATTGTATTGCACATTACTTTCTTGTTTGGAAAGTGTGGCCATGGATTCAAAAATATTCTCAGTGCAAAGTGCTGTACCCAGGGCCTGTGTAAGGTTTCTGGGCACCCTAGGCAAAACATCAACCTACTGTCCCCTAAGGGACCTAACATCATCTCCGAATTGGGGGTGGGCGCTCACATCATGTGACATGAGCCACCTGCTCCTAACAGGCATAACCACACCTGCATCTGCAGGGGAACGTCCAGCATTTTTATGGGGACGCCCATAAAGCGCTGTGCGTTCCCCTGCTGCCGCCCCCTTCCCGCCACCTTCCCTCCCCTCCCCACCACCTTCCCTCCCCTCTTCGAGCAAACGACCCAGCGAGTGTGAAACTCGCTGAAGCTCTTTGCTCCCGGTGTTTACACAAACCCCGAACATTGGGGGCGGGGCCAAATTCAGGCCATAAGGAATGGGTCTGAATCGACCTCTAGTGCCTGTAACACAGCTGTCGGGATCCTGATACCCTGCCTGTAATAATCATGTCTAGCAAACACGTCATCTGAAAAAGAAGACATTTCTTCTTTTACCAGCAGCCTGAAAGTCAAATTACTTTGCATTATAAACTAACCCCCTGTAGCTAAAGAAAAATCCTAGTTGTACAAAAGTAATAAGAGTTTGCCTACCATTGACATTTCCCAGTCATTAATTCTCCTCATTCACTGTGTGACCTCTGTGAGTCTTATTACTGGAATACACGCAATGGTGACAGAGGATTAGTGAAAAGATGAGGAAAATCAGTAGACTTTAAGCCCAAACTGATATCCTGCCCTCCATTAACACAATGGTATTAGCAAGCCTGTTAATAGTGGGGATAATGAACTGCAAATCAGAAGTCCAGCTCTATTTTTTGTCTGGGAACATGAAAGCCATGTATAATTTCTGCAGTGACATGACTTATGAAATAACCGAACAAACCATGTTTCATTGAAACGTTTAAAAAAAAAAGTGAAATGGGTCATATTTTGTACAAATATTAATAGGACAGAATGGAACCGCATTACAGAAACAATTTTTTTTTTTTTTCTCCTTAATGTTTTGCTGTCTCTCCCTTCCCCTAACATTGTTTGTCGGCTGTAAATGTGCCCACAAGAGTCAGATCTCGGGTCGGACCAGATGTACTAAGCTTGAAAAGTGAATAAATGGAGAGTGATAAAGTGCCAGCTAATCAGCTGCTAACTGCCAGGTCACAGGATGAGTTTCAGAAATGACAGGTAGGAGCTGATTGGTTGGTGGTCTATCACTCTCCATTTTATCACTTTTCTAGCTTAGTACATCTGGCCCCTTGTCACTAAACCCCAGAGCCATGTCCTATCTTAATTTTATTTCTCTGCTTTTCTCTATGGCTATCGTTATTGTGGAGATGCAGCAATACCTTTTTCTGACGAAAGTTAGGCTCTTATTAGAACTCAAAGGGTAGACATATGTATTGAGAACCGTATTAGAATTATGTGACTGCTACAATTTCAATAGTAATATCTTCTGAAGCCCACTGACAAAATTCTTTTTTTTGTTTAAATATTTGGTACTTGTTTCCTAGCACGGCGCCTACGATATTCAGTCATATGGCATCTTATACATTGTATGGCATCGCATGCCATATACTTGCATGCGATTTTAAAATTGTATAAGCACCCTAATGGGTTTTTTCAATGTTAAATGGTCCCCCTATACGATTTTTAATTGTATAAGCACCCTAATGGGTGCTTACAATGTTAAATGCAACCCCACACCATCCCCACTATCAACGCCAACCCGAAGAGTGGCGAGCGCAGCTAGCCCGCGAGGGGTGGCGGTACGCGTCCTCCGACCTTCTCATACCTCCTCTATCCACTTCGGCGTGGAGTTGATTTTATATAGTGTGGCGAGCGCAGCGAGCCCCGCAAGCGGACACGTATTACTTTACATGTATTCCACGTCCCCTCGAGGGGCTCGCTGCGCTCGCCACGCTTCGGGTTGGGTGGCTTGCTGCGCACGCCACACTATATAAAATCAACTCCATGCTGACGTGGATGGTGGGGGTATGAAAAGGTTGGAGGACGCGTACCGACGCCCCTCGCGGGCTCGCAGCGCTCGCCACGCTTCGGGTTGGCGTTGATAGCGGGGGTGTCGTGGGGGTGCTTTTAACATTGTAAGCACCCATTACGGTGCTTATACAATTAATAATCTTATAGAGGGCACATTTAACATTGAAAGCGACCATTAGGGTGCTTATACAATTTAAAATCCTATACCATCGCATTGTATGGCATTGTATGCCATATACAATGGTATTTGATTTTAAAATTGTATAACATCGGGATTCCATCGCGTCGCATCGCATACTATTGTAAGGCTTATGGTATATGATGCGATGGCGCCGTGCTAGGAAACAAGTACCAAATATTTATATAAAGTATTGAATTCTTTAGAAAATATTTTTTTTTTCGAACATTAATATGTTTTTAATATTTTTTATTTATCTATTAAACTTTGCTGAAAGTGGAACTGAAAGGCTTCCAGTCCAGTGTTCATGTGAAAAAAAGACTAATAATAATAATAATAATAATATTAATAATAAAAATAATAATAATATGCAACCAAACTGGCCTACAAAGTGGCAAATTGTTAATATACGTAAAAAAAAACCCACATATTTTACTATTACTTTATTTTTGGATATTACATAGCGACATTTGTGAAATTATTTCCATAAATATTATAGGCTGCAGATGTCACTGATTCCAGAGTTGCCAGACGATGGCTCCAGACAGACCGTACGTAAGAAAAAATGTTTTAAAAGACGACACAAATAATACAATCATAGTTATGCAGTATGATGTAAATGGCTACGTTATAATAATATATATCTTTATATTATTCTAAGTTTAATTATTTTGTTATATATTAGTGCAATTACATATTCCCGAATTCTAATAATCTGTAGCAATTGCAAATCAGTTACGCAGAAAAGAAGGGATGTAGTTATGAAAGATTCAATGGCTCTAACTCCCACAAATCAGTTTTTTGTATTGATTAAAGCATAGTTTTGCAGTCTGTCATTACAGTCCAGGTTTTAAGGATATCCATGCTTGAGCCCAGGTGACTGATTTATGGCCCCCATACACGCTGTGATAGCAGTGTGCAATGCGATGCGCGCTCCCGAGGGATTCGCATCGCACAATACAAAAAGTACAGTATGTGCTGTCACCGTCCAGTAACCCCCAATACAGTCTCACTCTCTGAGCGTGCATATGGATCACAACTGTGACTGTATGAACACCGGGCACATGCACAGTTTAAAGAAATAGCTTATCGCCATAAATATAGGCAATCTGCACATGGAAGCCTAAGGGGGATATTGAATTCGCAACGTTATTTCCGACAATGGAAATAGCGCCTGCTGCCTATTCAATGCTGCCGTTTCCGACAGCATCGAAGGCAGATCTCCACAAAACAGATCCGACTTTCAAACCAGTCACATCTGTTTGTTGTAAACACCTGTGGATTGTCAAATTCACTGTCATATCTCGACAATCCATGGCCTTTTCTTTCGGCATGCCCCTTTTCAACACAACAGCCAGAACATTGAATTCCGCTTGTCAAGAAACTGTGGTAGGCGAAAACGGGCAGGATTCTGACAGTCAAAATCCAGAATTGAATACCCTCCAAAGCCGGGATCTCAATGCATTGTTCAGGTTATACATAGACAGACCAAGAAGAGAATACAGATATGGGTTTGATTAGTGAGATGACTAACATGCAGTAATCTATGCTTAACATGGGGAAGAGAACTTCTGCGGGTATGGCATGTCTGGCAGAGACTCTGGGCTGCTCTTACATTTACAATGTTTCTCATCAGTAGACCTAATTAATCTTTTCTCATTTGGAGACCGGGGTGTCATCATACATTATGTGCCATCACAGGACCCTTTCAAGTCAATTATCTTATAAAGCCAAGATCCCTTTCAGAATTTGAAAATTGTCTTGTATACCTGCACCCATCCATCTGTCTTTATCTATTTAGTGCTTGTACTTAAGTCACCGCACTGTCAGTCATGTTTGTAGTGATTGGCAGATTGTGCAACTGTAGCAGACATGTGGCTGTTTGCGTAGACCGTGATAGTGTACAGCTCCTTCATTAATGCCAATTGGGTATCTGGCTAGTGTACTGGTTTGATTGAAATAGACTTCACACCATTAACAAAGGGCAAACCCATTTGTGTTCGTATTGTGGTGATTGATGAACACTGTGTTCAGTGTCTAAGCGTCCTGAAAATGCATTTGTTTATTGTATTATACATTTATGCAAATATCCTGTACGCTATTGCATACCTTTCAGCTCAAGGGAAAATCAAATTCATATAGAGGCTGACAGTAGTTATATATCAGACCTGGGCAATGGATATAGCAATACAAACAGCTCATCTAAATCTAAGATGGCCGGGAGCAATGAGCTTGGCCTCTGGATCTTATCACATGAATTTGGCTGAAAACATGAGGTGCAGTTAATCCAGTGTCCATGTCGACTGTGTCGACATTTTGGTAAAAAACCAGTGGAAAACCCCATGACGACCTTTTGACGGTCAACCTAGACCATGTCGACCTAATGCTTGTGTCGACCTAATGCCATGTCGACCTTGTCCTAGTTTGGTCTAGACCACTGTCAACCTTGCATTATGGCGACCCAACTGTGTCAACCTAATTACTGTCAACCATCTTTGGGTTGACCTATTGATCCATACCCATTCAATAATTAATAATCACCTTTCTTGTCTACAAGGGCTATAAAAACTAACCAGTTACAGTGCATCAACATTTACTATGATAAAGTCTACAACCAATGACAAAAACATTGCCCCAGGGCCGCTCATATGCTACTTTGGGTTAATGTTATTGTCCACATAACACTGCAGCCTGAATTCGGATTGGTGCCTTAATGTGGGCTATGATGGACGTAAGGTAAAATATGCAGATAATGTAAGAGACATGAAAAGCTTTTTTGGGGATTATATATTCAGATGAATGTTGTAGTTTCCAACCATCTATATTTAGAAGTACTTTGCACATTGCCACCAGACACAGTGGTTGTTTTTGTATTCTAATATTCTCTTTTTTTTCCCTTTAATGTACAGGTTTATTGTGGTGTATTATGTGCAGATATTTATTCCTTTTAAAATACTTTCGCTCCTGCTGCTAGATGCATTTAGAAAATTAATCCATCTGAAGCATTTGCTCTAAAAATGCAATGCAATTGTTTTTATTACAATCTTCATTCTCCAGCAACAGTCTCAAAATGCACTCTACAGTATGTATTTCTGATAAACGTAGAGCCTTCGTAGTGTAATGAGAGAGAAATGGAAATTGTACATGTTCCACATTTGTGTTTAAATATTTATCTTTATCCATGATATGTTTTAGGACATACTCATGCTGTGCCAGTGTTTAGAATGGTGCTATGGCAAAGATCTAGCATTCGGATTGTGGCTACATAACGAAGCCAGACGCAGGTCCGCAAATTATTTTGTGCCGCAGTAACTGCGTGTGACGTCTCGCAGCCTCCACACTTCCCTCCTCCAACGATCTGGACACTCCTGTGTTGTCCGGGTCATGCCTCTGCAATGGTCTGTCGCAGCACTCTGTCACGTTATACCTTGCGGTTGCAAACTGCAGATCTGCAGAAAAGGCAATCTGCAATTTTTGCAGGTCTGCATGGCCAGCTGAATCAGGCCCCATGTCAGGTACCTCTGCAGTGCTCAAGTTTTACTCCTTTGTGTGCTTACATCGATAAACATAAGGATAACAATATTAATAAAACAATGCCTGTCCAGAGAAGTGGTCAGTGCTTCACAGGAACTCTCTGGCAGGTCACTTTGTTGGGTGGCTCTGCTGTTGGCTTTGAGCATGTTCTAATCCCGAGCCATAGTAAATCCAAAGCTTCTATTGTTTTAACTAAAAAATAAAATTAAAAAATAAAGTGTTCTAAAGTCCATTATTTGGTCAGTTTTTGTTGTGTTTGATGGTTAGTTTCCTAATATCTAGCTTCCCCCTCTGGGATTGGTAATCCAAGGTGGCCCAGTGGGAGGTGGTGCCGGTGAGATTGATGTTATTTACAGGGTGGGGGTGCCATAGCACATAGTAGGCTGAACAAGGGGCATGGTAAATGTTATGTCATCATCACAGAAGACACAACAGTGGGGGGGTTATGGTAATGATTGTGATTTAGTGAGAATTGCATCAGGAGTCACCTGAAATGCCAATGTCACTTAGTAAATGGGTAGCTGGGTAGAAGGTACTGTAGCTTCCAGTGCGTGGCGACTCTGCCTCTCTTTCAGGTGGCTGGGAGCACCGCCTGAGTTTCCGGAGCCTCCCTGCCATCCCAGGAGAGTAGGCATATCTGTCTTTAGTTTCTTTACTAGATAGCAGATATTCACATTTTGACATACATTGTACAGAATTATTTTGCATTGTGCTTAACTTTAATATTTGTTCCATTTTAGGGTCTTTTATGATGGTGAACACATCTGGAAGATTTGCTGGGCAAAAAGCAGTCCTGCTCTTACCGCAACTGAAAGAGAACGACACCCACTGCATTGACTTCCACTACTTTGTGTCTAGCAAGACTGGGGCCCTTCCTGGATCTCTGAACATCTTTGTAAAAGTAAAAAATGGGGAAATGGGGAGCCCAATCTGGAACATATCAGGGACAGCTACGGGCACTTGGAATCGAGCAGAACTAGCAATAAGTACCTTCTGGCCGGCTTTCTACCAGGTA
Organism: Crinia signifera; assembly: GCF_055691185.1. NCBI lineage: Eukaryota > Metazoa > Chordata > Amphibia > Anura > Myobatrachidae > Crinia > Crinia signifera. Next base: position 87,564,898 of record NC_139221.1, read on the forward strand.
CTGTATAACAAGATGCTTTCTTAAATGCTAATAAATTACATTCTTACTGTCACTTTGTATAATTGGACTCAGGTACACTATCAGGAGACATAAATATGAACCAAAATGTTCAGCCAGACATTTTAAGAACAAGAAAACTGTAAAGTGAACAGGAAAGATGATTTGTTTTAACAGATTGAAAGCCTACAGTTTAGCTGAGATGATGGATAAATGCACTTGTCTCGGTCTGTGGGTAACTTGTTTCGGCAAAATAGTGACACTATTATAAATCAAAACAAGGCACAGTAGTTATTTCTGGGATGCTGTGCTTTAGCTTTCTGTGATGTTAGCTTCAAATATTTAATATGTTTGTACGAAGGCAGTACACTGCTGTGTTCTCCCTGGAGTAGTAGAGAATAAACTATGATAGTAAGAAACGGCTCAGCTAAACAGAAGGGTGGTTCGGTGCTAGACAACATGCTTGGGTGCACTGTTATATCTGTACTGGAAGGAAGGAATACTGTATATGGGAAGTGCTGCCTCTCCAGATATATTTATTTTACAATAATTAGAATATTCAAATTCAAAGTTAAAATTAAAGTTGACAATATGTTCCCTAGAAAACTTTTAGATAAAAAAATAACCCTTAAAAAAATAGCCAAAGCAAATTATTGTTGTCACTGTACTTGGCAAAAAAAAAAGGCATATACTATACCCAGAACCAGGTGTTTAAATCAGTGGCATCACTAGGAGGGTGCCTGTGTCTCCTGCTCAGAGCTGACAAAAAATGCTTGCTCCTCCTCAGTAACAGGAGCTGGGTGCTGCAGTGCAACAATACTTGCAGCACCCAGCTCATATTACTGTGAAAGAGTAATTTGCACAGTTAGGCAAGTCTCCTGGGCAGCCAGCAACTTTCAGACCCCCAAGTGATGAAAAACAGGAGCCAGCTCACCAAAACGATCAATGTCTAAATGGGCTTATGAGCCAGTTCAGCTTTGGAAAGACTGTCCTTACTACCCAGCTGCTGGGTATCGTAGTATGCAGTTTTTAGGGAGAGAATGGTTGAAGCCTGTTTGATCATCTGCATATGCAGGCACTCCATTTGATAGCAGCTGCAGTGAACAAGCAGAGTTTGGCCAGTGGTATTATATCCGGCAACACTACCACTCTGTAATGTGTTTGCTTGCCTCATACTTCCTTTTCAGGGGCTTCCTCGTACATGTATGTATCCTGGAAGCAGGGTGTGCAATACAACTGGATCCAGTGGGACCCGGCACCCAATGCTGGCCAATGTGCCTGCCGAGGCGGCATGTTGGATCCCTAAGTTTTTCCCGCGATGCCATTTTTGTAGCTTTATATTCAGAAGATGATGCCACTAAGGTAGCAGAACAGGCAGATGGAGCAACACTTGGGCAGGCACATTCAAACAGGTGGTGTGTGGGGGGTGGAGGGGTGCTTCACAGGAGTCCCCCTGACTATTAAAAAGCCCCATGATAGATACATTTGTGTGTTTGTGTTGAAGTGAGACTCAGGGTGGATGCATATGCATGAGGCTGGGAAGACACAATGGGACACATCATAACACTCTAGAGAACATTGGGGGATGGGGCCGAAAAGATACAGAGCAGATGAGGTTATATGGCTGCTTTACTAGCTAGTAACTATATGAATAACAGGTCAAAAATACCAATTTAATGATGTTATTAATGCTTAACTGACTGCTAGAAGTTTAGTTGAATGTAAATATTTAGTACCATGGGCATATTTTTTCTGATGGTTGCAGTGGTTGCCATTGCTTTGAGACCCTGAGTATTATGGGGTTTAGGGCACAGTTGTCTACCAAGTACTTGGTACTGAGAGGTGTGATGTGCTCCCTCGGGTGCACAGACAGGCGCTACCAGGGGTGTTCTGTCAAAAGCTGCCACTTGATGTTGGGGTTGTCATCCCCAATAAACCCAAGCAAAGAACGAAGAAAAAAAATGGCGCTGATTTTGATGAAAGGTCATACAAAATGTAATATCAATTAAAAAACATAACATGAATGACACAACAATAAATAAAATGATGATTATAAATCAGGACCGGAGGCTGGGAATCGTGGACCAATAAATGGTTCGTCATAGCAGAATGGGGGTACAGCTGGTTGATGAAATGAAGGTGCCCAATGGGCTAATATTTACCACTGGTGGTTATGGTTTGTCCTATCCCAGATGCAAAGTTGCAGAGATGTCCTCAGATGGATGCGACAATAGGGCCACTAGGGCGGGAACCCATTGATGTTATGGGGCTAGATGTTAAGTGAGCCATGGGTTTCTTGCGTCACTAGAGGTTCCAATCGTCGGGCAGGTGTCCTCAGGGTTGGTTGTGTTTGTGAGACCAACTGGTCAATAATTTCAGAAAGGATATCCAACCTTGATTCCTGCACGTGGAATAAACCAATGTGGTGGCAAAGATGATGGCCAGCAGTTGTGGGTGTGTTTGATGAAATGTCCTCTGTGTGAGGAAAGTGGGCAACCGAAGTCGCTTGAGCGGTCCAAACAGTGGGGATCAAGTGAGGGTCAGCTGGTCCTGTCCTGGATAAACTCCTACAGTACTTGGTACTGCCTGCTAAACCATTGGGGCTGACCATAAATACATTGGGGTAACATTCTATTATTAGTGAACTGTGCACTGTAATGTGATATAAGATTAACTGGAGGGAACGGTCATGCTACATAATCTAAGCTGGTCAATGTAATGTACCAACGTGGCACAGTATGAACTGGAAGCACTATATTATGGCATAATACGAACAGGGGGCACTGTTATAATCTGAACTGGTGCACTGTAATGTGGCATAATACAGTCTAGAGACACTGTGATTTGGAAGAATATAAATTGTGTACTATAAATTAGGGGCACTGTATGAACTGTGGGCATTACATTGTGGCATAATATGAAGTATGTTGCTATGATGGGGGCATAAAATGAACTAGAGCTACTACAGGGTGGTATAATATGAACTGGAGGAACTACAATGTGGTGTTAACTAGTAGTACAAATAACCTTTTTATTTATTTTATATTTTTTTTTTAAAGAAGCAAGAAATAAATCATAAATATTTACTTGTACAATATATATCATATAGAACAAAAAGTGAAAAAAAGTTTTATTTTAATAAACACATAGGGTGACATTCTATGGGATGAGATAAATGCGCATTTTTTTTATCGCACCACTTCGCCCTTTTTAAAATCGCAAGATTGGGCCGTTTTTCGCATATTTAATGAGATGCGAAAAACGGGCCAAATAGTGCGAATAGGTGCGAAGTGGTGCGGTGTCTTTAGTCCTGAAAATGTGCGATTTTCATGTCTGAAAATCGCACGTTTGCAGGAAAGCGCAAATTAAAATAAAAGAAAACCAGCGCGGGGTCCCCCGCCCGAGCATAACCAGCCCCGGGCTCATTGAGCCGGTGCTGGTTACATAAAATCAGGGTCCCCGACAAATCGGCGTCACCTTGATTTAATGAAACCAGCACCAGGCTCAAGGTCCGGCGCTGGTTCCCAAAATACGGGGGACAAAATGACTAGGGGTCCCCCGTATTTTAAGAACCAGCACCAGACCCAACCAGCCAGCAGGGTAATGCCACAGCCGGGGGACACTTATTATATAAGGTCACCCGGCCAAAGCATTAACCCCCTGGCTGGTCAGCATGGGCAGGGGTCCTGGGGAAGTGGGGACCCCCCCAAAGAAGGGGTCCCCCCCTCCAGGACTTACCAGCCCATGCTGAAAGTCTGGGGCTGTCCCCGATGCCCCTGGGCGGTGGGCATCGGGCTGATGGAAAGTGTAAAAAAAATAATATAAACTATTGTTTTCTACTGTAGAACTATGAGTCCCAGCAAGCCTACCCCGCATGCTGGGACTTGGAGAACCACAAGTCCCAGCATGCGGGGCATTAAAGGGCCCGCTGGCACTTGTAGTTCTACAGTACAAAAAATAGTTAAATAAAACACACTGACACCCTGAAAAATAAAATTTTAATGCACACATAACACACACATACTGATACTTACCTACCTTGAGCCCGTAGGTCGGTCCCTGGATCCTGGGTCCGGGCTCCGGGGCTTCAGGGCAAAGGAGTCCGGTTCCGGGGCCTTGGTCCTGGTTTCGGGGCTGGTCCGGGGTTCCGGGGCTCCTGGGCTGAAGAATCCGGGGTCCAGGATCCGAAGTAGTCCACACGGGTACCTGAGGAAGGAAATCCTACTCACCTGGCCCCCGCGACGACATCGGCATCCTCTCCGGCAGACGCGCTGCTCCCGGCTGGTACCCGCTCTCGAACTGAAGAGGCGCAGAGATTTTCATCTTCCGCGCCTCTTCTCAGAATGATTCCATTGGCCGCCTAGCGGCCAATTAGGAGCCGAGAAAGTCGGCTCCTGATTGGACGCTAGGCGGCCAACAGAATCATCTGGAGGAGAGGCGCGGAAGATGAAAATCTCTGCGCCTCCTCAGTCCGAGAGCGGGTAACAGCCGGGAGCAGCGCGTCTGCCGGAGAGGATGCCGATGTCGTCGCCGGGGACCAGGTGAGTAGGATTTCCTTCCTCAGGTACCCCTGTGGACTACTTCGGATCCTGGACCCCGGATTCTTCAGCCCAGGAGCCCCGGAACCCCGGACCAGCCCCGGAACTAGGACCAAGGCCCCGGAACCGGACTCTTCTGCCCTGGAGCCCCGGAGCCCGGACCCAGGGACCAACCTACGGGCTCAAGGTAGGTAAGTATCAGTATGTGTGTGTTATGTGTGTATTAAACTTTTATTTTTCAGGGTGTCAGTGTGTTTTATTTAACTATTTTTTGTACTGTAGAACTACAAGTGCCAGAGGGCCCTTTAATGCCCCGCATGCTGGGACTTGTGGTTCTCCAAGTCCCAGCATGCGGGGTAGGCTTGCTGGGACTCATAGTTCTACAGTAGAAAACAATAGTTTATATTATTTTTTTTACACTTTCCATCAGCCCGATGCCCACCGCCCAGGGGCATCGGGGACAGCCCCGGACTTTCAGCATGGGCTGGTAAGTCCTGGAGGGGGGGGACCCCGTCTTTGGGGGGGTCCTCACTTCCCCAGGACCCCTGCCCATGCTGACCAGCCAGGGGGTTAATGCTTTGGCCGCGGGACCTTATATAATAAGTGTCCCCCGGCTGTGTCATTACCCTGCTGGCTGGTTGGGTCTGGTGCTGGTTCTTAAAATACGGGGGACCCCTAGTCATTTTGTCCCCCGTATTTTGGGAACCAGCGCCGGACCTGGAGCCTGGTGCTGGTTTCATTAAATCAAGGGGACCCCTATTTGTCGGGGACCCTGATTTTATGTCACCAGCACCGACTCAATGAGCCCGGGGCTGGTTATGCTCGGGCGGGGGACCCCGCGCTCATTTTTTTTTTTTTTTAACTGTTTAATTTTTTTTTTTACACCAGAACCCTGCACAGAACATTGCGATCTGTGCAGGGTTCAGGCTAATTCGCCCATCAGAACCTGGTCTGATTTTTGGGCGAGTTATAGACCCACTTTATACAAATCGCATACCATTAAATATGCGATTTGTATACTTTTTCATGTGAAAACATCTGGATACGATGTGCTGCGAAAAGCAGCCATCGCATTTCCAGTGTGTCCAACTTGTTGGCAAAAATCGCACTTTTTTCACATTTTCGCAGCTCATTAAATATGCGAAAATGGAAAAAAATGCGATTTCGGACGTTTTTGCGAAAAAAATCGCAAAAGTCTATAAATCTCATCCCATAGAATGTCTCCCATAATATTATATTATCACTAGTATGACACTAGGTAGATACTGCTGTTACTTTAAGAAAGTTTATCATGGTAGTTTTCAGCAAGGACTGCGTACAATAAATATTCACAAAGAGTGGGAGTTGATGAACATACAGTAGTTTAAATTTAAATGATCTAGAACATATAATTAAAAAGAAGGATGTGTGAACTTTATATGCTTGTCCCTATCACAGTAATCACTGCAGAATGAATTATGCAGTTTTCTCCTGCATGTCACAGAATAGCAGGCCATTTAAAAAAAAAAAAAAAAAACACAGATTACAAGATAATTATAATTTGCAGCAATTTAAAATGGAAATCATCCTGTGATTAAAGACCAGATTGATAACTAATTAATTACAACTTTTATTTTGACCATCAAATGTAATTTTTTAAACGCTTTTCATAGAGAGATCGAGACTAGCATCACCATCAATTTTCACATAAACAATTACACATATCATAATCAAATGTGAGTGTTTTGATTAGTGTGTTTCATATGTTTACACCACAGGTGTTGATGATGAATCATGTAAATATCACTGAGTATATGGTAAATATTTGTTACTGTAAATATAAGATTGCTATGTGCATGATGATCATGTACTTTCAATCTGAGCTTGTTTCATCACTTATGCTGGGTACACATCAGAAAGATAAAGCCACCGCCTGTCCCTCAAGCCAACCGTGTGGCTTATTAGGTGAGCTATAGTAAACATATATTAAATCTGTCGCTCGATATGTCGGTCCAGACATCACAAGTGGATAGGCATTTGAATGACTGCCTAGTTGTGATGTCAGTGTCATAGTTGTGATGTCAGTGTCAGCCAGTGTACGGGAAGTCGTCAGGTTGCCCATACACACATGCCTATGGCTCTGCTGCAAGAGTATGTCTGTAAACAATCTAGTTCACAGACATATCGGGTGTATGCACCCCCCCATCCTTCTGTTTTTTCTCAAACAAACAAAAGTAGTCGGTGTATATCCAGCTTTAGAGGTTGATGTAACAAGTAGAGAAAAGGGTGGAAAAGTTGCCCAACCAATCAGCTTCTACCTAACATTTTATAGAATGCACTTGATAAATGAAATCTCTAAATTGCTAGTGGCAGCTTCGTTACTAGTCCACTTCTCCTTTATTTTCACTGCTTGATTCATAAATCCCTTAGGGATCATTATGACACTTTAAAGCAAAAATAGATGTGGTCTCCTAGTAAGCTAAACACTTGTAAAACTTTCCAAGTGGGTATAATAGTAATGCCCCTGCTTTCTGTATTGCACACTAGAATTTTCTCCTATTTTGAATATTGAATGAAACTTTTACCGGAAAATTTTATTTTTTTCAAATGTATAATTCTATATTTATTAAATACAAGAAATTAAATTGCATATAAATATCATAATAATAAAAAATAACAGGATGTTGATTGTAGTCCTCGGATATCTACATAGACTGCACAAAATGTCTACAAATGGTTTACAAATGTTAGCAAATATGGGAGAAAATACTACTTAAGTGTGCTTTGTGGTCAGACAAGGATAAGGGGATCAGTACACAGGTAACAACAGTGGAAGTAGTTAGGCAAGATCATAGGTACATACTACAATATCAGTATCATGCAAGATAGGCAAGAAGCGATTGAGTTTGTATGCAGTATAAAGGTGGCCATACAGTTATGATATTTTGGTCGATTTCACCCAATTCCAATGCATCAGGCTGAGAAATCAGGTAAAAAGTGGCAAATCACATGGTTTTAGATCTGATTAAATATGTGGACCAGTGCACATCGGATCGGAGCACATAGATGGCAATTGCTGTCGTAGTGAACAGTCTCCAGCAGCACTTGCTGGGGTTGCATAGCATACATCGTAAACAAAAGGACCAAATACATTGTATCTTGTGTGATCCGGCTGCCCTGGAAGCTGCCAGGTGCGCTTTCTCCCCTCAAAGATGTCATAGTATTGTATGGGGCCTTTAGTTTTTAGCTGAGTGGCCACTGATTAGGAACAGGTAAAGCTCACCACATACGTTTTGAAGAACCACAGCACTAAATATACCAATTACCAATGTGGTTGCGGTGGCACATAAATAATTTTGTGTCCAAACATAAAATGAGGCCAGTATGCATAGATAGGGACCTTGGCAGTCTTAGGCCCTATTCTGATGTATACCCCCACCATCTAATTAATAACTGGCACTGACATGCACTAAATGTATCTTCAGAATTGTGTTCCATGACATTTTGAAGAACTTAATTGAAAAGTGAATTGCCATTACATAGTGTTGACAGCTGTACGTCTGAAGACAAGGTAGTGAGATGGGGAATGCCAGGGCAGTATTAGGAGAGGCAAGACTACATTCTTTATATAGATGTAGGGTTACCCAAAATACAAATGCCATTAACACTGACATAAATGTTTTCTTTCCTGACCTCAAAGCATTCCACTACATCTAGATACTGTAGCTGACACAACAGCTGTTATAGGTAATGCACAGACCTACAGTATATATTTTCATTCTTGAATAACTCCATTCTTTGCTGCAAGTATTTTTTCATTGGACAGGGATGTATGGCTTCATGTAGAGAGAATACAATATTTCCATTAGCCTTGGAAAGTGGCATGTTGTTTCTACTCTCCTGTGCAGATAGGTTATCATAACGTTTAACATGTCCACTATGCACAGCTGGGGAACCTAGCAAGGGTGAAAAGCTAATTTCGTTCTTCAGTGATGCAGGGTGGATCATGGCTGTGGTCCGTTGATTCACTGCTTCCTGTTTGTCACACATCTGATGAATAAGCTCATGTACAGCCTTTCAGAGAGGCGCTCAGCCTAACCAAATTCTGGGAACGTTAAGTACCACTTTCACCCTGTAATTATGAGACTTGCCTACAGTCATGTGGTTTGGAATTTCTCTTGGAAAACAGCAATGTAATATCCATTTCGTGAGCACACACAGAATGTTATATTAAACATATTCTTTTTTTATTTATTTTATGCTCTCCCTTAAGAATACAACTATAGTAGGCGTTTCCTCTTGAGATGGCAGCTGATACCGAGTTGACCAAAAGTTGGCCAAAATTCTTGCATTGTTCCATAAAACTAGAAGCTTTTTTTTCACCTGTATGGAGAATTGCTTGTGTGGCTGGAATGCCCATATCCGTACCTAAGGGTGGATCAAGAGGAGGAAGGGCCAATATGCATATCCATCCCCCCTCTCACTGGCATATTTCCTCAGGAGACTCTGTGTCAGAATCTACTATAGTTGTACTGAGCTCCTGAAAAGTGGTGCAATGCTAGTTGCCCTGCAATTTGGGTAGGGTACATGCCCAGGTCTTAGGAAACATGGAGCACATGCAGGGCAAAAACACACTATATGCTTCATAAACAGACTTGTGTTCAACTCTTCACTGAGGCCATACATTTTAGAATCACATTTAAAGAGTAACCATCATGTACAATGAGTCAGATTCATCTCCCGATTTAGAACTGACTGTATATGCATCTGAATAAGAAAACATGGAGTGGGCATGAGCTGGTCAATGTGTCCAAAGTAGCAAGTACTGTAGGTTTGATTGTGTCTGTGACTATGTTTAACTCAGAACTGATCTCAGTGGAAGCAGTCATTTGAGTCAATAAAAATGATGCCTTGTGCCCCAGGGATTTCCCTAGTTCCTTTTGTATTGATAGGCTGTATGCTGTATCAAAACCGCAACCTCCATTGCCAATGTTAGAATAAGTGCAATCATAACTGTTTTTTTTATGTAGCATTCACTTAAGTTAGAGTGGAAATAAACCCTAATTATATAGATATATTTAGGCAGTGTGTTTTCTCTTGGAATGCCAGACTATGAATATTACAAGCCAAAATAAAATCTTGCAGTGTTACCCCCATTTTACAACACATACAAACAATAACAACAATAGATGGGCATTAAAATGTTGGCGGCTTTCCTTTCCTTCCTTTTTTGAAGTTAGTTTGCTAAGGTGAGGTTGATAATTTGTCTGGAGATAAAGAGGTACTTCGGGATTATTACCGTTATTCAACACTGAGCGGGAGTAACTGTGATGAGCCTCACTCACTAGGGTTCTGGAATGGGTTGAGCGGGCCAGAATGTCCTCCTTTTTGAGTTTAGGAGGTAAAGCAAGAAGGGAGAAACATGATATACAGTTGCTTATTCCTGATATAAAATGTTTTTCCATTTTTTCAGATTTATATTGATAGCAGAGTACATAGCACTGTAAAATGCCACCTTTAGACAAACAAAACCAATATTTAAAGTCTACATGTGCTCCTTAAGTGAGAACACCATATTCTTGAAACACATCTGTTTGATAAACCTCAGCAAGGAATGGAGAGAGTTATCCATGCCTGCAGAAGCAACCTGTCCTGGTTGTACACACAGCTTGACTGGGGAGTGGAGGGTGTAGTTGATAGGGGGAAAGTGGTTAACACAGCTCCCAATTGCATTGACAAGACTTCCCGTCACTCTGAGGTTGGATTCACTTTGCGCATAATCTCTTTCCCTATTTGCACAGCAGCAATCTTTCAGCCCTAGTGGTCTGTGGTAGAAATCTACTTGTGGTATGGTTTTGTGGGGCCATATATGGTTCTTTAAGCGTGGCCTGTAGTAAGTTAGTTCAGTTTTAAAATGTTGCAGCTTTCATTAGTACCCACAGGAATGTACAGAACACAGGATGTACTGTATATAGAGGAACAGCAGTTCAGTGTATAGAGTGAGTTTGACAGGTACTGTAGGTAATGTTTAGGTACTGAGTGGCTAGTTTCTTCTTTACATGTGGCATTCTCGCTCTCTGCCACAGGGACCCAGAGTAGTTACAGATGTGTTCCTGTACATCTATCCTCAGTACGTCATGCAGAGTGAGATGTTTGGCTTAAATGAGCCGCCAGGTAACTGCTACTGTAGGGTGGCTTTTTTTTCTGATGTGACTAAGATGCCAGGAGACAGTGCTAATTAATTTGATATGCAACGCTCTTACAATGTGTGCGACCGAGTCCCTATATGGAGCACAATGAAACTAGTTTTGAAAAAAAGCTGCAGCGGCTAAATTGTAGCACTTTGTATCCAGAGTCAGTTGCACTTAAATATGCAAGTGTCATATATTGAAATCAGTCAGCATAGTTGCATGGTGTGTCCTATAGTCTCACAGGACCTAGCGCGGCAAGAGGGTCTGTTTGATGCAAGTGCTGCAATATTGGATGTACAGTAGGAGCAGATAGGGACTAAGCCATTATTTTGATTTGCTTTTAAGTAGTAAAGCATATAACAAGCATTGTTGAAACTACAGGTATACAGAGTTTCTCTGTCCTAGTGATAGATCAGGATCCATAATGCTATTGAACCATAATAAAAGAATGTCACTGATCTTACTACAGAGAAATTACTGTTCCGTTACAATGGGTATACTTTGTTAGGAGACCAATTATTACCTTTGAATTGTTGGCAAAACATGGGAAGTTGAACAACATTCAATTAAATGAATTATTTATAAAATAGGATCTGATCTCTGTGGAGGTTCCAACAGAACTGAACGCTGCACATTCCTTGATTTGATAATTCCATCTCTCTGGAGAAAAAAATAATTTTAGTAAAGTGCAATCAATACAAAGTTTTTGCATTCCTGCACCAAGTGAAGTCATATCTGATAGAAGTAAATGCATAGTGATGAGGGATAAAATGAAAATATCATTTCTCAAGGTAGAAAAGTCACGGACCATAAATGATGGAAAACATAGCACTGTTTTAAGTCACACATTTTCTCGCTAGAGACATATTGGATGTGTCAATGTTGTTTTAGAATAAGTGCAATAGAATGCAACACTAATGACTGTCATTTTTCTTTCGTGGTTCCTTAAATGTGTAAGTACTGAAAATGGAATCAAAGCTGGGGAGATTGCAGACGCTACCAAGCAGCATCAATTTAATGTACTGTTTTGCATAGAACTGTTTACTAGATTCCATTGTATTGCACATGACTGATGCAGAATACATTATTCCCTATTGTCTAACAATGCAATATCCCCAACTTAATATAAACACACTTTTCTTTTTAAAAATGTTTAATTACATTTGATGTTGGTCACAAATTAAACTTTACAGGGCATAAGACAAGATTAATGTAAAATATCCTAAATAAATACAGTAATGCAACTGTCCCTTTTTCTTGTGGGGGGGGACGGGACGACACAACTGTCCCATCGTCCAACCCTCAGACAGCAGCACACCACATTGGGTGGCAGCCTGAGCCTAACCCTCTCTGCCTTGCCTAACCCTGACCCTCATACCCCGCTGCCTTAACCCTACCTCCCAGCCCTGCAGACTAACCCTAACTTTCCTTTTAAGTGCCTATCCCACCTCCCTGCAGCCTAAGTCCAACCCCCCCCCCCCCGCCTAACCCTAAGTCCCCCACTAGTATATAAACCTAATCCCACTGTCTGCATCATGATATTTCCAAATGTCGGGCGCCAGTGTTCTGATGGCAGTCATGATACTAGCGTCCATACACTGAACTCCTGACCGTTAGGATGCTGACCACATCCCAATCACATGAACTGTTTCTAAGTTGATATGCCTCTGTGCTACATGATAATTAGGCAGAACATATTGCATCTTCCAGAGTTAGCAGACCATTTCCTCTCCTTTGTCCATCTATTATGCTTCTTTATCGATTTACCCTATCTCTGTCCATAGCCTAGCCGCCACCAACCTTCCTCTCCTCCAGAGCTCAGCTCAGCATTTACAGTATGTAGAGAGGGAGAGAATAGAGATCCTTCTTCAAGTAGAGAGGTATTGCAGGTACAGTATCAGCAGGAAAACCAAGTACTGAGACTTCTATATTGTTCCTTTAGAAAAGGAGTTGCTATAGGTGAAAGCTGCACCAAGATCTGATAATTGATCAGGTGAGGTGTATATGTTTTATAACAATACAGTATTGTAAAATAAAATATAAAATGCTCATGTTTATATGGAGCCTACTAAGCTGTCCACCAGGTCTTTACAACCATTGTAATGTAGAGATAATGTCTGGTCTGGAATTCAAAAGACATTTGGCATGACTAATAGGGGCAACACGGTTAATGTGTAGATATGGTATACTTTTGGGTCATGGCTTAATTTGGTCCCCTTTTGGGGGTTTATTTTAATAAGATGCGAGTTCTATTGAAGATGAGATGTTGTAATGGGCAACCAATCAGACTCTACTTCTTATTTATTTTACATATTATAGAAGATAATAGAATCTGATTGGTTGCCCAAAGCAACATCCCATCTTCAATACAACTCCCATCTTAGTAGATAAAACCCTATATGTGCTTATTACAAGCGAAGATATAGGTGTTTCCAGGGTCTTGTAAATTTATAGATACTTTTCTCTCCAAAAAAAAACAGAATGCAAACCTCATACATATAAACCACATTGTGCCTGGTAGGAACTTAATAAAAATCACTGCAGGTTTACACCAACTGAAATTGAACGGAGAAGTTGACCTTAGGAAATGTCTCGCTCCATAGATGAAAAGCATGTGGTTAAGGTGAAATGCAGAAATGAATATCAGAAATGCAATCATTTTTTAAATAAAAAATAGTTATAGCTTTTGCCCCTGAAACCTACTAAATTAATTATTTACCTATTTCTAGATAGACTCTGATATCCGAATAACCATATATTGTGCAGACATATTTAAGTTCTATTAAATGCCTTATTTTCCTTATGCTTGCATAATCTCAGTTTGCAGGTTAATTAAATGGAAGAGGAATTTATTAGCCAGGTACTTCAATTATTAAAACTGTCATAAAGAGAAGATTGATTAAGAGTGCTAATATCTCTGATTTCTTCATGTAACATTGATTATATCAACTCCAGAACGTACACCCAGCTTACACTGCACCACCTACTGCCAAGATCAACTCAGTAGAACAACAAGACCCGAAACCAGAATCCAGCCAGGCAGATCTATAATATTGATCTCCATCATGATAGGCGATACCTTCCCAGCTGCACCTCCCTTTTATGTAGCAGTGACATTCATATCCACATGTCTGCCAGTGATTTGTTTTATGTGGGACAGATGGATCATTAAATATTCCAGATATTGATAAACTGATAAACCGGCTGATTGAGCAAAAGAGCCTTAAGCACTGGGAGATTTTCATTTCACTCACAACAGTACATTCATGATATTAATGCATCTCTACAAACAGCTTCTCTTACAGCTACAGACCATTTACAGCTCTAGACACCATTATTTTCTCCCTGGGATTTAATTAGAGGATACTTGGCAAACACAATGAGAGGTTTTTTTTTTCCTTGTAATTTTTTATCTTTATTTAAAGGCAAACAGAGCAGAAAGCTTTTATATAGTCTGCTAGCTTACCATCCATTAGACTGTCACTGGGTTGCTCTGAAGACCACTATTGTGGCAAGTGATTTTCGTCACTGCTTCGATAGTTAACTAGGACAGTCCCTACTTAGGAAGCAAATGTTGCAGAGCAACTCTAAAATGTTTTATGGCAGACCACCCATGGTCTGTGTGTGCTATACATGAAATAAGACAATCTTATTAATAGTGTCCTTTCAAGCAAAGCAGTCAGTAGACAGTTGTGACTACCGTATACAGTAATGTTCTTCTTCAACTTCTTGTTGAAGGACAGTGGTGGAGGACAGGCTACCAATGAGCTCCTTTTGGCCCTGATGTGGGTCACGCGCAGCCATCCTGAATATAAATATTTCCCTTCTTTCTTGTTCTCATCATACCTCACATATCAGAGACTGAGCACAGTACAGGCATGTAGGGTCTCAAACAGTGAGACCTTTCGCTCTGAGAGATGTGTGTAGTTATGACATTGGTATGGAGATATGCATACGTGCACCACACATTAGGACAGGAATGTGGCTAATTGTCCGTCATCTGCATTGTAGTATTGACATGTAATTACATGTACATCTGCAATATTATTAGTGAATAAGAGCTGAGGCCAGAGGTGATGTTTCCAATCAATGTAGGGAAGAAGACAGCTTATTTTTTGCAGGTTAAGAAATAGGCAGATTGTTCTTATTGGTTCACTGTTACACCTCTTTCAGGTGAGTATTTAGGAGAGTTGTGTGCAGATTATAATGGACTTGGGTAAAAAAGTGTGTTCTTGCGGGGAGGTTGGGCTGATGCCCTTAAGACATATGAATTAGATAGTGTTATTGTGGTCATCGTCATTCGTCATCCCTTCACATATCTGTACACCAACCCACCAGTACCAACAGGAGCAGCGCTCCCGAGATGTGAAGCTGAGCATGAATCCACAGAGGGCAGGATACATAATACTTGCCCACTCCCATTTTGTCTCTTCAGGCAAAACAGGCTGCAAATCTAAGATTGTCATTTTGAACATTACAGTTAGGAGTCTCTGCCCAAGCTTTGATAAATATCCCACTTACTGACAGGGGAAGTGATCATTATTGAAAGAAGTGGAATGTTTGGGATGTCTGATGCCAAGAGCGACCTTGGAATAGAACCAATATTAATGAGAATATGAAGTATTATTTTACTCTTTGTGCACAATATGCTTCAGTGCTGTCTCCAGTTTGGAGTAAAACAATAAGCTGATTTCCTATGAATTTCATTCAAAGCACCAAATGAATGTCAACGCCGTGTACATGTACTGTAACTGCCAATTTTAAGCAATGTTGATACCATGACTTGTCACATCTGTATCATGTCTTACAAAGTGTGTGAGACTTGCAGGACACTGATACAAACGTTGCAGGAATGTATAGACACATCGGTTTCAGAAATACAGCTAAAATCTGCATGCATGTATTATTGTAGTACACATGTATTATCTAAGGAAGTTAGGGGTATCTAGATTATAAGGGAGGAAAAGTCAGCTAGAGGAGAAGTGACCCATGGCAACCAATCAGCACTGAAGTAGCATCTATAATTTGCATAATATAAAATTATACAGAGCAGCTGATTGGCTGCCATGGGCTCTTCTTATGTGGCTCACTTCTCCCTTAATACTGCTACACACAGTACATCTACCCCTCCATGTTATTAGTTTAATTATATATATAATTTATATATATATAAATATGTATATATGATGATATGTTCAGTACATTTTAATTAAGACGTTGTTATCTTAACTTGATTTTTATTTTACAGGTGTACTTTGAAGTGATCACATCAGAACAACATGGATACCTAGCAATCGATGAGGTGAAGGTCCTAGGACATCCTTGCAGTAAGTTTTGATATTTTATGAACATTCAGACTTCAATATAAAGTAGGCTGAATATACTGGAATAGGAGAAGCTGCAGCAGCCTCTGTATCACAAAGTATTATTGCAATTAGGGAAATAGGTACATTATATGTCATTGTATAAAGACCCTTTAGTAACAAAGACATAAATAAATCCCACTTGCTACTGAAGGTTTTGCGGACAAATAAAACAGTGTGAGAGAAGGTCAAGAATGCTTACCTTCTGTGGCTCTGATAATTGGCCCTGGCTATACTGAAGCATGAAGTATAATGTCTGTGCAGTCTTGACCAGAGCTTGCTGATACCAGACAACAGACACAGTATCAAGGAAAAAAGGATCGTTGTTATCCAGGAACAAGCCAGAGCTCAGGAGTAGGACACAGGAGTAATGTACAAACTCAATATCGAGAAAGACAGGGCAGGTTTATAGTTTAATTGTACAGTGAGCTGACCTATAGTACCAGCAAAGCCTCATGAATCTGAGTGGTATATATGTTATGAC
Source organism: Crinia signifera (assembly GCF_055691185.1). Lineage (NCBI taxonomy): Eukaryota > Metazoa > Chordata > Amphibia > Anura > Myobatrachidae > Crinia > Crinia signifera. The sequence goes on from NC_139221.1 coordinate 87,581,450, forward strand.
CATGCCCTCTGGCAAGAGGCAGATAGAAACTTATCAGCAACTGATAACACAAGTTTTGTGAAACTAAAAAAATAAAAAAGGGCAAGCTAGAGGAGAAGGGATACCATCTATGAGCTGGTGTCCATGGATAGATCCAAAAGGCCAACTGTATTACATCCATAGAACCCCAAGAATCCACCTGGTGGCAGGCCAGCCTACTATTTATTTTGGCATGCACTTCGGGGAGTTACGAGATGCAGAATGCTTACCATTGGCTGGCCCCTTCCCACAGGATGTGCCACCTTATAGACACCACTCTTAGTGATCCATTGCTCCCCTCTCCTCTGCTGTATATGCCAACCCATTTCTCTCCTGCAAAATATACAGTTTTAGTGGATGGAAGATCATAAGTGTGGGGGGCAGGTGCTATTCATGTAACTGTGGGGGATGGGGCTTTCAATATAATTGTATATGTGTCTATATTTGCCCTTCCTAAAAGAACAGTCTTGATCCATCCATCCATCACTGATTAGGTTCCTAGTTCATACACGTAAAAGCTACACAAAGTAAGTATCTCCAGAGCAGATCTGTATAAATGAATCATCAAAATATAAATGCCTCCAACTTGCTATTCAAGGGCAATAAGCCCGTTTTATGGCTTCTGAATTAGGTTCTGTAAATAAACGCTATTGTAAAAAGAAGACACATTTTGCTCTGTTAAACTTGCTGTATTTGTTCCTTGGCCTGACTTGCTTCTTTGGCAACTTCTTTGCGATTATGAATGCAAATTTGAACAGACACCAGTAAATCTATCCACAAACAAATGCTCCTAATTAAGTATTACTATGACACATCCCATTGTTCCGCATTAATTCAAAGATGAGTGAAATAATTATTATGCAACCTTAGGCCAAAACATTGCCACAGTAGTCTGTTTGTGTCTTAGTATATGTTATTTTAAGTATGTAAAGAATAACTACCTTTTCAGTGAGTTATAATGATTTGAAAAGAAAATTATATCACCATTAATAATTTTAATATATAATCATTAACTGCAAATAGCTGTTCCTATCTGTATTTACATACATCTCTAATTATATGATTTTAAAGCTATCATGACTACAGTGCTTATGTATTTAATAAGTGCTATTACCAAAGCATGCCTTTTCATATACAAGTAATATGTACTGTATGAAGATTATTCCTACTGTATATCAGTATTAAAATTGTTTGCAAATGCTTGGGCAACTCTGTTCAATTCCAAAGCTCCCTTTAGGGCTCTACATGTATTTTTTATATTATAAAAAGCCCTATCTATCAAAGGTGCAAACACCTAGGGAAGCCTCCTTAAGCATCTGACAATATTTTACCAAATGACCCTTGAAAATTGTTTAACTCGAGCTAAAAAAACTTTCAAAAATAAATTAAATATTTTATTGGAGAAAAAAAAACCTGTTGTGTGTTTATCCTGCATGGCTACCAATGGCAATACCCCCCCCCCCCCCTTGCCCAGTGACAATTGTTCTTCAGTGCCTCTCGCCTCCACACACACTCACACACTCCCACCCACAGTGACGGGTACCCAATTTAATTAGTTAAATCCAGCAAACAATAGGTATTGTGTATTGGCATGTACAGGGATATGTTTTGTTTGAGCTTTTACACTGCAGAGGTTGTGATTCAGGGAAATTTGTATTTTTACCAGGTGCTCCTTTTGCACACACATGTATTACCAATGTGCTGCCATATTCTAGGAAATATTCTGTCAACAAATGCCTAATTCAGGGGTAGATGTGACAAGGGAGGAGAAGTGATAAAATGCTAGGTACTTTATCACCGGCCAATCAGCTCTTGACTGTTAAGTTACAGGTTGGGTTTTAAAAGGGACAGTTAGGAGCTGATTGGCCTGTGATAATGTACCAGGCACTTTATCACTTCTCCATTATCACTGCTTCATACATCTACCCATCAGTGATTTATTTGGCTCAGTCAGTGCAGTAACAATACGGCCATGTTTTTGGAGGGGCATGTTGCTCTTTTGCAGCATCTTAATGTTGTTTTTGCTGATGACTCTGAATGGTTTTGTTTTCTGTTTCAGCTAAAACACCTCATTTTATACGGCTTAAAAATGAGGATGTCAATGCAGGGCAGTTTGCCACGTTTACATGCTTGGCTAATGGAAAGACGACGGCAAGTGACAGACTTTGGTTACAGGTAAATAGTTAGCCAATTCCATGCTATTAATTTTGTCAAATAAAAATACAGCTGTGGAACAATAAATCAGTATCTGTTGCAGTCAATTTACATTGCTTCTACTAAATGTTTGTATGCATCTCTGTGGGCGTGTCTCCCCATCTGTGTGCTTGGTTTTATACCTGCCTTCATCATCTGTCTGCATTTGCACTGTAAGTATGAAATCATTTGGTTCTGAAAAACAGATGTTCTTACTCTTTCCAAGCACTGCATACAGTATCCTGGAGTTCTATTGGCACTCCCTAGTCACCATTGCTTACGTGACCATGCTCAAGCACGGTGCAGTTAGGCTCCTTCAGTCACACTGTACATGTATATGGACTGAATTGCACATGACTCGGCATTGCCAGCAGTTAAAAACCCTTGGTTTGGGAACATGTCCAGAGCAAAAGTACACAATGGCCCTCATTCTGGTTGGCTCACACAACAGCGTTATTTTGCTGCTTTGCTAGCCTTGTAGCACCACCCGCCGTTCACCCCCCCGCTATTCGCATATTCCGCCCCCGCAGAGAAGACCTGCAAATACGCATATTTGCTTAAGCGCAGATCTTCTACATCAGTCCAACAGGGCAAACCAATCAGAATGAGGGTCAATATCCACTATGCTATAACTGACTTGTATTCACCTCTGCGCCAGCCCCTTACAGTTCAGAAGCACAATATCAGAAAGGTGAACACGTGATATTTTGTGACAACATTTTATTTACATCAGGAATATCCTCTTAGAGATGTTTTCCTACAATGATTATCGGTTTAACTTAACGAAGATAAAAAAAATACTAAAATCAATGAAACATTGTCCTTACAAAAATGGAACATTAGACATAAATTAGAAATGACCCAAACAATTTAATTATAGAGAACCTAAACCTAAATGCTAATCTGCTTAGTTTCTTAGCCCACTAATGTCATCTTTGCCCTGGACCCACCTTAAAGCAGCACTGGAAACTGGATAAACCATTAAACTTTAGTATCCCAAAATCCAGAAGACTAACAGATGCGTCTTACAAAACTGTCAAATTCAACCTAAATGAACCTTGATTAATGTAATGACAAGCAAAGCCAGCATTATTGATTTCAACTGCCGTAACCTTTTTATCAGAGGTTTAGCTGGTACAAATTTGTACATATGTCAGTTCAACTGCGTGAAAAGATATATACTGTACATCCTTGGTCATAAAATCTAAACATATATCTACAAGAACATTATACGTAATGTAACCATATTCTAAATAAAGGATATTTCCATTTATAACAACAAGATTAGCTGCAGGGCCTTTACATGAAAATTCCTGTCACTTGAAACACATCACGTCTAAGGTTGCTGATTTGTTTACATGATATATGGAACAAGCAGTACTAGGTTAATGGTGAGGTAATGAGTTAGAGGAATAAATAAGTATTCCTTACACATTTAGCGTTGTAGTACGTGCACATTTACAAAAGACCACATAATACTATGCCGGACTATCGACGACCATTGGGGAAATTTACGAGATTGTAGATGTCCACAAAAGTGATTTCTTGCATGCTTTGTCCTCTTGTAAATAAAGCTTTGTTTCTTCCGCAATTAATGCAAAAAACGTACCTGCTTTCCAATTTCCAAGCTAGACTTTTTGTCTTTTGCAAAGCATAAACAAGTGTATTGTTAAGAAATGGAATTACTGGTACAGACTGCAATCTAATTCCGAGGTTCTCATTAGTTTATCCACTAAAAAAATAAACATACCACCAAATAAATGTGAGGATGGCACTAATGAAAGGATGTTTATGATTAACAGATGCATCCCATCTGCTTCGATTTCCTTTGTCACATCTGCTGATAACACAAGCTAGCACTAAAATAGGCATAATATTTCTTTTGTATTGACTTTCTAAACAAGAAAAATAATTATAATGCATATGTTGATAGAGGTGTTTATATCTCACTTGTAGTGTACAATTATGCTGTGGGCAAAGAGAAAGCCTGGGTATTAGCAGAGGCTTGTCACCATGGAAATTTGATTGCAGTGCTCTGTTTGTGTAAGATCAGACAATGTCATTTGCAAGCCAAAAACTACTTAAAAGTTAAAGGGGGATTACATATCAGTTTATTTTTGTGACAGTATCTGTATTTGGAAAAAAAGATTTCTTCTATAATTTTATAGTATCTAACTGTACAGCTTTGCATAGAATATTGCATAATTATTTTAGTGGTGGAATGCATTAGCTGTTCGCAGACATGGCACTGTAAGAACCTTTGGTGGTACCCCTCCTAGCTGCTTCTTACCTTGGCTGGTAAGAGGTAGAGACAGCACATCTATTTTACAGCCTGGCAGTATGATGCGGTTTGTGACACCATAATCACAGATAAAGGTACTTTTTATAACTGAACCAGACTGGTTACCAGCTGGAGAGATGCTGCGGGCCAGACTGGTTACGGGCTGAAGAATGTAGCTAGACCGGACTGGTTACTGGCTGAAGAATATGCAGGACCGGACTGGTTACTGGCTGAGGAATTTTCAGGACTGAACTAGTTACCAGCTAAAGAATATGCAGGACCGAACTGGATACCTCCTGAAGAATATGCAGGACAGGACTGGTTACCATCGGAAGAATATGCAGGACAGGACTGGTAACCACCTGAAGAATATGCAGGACCGGACTGGTAACCACCTGAAGAATATGCAGGACCTAACTGGATACCTCCTGAAGAATATGCAGGACCGGACTGGTTACCACCTGAAGAATATGCAGGACCGGACTGGTTACCATCGGAAGAATATGCAGGACAGGACTGGTTACCACCTGAAGAATATGCAGGACAGGACTGGTAACCACCTGAAGAATATGCAGGACCGGACTGGTTACCTCCTGAAGAATATGCAGGACCTAACTGGATACCTCCTGAAGAATATGCAGGACAGGACTGGTTACCACCTGAAGAATATGCAGGACAGGACTGGTTACCACCTGAAGTATATGCAGGACCTAACTGGATACCTCCTGAAGAATATGCAGGACAGGACTGGTTACCACCTGAAGAATATGCAGGCTGGACTGGTTACCGCCTGAAGAATATGCAGGACAGGACTGGTTACCACCTGAAGTATATGCAGGACCTAACTGGATACCTCCTGAAGAATATGCAGGACAGGACTGGTTACCACCTGAAGAATATGCAGGCTGGACTGGTTACCGCCTGAAGAATATGCAGGACAGGACTGGTTACCACCTGAAGAATATGCAGGCTGGACTGGTTACCGCCTGAAGAATATGCAGGACAGGACTGGTTACCACCTGAAGAATATGCAAGACCAAACTGGTTACTGGCTGAGGATATACAAAGATCAGTAGCCAACATATTCATGTTCACATAATTGTCACGCTAACAATGTAACTAGTTGTCTACTAGGGGTAGACTTCCTATAAACCCCTTGCTGTTATGTGATTGGCTACAGGGGACCTGGCAGGCTGGACTGAGACTAGGTGTTGAAGTTGAGCTCAGCTGGAAAACATGGACTGCACACAGGAGCTTCAGTAACCTCAGGCACACAAATGGTTAACCACTGGTCCGAGAGCACGCTGCAATCAGGACCCTGTGCACCTGTGTAGTCAGTTTGGGAAGATGCTGCAGTCTAGAGACAGAGAAGTCTGCAGGTTTAGGGATCATTGCATAGACAGCATTTAGGTTGACATGCATGAAGGCCAACATGACTAAAGGTTGACCTGGGTTAGGTCGACATGGTCATTAGGTCGACATGGGGAAGGTAGACAGTCAAAAGGTCAGCATGAGGTTTTTCATGTTTTTTTGTCCCGAATGCTGACACAGTCGACATGGACAGTGAAACATAGCACCGTATACCCTCGCATTGGCTCGCTGCGCTCGCTATGCTTATGGCTCACTATTTTGTTCTCCCACCACACCCTTGTGGATGGTCGGGCATGAAATACCGCCTGTCAGCACGTGGCGGTTGCAAAGATAACGTGCAAAATCCCATGTCGATCTTTTGACTGTTGAACTTCCCCATGTCAACCTAATGCTTGTGTCGACCTAATTACCTTGTCAACCTTCAGTCATGTCAACCGTCAGTCATGCCGACCTTCCTGCATGTCGACCTTCAGTCATGTCAACCTTCCTGCATGTCGACCTTCAGTCATGTCAACTTTTAATGCATTTCGACCTAGTGGTGCCGACCTAATGCTTGTGGACCTAATGCTTGTAGACATAGTGACCATATCCCATCAGAATCTTTATAGTTCACCAGACACTGGAGCATTTCACAGTTTCGCACTGAATGAAAGACCACAGCAACTGAAGGTAACGCGCAGGGCAGATTACACATAACAAGTCAGGGATGCAGAATTAACCATGTTTGTGACATACATTATTCATGTCAACCTATTGCTTGTGTTGATCTTTTAAGCATGTCAACTTAAGCTATGTTGATCCTTTTCATGTGTCCACATACTGCCTGTCGACCATTAGTGGTAGAGCTATTGACTTTAATAGCGTTGACCCGCTTATCACATCCCATTTTTAATTACTTTTGCAGTTTACGATGCATCTGATCTTCCATGTTGTTTCAGAAACATGAGCTCTTTAGACTGCCCCAGTGTTCTATCTTGTGTTTAAAAAAAAAGAAGTTTTTCATTTCTTTTCCAGTGTCACTACAATATGCTATAGACTAGCATGTCATCTGCTACATTACCAACTAACAATCCCGCGTACTGTATATCCGAAGGGTTAAGTCCGTTTTGCTGTGTAAGTGAATGTATAGCTTTAAAGCATTACATTATCCTAATTTGAGAAGGCTGCACTGGAATGAGGTTATTCTCATGCAAATTAGACTTATAGACACTTTTGTGCAATGTGCTAACTCCTAAGATCTTAACACATGAGAAGTAATTTAGTAGAAAAAAATACAGTTTCAGCAATAGTTGTCGCAATAATCAGACTCATAATTTAAACATATTAAGACTCCAGAAACTCTATTTTCAATAAATAAATCAATCTTAAAAGGACTTTATGCAATTCTGCTGTGCAGTACTGGATTATATAAAGTCCAGGTCAATCGTCTGTTACCGCCCACATTGGTAGATCAATTCTCTATCACTCTGCATTATCTCACGGTGCAAACAAAAAAAAAAGTTTCTTAAATTATTGCACAGTTGAGGTTACTGAAATATTACATTATGTCATCTGTTCGCAGAAGTCAGTTTGTTTGATAAATTTGTGTCGTTAGAATTGCACAGTGATTTAATGTCTTGGCCAAATGCCTCCTCCGAGTTTAGCTTGCCATTTTGAAAATTGCAGATATATCCAAATTCCCCAATTGCTGAGATATAACTAAAAGCCGGTTATCAATTGTAACCCAAGGATTTACTCTCTGGATTATATTCACTTTGACGATGAAATATGGCAAGTGCTTAAGTCATAAGCTTAATAATGTAAGTGGTTTGGAAATGAGGATTTCACCTCAGAGAAAAGATTCCCTCAAGAATGGCGTTTTCAGTCCATAGGATATTAACATGCACACTGGCATTTCCAACATTGATGTGTGGCAAAAACAAATGTTGTAATTTGTTCTGTCACATATTATATGATACATTAAATTTTTAAAGTCCTCTGTTTTCACTGTTCACCTCATAAATCAGTTTCATTGCTTACCCTCCCGGAATGGCCCGGAGGGTCCCGAAAATCAGGTGGGCAACCCTCCCTGGTTTCTGGGGGACCCCCGCTCCCCCCTTGTTCCCGGCTACCTCACCCCTGACCACGGCATTGAAATAACCGGATTGGCCGATCGTCGAGGAGGGGGTGGGGCTAAAGTGGCAGAACCGGGTAATTTCCCCATCATGGGGGCGAGGCTTAATGACGTCACACCCAAGCCCCGCCCCCAAACACCTGCTGAGGAGATTTAAAAAGTCGGCAACCCTGCGTTAAATGAGAATGCCCACTACATGCTATATAAATACATGCTATACATAATCCTATTTATTAGTAACTATTTACTATTCTGTCGAAATGATAGAACAACATAACAGTAATGACAGTGCTGGCGGCTGTGCATACCTGAATGGATCAACCCTTGATCTATATACCGCCTCGGGACACTAGCTCTGAGGGGGCTCAATAAGCAACTCAGCTTTTATTGTTTTTTTTTTTATAACAAGACCTTATTTATATCAAACTGATCTCTTGCTCATACAATAATCCAATCCTTTTTTTCCAAAATACTGTATTATAAATAGTTGCTGATATTGCCATCATTAGATTTTCCATCCTTTCCCATACTCTATTTTTATCTTAATTATATAGTATCTCACATGACAGTAATAAGCATGTCGGAGAAGTGCTATATATACCTTTTTGAAACCTGCAGGCTTCCGTACCTTTGTTGCCATTTGTTACCATGGTGCATGGAGTGCACAGGCATAGTGACGTCACAGTACCTGCCTCTGCAGCGGGACCACTGCGTTGTTCACATGGGTGTTTGATATTAGAATTATATATAGGTAAAATGTTTTACTTTATACTCTTTTGTATCCTGATGAAAGATAGAATATATCTGAAACATTGATAATTTCCTGAAGACTCTGATTCTTCATTTAAACCATCCATGAGTGCGCAATGTTGTTTTCAACAACAGTATATATCGCCAGGTAAACCTTAATATTGTATCCCCTTAATGTAACTGACATTTCCTAAGAGAATTCATACTTTTGCGCCTTTCTATTATTTGGTAATAATATGTTTGAATTTCCCAACATCGGATGAATGATTTTGGGGAGTGGGCAGCTCAAACTATCAGTGTGGATAGGATTTGTGCTGGCAGTTTAAATCTCCTGAAAAAAAAGAGAAGGGATTTAGGGGCAGATTTATTAATCTTGGAGAAGAGATAAACTGGAGATAAAGCGGAGAAAAGGTAAAAGGAGATAAAGCACAGCCAATCAGCTGTGTTTGAAAAAGACAGTTGGGAGTTGATTGGCTGGTGCTTTATCTCCTTTTACCTTTTCTCCGCTTTATCTCCAGTTTATCTCTTCTCCAAGCTTAATAAATCTGCCCCGGGATTTAGTCCACATGCCCACATTCATCAGATATATGGAAAGGTGCTTTACTGCCTGACTAATAAGAAGAGACCAAGTTGCAGAAACACTTTTCAGCACTAAAGGAATATTTAATATGCACTGAGACAGTATACGGTTGTTACGTTGACACTTATAAGGTCGGCATGCATCGCGTCGACCACTGAAGATCGACATGGCTAAGGTCGACATATGGTTTTTCACTTTTTTTTTTTTGCCCGACATGTGCCGATAGGCAGTATTCGTGTCCTATCATCCCTTAGTGTGTGGAGGGAGAATAGAATAGTGTGCCCAGCTTAGCGAGACACTGTGCCCAAAGCATGGCGCGCGCAGCGGTACGCTTGGAAGATGTCAGTGTCAAAATGTGAGACAAAAAAACACGTTGACATTTTGACATGTGGACTGCGGACCTTAGCCATGTCGAACTTCAGTGGTTACCCCAATGCGTGTCTACCTAATATTGGTCGACCCAATGACTCATACCCCACTGAGATACATTTGTCTAATAACCCCTTCAGGGGTGAGTTTTTTTAGGCGCTCCTCGCTGGGTGAGTTTTTTAGGTGGAGCGCTACCTAATAAAAAAACACCACTGTCTCTCTCTGGGACGGGCAGCGCCGCTGAGCACTATATCAGCCGCTGCCTGGCCCTGCTCCCAGCAACCTTGCTGTGTGCGGTGGTTACATGCCGTGCAGCCGGAGCCAGGATTGACTTCATCAATCAGCTCAGTGGCGCTGCCCGGTGCTAAGCAGAGGAGACAGCGGCGATCCTGCAAATTTTCCGGGTTTGCCAGTCTAAGCACTGAGGCATAGCCTGTAAAAATTCTTGAGAGTGCCAGGGAAGGGGTTACATACGTTACTGCGACATACTGTAATGTATTATCAACAGGATGCTGACATTGTGAATACCCATCCACAACAACAAGGTGGCCTCATTCACAGGATAATGTTCAGTTTAATTCAGTAAAACTTCTATTTGTGCCATTTGCTCACACAGTTCACACAGTACTATGAACATGGGTTCTGGATATTTTGTTGACCTTTATCATGATGACATTCATCTAAAATATACTAGGATGTGAGTTCTATTTCATATGGGATGCTGGTATGGACAATCAATCAGATTCTATCTTATCTTCTAGAAGGTGCTAAATAAATAAGTACATTCTGATTGGTTGCCCATAGCAACATCCCATGTGAAATCGAACTCCCATCTTAGTAAATTCCCCCCATAATGTCAACACGACAATGCGGACATCGCCATACTGTGTACATGATGATTACAATGTAGATAAACAGTGTGGCTTGGTGCAATGTTTACTTACCTGCTAGCTGATCTCCGGCAACTCCAGTGATGCCCTCTGGGATGGCGCTAAGGAGATGGTGAGTTCCAGCTGTCATCTAGTGGTTTCAGGAGGGAGTAGTCCTCCTAACCCCATTCCCCAATTCTAGTCCAAGGTATCCCCTCCCACCAATGCCGTAATTAGACATTTTGGTGCCCTGTGCCAGAAAGAGAATTGGTGCACCTCACCGCCCCTTCTCAAAAAAAAAAAAGAGACAGAGCTTGCTTAGGGAACCCAACCAACATTTAGGGCATGGTTTCATGGGGTAGTGGCTTGGCCATATCTTAGTACCAATTCACATTACACCACACAGCAGTGTCTGTTATTCACATTATACCACACAGTGCCACATGTACACATTCAATGGCAGCTGCACACAGGGTCACACCACACTGCAGCTACACACAGGGTCACACCGCACTGCAGCAGCACACAGGGTCACACCACACTGCAGCAGCACACAAGGTAACCCCACATTGCACTACCAAACAGAGGTTTACAGTGCACCTTGGATACAGTGCAGGTTATAGTTATCAGGTACTGTACAGTGCGGTATACAGTTTGCATTGGATACAGTGCAGGATACAATGTTGGTCAGATACTGTGCAGAATACAGTGTGGATCAGATACAGTGTAGGTTACAGTGTGCGACTGATCCAATGTGGGATATAGTGTGGGTTGGATACAGTGTGGTATGTAGTGTGAGTCGGATTCAGTGCAGGTCAGATACAGGGCCTTTTTCTAGTTGGCTCTGTCCCCAAGTGTTGGCACGGGCTGATGCAATGTGGGTTGGATATAGTGCGGGAGATAGTGTGGGTTGGATACAGTGCGGGATATAAAGCAGGTTGTATACAGTGCGGGATAAACAGTACACTGTAACATGGTGTGGGTGGTGTCAGCAGTACAGAATGACAGTGGTGTCCTCAGTTCGAGGGAGACAATGGTGCCAGTGGTGTCAGCAATATGGTATGGCTGGTGTGTCAGCAGTGCGGGAGTGCCATCGGTTTCCTCAAAGCAGGGGATAGCTGTATCAGCAGTGCAAAGGGTGGGAGAGTTATGCTATCCTGCCAGACGGCTCTCTGAGTCAATTAGTGGTTGCCCGTTGATTTCAATGGGACTTTTTAAATCAGCTGCCTCTTACCCCCTGCTCCTCTGGTGTTTGGTGCCGACCTTTCTCTCCTGCAGCAGCTGGGCAGTAGCAGGATGAAGAGCGGGGAGTGTGCCTCTTTCCAGGTGCTTCCACACTTTGCAGACTAGGAGTGTGCTAGCGGATGCACCCACACCTAGTTACGGCTTTTCTTCCCACAGTCTAACCCTATGCCTCCACTCCTGCAGCCCAGCCTTAACCCATGCCCTCCGGCAGGCTAACCCTTCCCTTTCACAGCATAACCTTCACCTGCCCCCCCCCCCCGGCCTAAGCCTAATACAAGTATGTAAAGATACTCATAATCGTAATATGCATAAAAAAGGACATTTTGTAATTAAATACTTCTTTTCATTTTATGGCTGCATTCTTGCTTTCTACACCAAATCGGAGCCTCATTTTCTTTTTTCTTTATTTTAACAAACTCTGTAACTGCTGTCTATGCTGGCATAATGGCAACTCCCACTCATGTACCTTACTATAGATGTGCAGAGAATAACGGCCTGCATATGCACAGTACTGCAAATATGAATTGACCCATTATTTATTTTGGATGCCTAGGTAAATTGATCAAATCTAAATGTTGATTCCTTTGCTATTGGGCACTGTGAATTTGCCTATGAAAAACTAAGATCTATTTTTCTGTAAAAAGTTACACGTACTGTTGGATTAGTATTTTTTTTCTTTGATGAACCTTTAGGTGGTTTAGATTAATTTCCATAACAATAGTCTCATTAGGTTTACAGTCTACACAAATGAAGACATTGTTCTTACTACAATTGGGTTGCAATATTGTTTATAAATGCTAATTTATGGTTTCTAAAACTTTACCGAGACTAAAAATACTTGTTGAGTTTTTTACGTCAAAACATAACCCCGCTCTAGTTTTTTTGTAAAATATTATTCTAATCTCCTGTTACAAAATCTGTAAAGTATGAGATCCCAGTAGAGTTAACCCGTTCTACAGTATTCCTAGGTTCAGAAAATGTTTTGGGCTTTTTTCGGAGCACAGTAAATGAAATACATTCATCATGAATCGCTAATTAGAGAATTTGCAATCCATTCGATTATCGAAGAACTGTATGTACTGTATGTATTCGCCTGCATATGCTCATCCGCAAATTGTGAATAAATAGCAGTCGCAAAAACACCAAACATAACAGTCACAGTTTGATTAACAGGAAGCAATGTTATAGATAGAAGAAAAGAGGTGTGTTGCTCTTAAATGATACAATGATACATTTAAATTGTAAAAGTGTGCATAATTTTAATAAACAAAAATAGCAACATTAAAAATAATGTATATATTATTCCTTTGCCTCTGGTTATGATGTATAGAGCAAATGTATTGTCCCACAAAACATTCGGTTCCTCCAAATAGCTATTTGGGTAATGATAGTTTGAGCTGGTGTTGCCGGCGAGGTCATTTTCCTCCGGAGAGATGGTAGACACTGTATGGTTGCAGCAGGCTGGATATACCTGTCGCTCCTGAGCCAGTTGGTGTTGGTAGCAGTAGATGTTAATGGTTGGTATAGTTGGAAAACATCTGGGTGTAATGAGAACTTGAGTTCCCATTACACTTGGATGCCTTGGTCCCATTGCTGATTGACCTAATTCAGAAAGCCCCACAGTCGACCATAAATCGTTGTTTGAAATACGAATTCAGTGAAAGTGGCAGCAGCAGAAGGGGGAGTTGGTGTTACGTGAACATCAACTCTGTGTTGCAGGAGTGCGGTTTGGATGAATGGGGCTACCAGTGATACGCTAGCGCTTTGCTGTATAGCAGAGCAGAACCTGAATTGTGGGATGGCCTTGCTCTGTGCTGGGCAGCCCCCTCGCTCCCCGCATGCTGCTGGGAGTTGTAGTTTTGCATATCCTCGCTCCAGGCCTCTTGCGCCATATGGAGGAGATCCACTAGGTATATGAGGGCACATCTGTACTTGAATGTGAGGTATTTCATATGAAGCATCTTGCATTTTCCATTAAACTTGTTGTCATAGTGCTGGTCAGAGGGCACCACAGCTAGCGAATGCGTCTTTCTACCGAATTGTTATGAACACGTCCTCACTTTCTCAATGCACTGCCAGCTGGATGTTTAAAAACAGGGCAAACATAAAGACGACAAAGCAATCAATCAGCTATTCTTTCCTGCAGCAACATCTGTTTCAGGGAAACGGAGAATGAATATTCAATGCACAGTTATGGAAAATAAATTAAAATGAAATATGTTTTTCACTCTTTTCTTGTCAGGGTGCGAATGGAAGAGATGCTCCTTTAAAGGAGATAAAAGTGCATAATGATCGCCGATTTGTGGCCATATTTAATGTAGTGAACACAACAAAGAGAGATGCTGGCAATTACCGTTGTATGATCCGGACTGAAGCAGGAGTTGCCGTCTCAAACTACGCTGAATTGGTTGTAAAAGGTACTCTATAACATAATATGTCGTTGTTTGGCTATTTATATTCTTGTAATGGTCATTTGGTTTCTTCTCAGAAAATCTCACAGATTTCCTAACAAACCATTTCTGAACATTTTCTGTTTATCTGTTCCATGGAAAATAATACTTCATGTCCCTCATATCGTGTCCCGTCTGCCAAAATATACTCAAAGCTGTTTTCAGTTGGGGACAGAGAAAAATGCAGCACTCAGCCAGCAATAGTGAATTTTCTTTTCTATACAACTACACCATGCAGTAAGCAGAACCAGTGGCGTTGACAGAGGGGGAGGGAACAGGTACTTTTTACCCAGGCCCAGGTCCTGCTCCCACCTCCCCCGTTGCAGGGAGCCAGGTAGTGGTGAGAGAGATGACAGGTTGTTGCTGCAGCGCAGCCTCTCTCCCCAGCTCAGTACATGCTGCTCAGTACCGTGTGCTGAGTTGGGGAGAGAGACAGCTGCAGTGGCAGCCTGTCCTCTCTATATCCATAGTTTATTTTTTTTTCACAAGGCCTGGCCCCCCTCCATTTTACCGGGGCCTGGCCGAACTGTCGGCACCGCTGATCAGAACTTGGCGATCCACACTTTTCTTGTTGGGCATTTGAGATTAATAGAACTCTGTGGTTAATAGTGCTCTGCTAAAAGCATGCAGGGTCTATTCACAGGAGACAGCGGGACTGGGGTCATGCTAGCCGCTCACAGAGCACTGGGCATTCCCCCATAATGACAAAAGTGGGAGGCATGGCTCCTCATATCATTGTGACACATTTTTTCACTTAAAAACAAGGTGGCCTACCCTCCTGGAATGCTTGTGAGGGTCCCAGAAACTGGGTCCCCCTGGCCCACCGGAATGGGGGGCAAGCCTCACGGAATGCGTGAAGTCTCCTGCATCCCCCCCTCGGTCAGGGTCCGTATGAGCAAATTACGTGAATTGCATCATTGTAAACCCGCCCCCCTCATTACAATGCCTGACATATTGGCACTGCATATTGGGGGGCATGGCCACAAGGGGGCAATGGCTGGCCATACCCCCACCCCTGATTATCCGCTGACCACCCTGCCCCTTTCCCCTTGATGGGGCATCAGCAGCCCTGCCTCACTGAACCTCTCCCGGAGAAGGCAGCCATATAGTAGGCAACTATGCACTCGGTGCAAGCAGAGGTCTTAGTGACTCACTTGTGCCAGGCATCTTACCTCACATGGTTTATTGAAGCTACAGTAGTTGCAGGGGTTAAAGTGAGGGGAACGGGGTTCCACCACCTCTATTGGTAGGGGAACCGAGTTTCATCTCTACCACCTCTACCACAGTCCTGAAGAGTAATTCCAACAGAAAACCCTGCCCCTTCTTCTGGCAGGGCGTATGTAATGTAAAGTAAAGTAAAGATGAACAACTGTGGACATTATGTGTATAAGGGGCATTACTGTGTGATTTCATTTAAGATGAATCAAGGGCACTACATATGGTGTAATGTGTATATGATTTTGCTACCTGTGTTGTAATTGTAATTGGAGTTACTATTGTGTGACCACACCCCTTCCTTGTGGGACCATTACCCCTTTATAGGTGTTAGGGCACAAATTCCCTGGCACTGGTCTAGGCACTGCCTAATGGGGGCGGGGGGGATTTAGGGGAACAAAGTTCCACCAAGACTCCAGGACCAACTTAAGCCGTGAGTAGTTGTATGAGCACACATCTGTATGTACATTTAGAAAAATGTGCTCTACATGTCTTATAGGTAAAGTAGTTAGGAAGTGTGCTTTCACTAAGAACACACTTAACGTTTGATTAAAATTTACTTCCTCTGCTTTTTTACAAGTTCAGCCGAATGAACTCAATTAGTTGATATCATTATTCAGGCGATGAATTAGCTCAATGATTAAATATCTATATGTTTTCAGATAGTTGTGGAACAATAATAAGCAGCTTTGGCCTATCACATTCTGTGTTTTTCTGACAATGTAGTCTGTAGCGTTCTAGAGGCAACATTTATTTCTGGCTATGAGGTAAATGGGTTATCTCTTTGTATCCTTCCACAGATGTGAGTCCCTGACCATGATATACAAGATTGTTTTTGTACATCAGCAGAACTTTTATTGTGGCTGTTATTTAAATAGATCCGAACAAAAAGGCAGTCAGCAGGGCCCTATTGATTTAATGTGTTCGGAAAAGCATATTAGCCTTCTACATATGGTTCACTGACTAAACTTTTCTAATATTGGCCTGGGCACAGGTGCATTATTATCCAGACAAAGAGCACTCTGATGGCTCTGTCTGAAAACACATCCGATTATTGCAGGGTTCAACCTGCTTATTGAGTTCATGCGAGGAAAAGCTAGGTGTCTCTCGGCTTTTAGAAGTTGGGTTTGAGCATTTAGCAGAGGCCATATAGGGGAAGCCATCTGTAGTGAAGTTGACCCACTTCTATTCAAAGCTTTAGCTCCTTCTGCAGGAACTTAACTTTATTTCTTCCGAGGAGAAAAGGCCCACATTCATCCTCAAGCTTAGTCATTTTCGTTTTAAGCTGCCAGTAGGATTCAAGATTGTATCACTTTTTTTTTTTAAGCATTTGAGGCATTTATTGAAACATTGGCTTCTCATATGTTCTTTGAAATAGTAAGATCTGCAGTATTCTTTGTATTTATGAAAGAAGGCGACTAAATGTATTCTTTGTATTTGGTAAAGAGCGGAGTAAGCTCTATTTAGAGATAAAATGATTTACTTATCACAAACACGAAAAATATTATGACATTAAAAGATAAAGCTTCCACTAGGACTTTGCTGCTGTATAATAACTACAGTTCTCCAGAAGTATTAGCAAAATGTCAGTTAAATTGTCCTCTAAAAACATTAAAGGACAGGCTTTCTAAAGAAATGCTGGCAATATTGTACTTCGCTTCATGCCGAAATAATGTAATAGTCCAGTGTCTTCTGCGGAAGTTAATGTTTTCATTTATGTTCTGTATGATAACATTTTAATAAACCACTACAGTGGATCCTGGATATGTTCTTTCTTTTGCACTTCAATGTGTATGCAGTGTATATTCTGACATTCATTTGTGTTACTTTTAGATATGACGATATTTAGCAAAATGTTGTCATTACCGCAATTTATTTATTTATTTTTAGGAATTCTGTGATGGAAAGGTAGCGATGAGGGCAGTGAGAATTGTTCTCGATAAAAAGGCCATATAGGCATGGTTCGAATAAGTTAAAGAAATTATTATATAATTGTTTAATAGATTAGCGCACAATGAGAACTGATAGAGACACACTGGGGGAAATTTCCTAAGATCGGAGTTCTATTTCAGATGGGATGTTGCTATGAGTAGCCAATCAGATTGTGGGGGAGATTCTCTAAGCGAAAAATACGGTAAAAACCCAGCTATCAGGGTTTTTACCGCATTTTGGGATGCTGTAAGCATCCCTCGCCGGGTTACTGATTTTTCTGGCGATGCCCCATAGAAGCCAATGGGCTTCTACCGCAACCCTCCGCCGCCCCGCGCCGACCCCCCATCGCCCCCTCACCTGTGTCCGGGCAGCACAGAGCAGTGCTGCCCGGACATGTGACCTCCTCCCTGCACTGATCCTCTTCCGGGTGCAGGGAGGAGGAGAGCCCGGCACAGCAGCAGCAGCGCCGGGTGTGGGAGGGAGGGTGGAGCCGCCGGGACCTGCTGGGACCCGGCGACTCTCACCGCAATGGACAGCTCTTAACGCAAGAGCTGTCCTTTGCCTTAATTATCGCATATGTTACAACATATGCGATAATTATAAATGTGATGGGCGGCGAAGGGAGGCGGAGATTCTTAGAGAATCTCCCCCTGTATCTATTATCTTCTAGAATGTGCTAAATAAATAATAAGTAGATTCTGATTGGTTGCCCATAGCAACATCCCATGTGAAACAGAACTCCCATCTTAGTAAATTTCCCCCACTGTATGCTATACCATGCCCTCAAGGTTTCACTGCTGCATGTCTACTGGCTGACTTTCTATTATACCATAACAATACTATAATACCCTTTCAAATCACAGAGCCGGCTTTGACCTGAGAGCTCGATCCTGGGTCTGACCTGGGTCCGGCGCTTTCACATTTCACAACCCAAGCCACCCATTATTGAGAAGGTTGGTCGAACCATGTTATAAGCTTTGATGCTTTCACATCGCACCTCGACCCGGGTCGACGCGTCACCAACCCGGCAACAACCCAGGTCCAAGTTGTGGTGTGAAAAGGGTATAGATAACAATACCATTCTTAGCATATGCTTTTATAATTTCATTGACATGATTATTTATTTATTTTACTTTGTTCATAAAGTATGTCCACATGTATTTCTATACAATTGACTCAGGGTTGCACTTACTAAAAATGGCAGGTTGCTACCCCCAAATGGCGGCTTCCTGTCAGCCAACCTCTAGACACATTGGGGGTTATTCTAGTCCATTCTTTCTGACAAAATCCTTCTTAGATGGACAAAACCATGTGCACTGCGGGTGGGGCAGATGTAACTTGTGCAGAGAGAATTAGATTTGGGTGGGGTTTTTCTTCAAAGTGAGATCTATATTGCAGTGTAAAATCATGCAGTCAGTATTTTCCCTGCACAGAAACAAAATAACTCACCCAAATCTAATTCTCTCTGCACATGTTACATCTGCCCCCCTGCAGTGCACATGGTTTTGTCCATCTAAGAAGGATTTTGTCAGAAAGAATGAACTAGAATAAACCCCATTGTGTTTACACAATTGTTGTCGCGATTTGGGCTTTCCCATGTACGATGTGTGGTATGCATGCGCAGTCATTCAATAAACTCTCAGTTTAAGAATTCGCTGATCAGTTCTGAATTAGGCCCCAAGTTGCATATTGGGACTAATTCAGATGTGGCTGTTCTTGCAATTGCCGCCTTTTTCCATTCACAATTCCAGCTATATACTGGCATTGGCATAAACCTACCTAATAATAAGGGCGCCCACTGCTGTCTCATCATATGCAGTATAGAACCAGAAGCTGCTTCAGGTGCCTTGGCCTTGGTCATGTAGGCCCTTAAAAGTCAGTAAGACAATCTTCGCCATCTTACATGCAGCCAGTGTAGGTAGTAGAGAATGGGTGTTATGTGGCTGGAACAGGGTCTGTTGGTTAATAGCCTGGCACATGCATTTTGTACCATCTTCAAGCTGTTCAGTTCTTGCAAAATTCTTTGCAGATCATTTTAGTAAAAATAATATTAATAAATATGCCTATATATCTTTTTTACAGTACATTAAGCACCCCTCTCAGAAATCCTGTGACTGCCTATGTGTCCATCTGTTATGGTCCATCTGAATAGATCTCTAATCAATTGAATGTATCCCTGACTATGCAATGAATTTGAACTCCTGTGCATGTTATCAATCATGGGCAGCATATTCCATTTTTACTAGGGCATAAACTGTTGCTGTTCTGCACAGGATAGCAAATGTGACTTAAAGACTGACATACTGTATCCTTAAAAAATAATATTTCGAGAGCAAGAAAGCAAGAAGTGCATATGACACCAGTCTAGCGTAATACATTTGATCTAAGAATCAGCTGTGCGTGTGCTGTTTAGCCTTCAGGATAGTACTGCCTCATTGATTCTATTTTACCCACTATGCACAAGTTGCTGCAAATACCTTTGGGGTTTCTATAAACTAATAAATTCAGCGTATTGCGTTCAGATACTTTTAATTCTGTTACTTAATTAGTATATCTTGTAACCCTTTCGACCTTGTCATTGAATTTGTATTTCAGTTCAACAGCGCTTAAAATATAGGATGAATATGAAAGTAATTAAGTGTTCTTTCAGCATGGCTACACATTGGCCTTAGGATTCTCCAGGAAGGCATTGTATCACGTCCTGGTTCAAGAAATAGCTTAATCACTTAAATTGATGTTAAATGATTTTGAGTTGGTTCGGATGTGTTTACAGCACGTGGTTCCCGCACATGCACTCAATCATTATTAACACAACCGCCAGCGGATAACAAGAGATTACGAGTGATTTCCGTGGCAGGTGCAGTTGCCTTTTGTTGTTATTATTTAAGTTCTGGATATTAAAAACTTTACACAATAAATTCGAAGGTATTTTAGAGTGAACAGATTTCTCGTGGCTCAGTAAGGATAGTAATAAGATTATGTATTTGGGCACAGAAGCCAGGTATTGTCATACTTTTCAGAGTGTGTGGTATTGTAATGCAGAGTACAAATCAAGCGTGTTTGAAACCTAGCAATAGATGGAGAGTGGTCTGGGTGATATATGGCAGTCTGTAGGTGCATACAGCTTTGCTTGCATAAAGTCATGAAAGAGAGAAATGCCCATATGAAAATCTAGAAGCTTCTTTTGTTCCCTGCCAACTGTATTGCTAGTGTCATTAAAATGTAAAAAAAACATAGAGGGGAAATCATTTCAATGTTACCTTGCCCAGTCAATATTTGTGACACGCCACACAGCATTTTCTAAGTGTTATAAAAATCTAAATTTAGAGTACTTTTCATACTAAGGACAGTGGGCCGGATTCTCTAAGCTTCAAAAGTGATGAAATGGATAGTGATAAACAGCCATCCAATCAGCTCCTGTCTGACATTTTTCAAACACAGTCTGTGGCTTGGCAGGTAGGAGCTGATTGGCTGGCTGTTTATCACTCTCCATTTGATCACTTTTGAAGCTTAGAGAATCTGGCCCAGTGACTGTTACAATCTGGAAGTGACATTGGTACAAATTGCACTTATTATATGCCTGACTCACAGGTTTCTGACATCTTCTGCTCTGGTAAACTTGGTGGCCTGAGTGCTTTAGAAGATGATTCACAGTGAATCACTCTTTGTAGCCTCAACCTCACTCTACTGCGAATCTTATCATTGAATAGAAGGGCAAGCCATGCCATTCACAGAGAATGTGTGAAATGTTAGACTAAACTGAAGGGTTGTGGCCTCTGGGAGGGTGCATGACCTCTGGGAAGGGGCGTGGTCACATCCTCTGTGATAGAAAGAAAATTTTGTTTTTGCAGGAAGGTGTGCATCGATGGGGGTGCGGGTGGGAACGCATACCACTAGCACAGGGAGAGAAAAGATGGGCTGCAGCTGCCTCTCCCCCAGCTCAGCACACATCACTTAGTAGCATGTGCTGGGCCGGGGAGAGAGACTGTGCTGCAGAGGAAGCCTATAATCTCTCTCTCGCCTCACTGCTTGGCTTCCTGCAATGAAAGTGGGGGGAGCGGGTCCTGGTTAAAAGTACCCCCACTGGCAGCTGTTGGAATCTGTAAATGTGTACCCAGCATTACCCTACATGCAAACATTTAGCCCTAAGGGATATGTGACAGAGAACTCTGATTTTCTCATAGATGCATGCACAGTTATTAAGGGCCTGAGCGAGACCTGATCACTGGGCTGTAAATCTTTAGAGCCCAGTGATCAGGTAACCGCTGCCCCACCAGTTTCTCCCCTGCCCCTGTGCACTGCTGCAAACATGTTCGCAGCTGTGCACACAGGTGGAAAACCCTTCGCAAGCACCCACCATCCAATACTCACCTGCATGAGAGAGGACTGAGCATTATAAGAACAACCGGGACTGCTCCGAAGTATATTATTCCTCATTGTGTCCTTGTATTTACAGTGCACATGTTTATTACCTGTTTATTAGATTTTTTTTATCTATATTGATTATGTTTAATAAATTATGTTTTAATTGCAATTGATCAAATGTTATATCATCCTTAGCGCTACACACCACCCTTTTTTATGGAATGGCTTCCCCCTGTTTGCAGTGCTGAATAAGTCTAGACCTACTGACATCAATGGCCCTCCCTCCCCATGTTCTGCCCCCATGCATGTTTAGGCGGCACTCCGATAAAATGCCAGGGTGCCGCCTACAAATAACCACTGGCTGTCAATCAACTTGAGAACAGCCAGCAATTGCTAGCCATCACTCGCTTGTTCACAAGGGGACCCCACACATGCGCACAACGTACTGTGCATATTCGCAGTCATTCAATAATCGTTGGCCCTACTAACCAAGAACTCTGAATCAGCTGCTTCTTATTGAGTATTTATTGCTACTTGTTCCCAAACTCATCCCGCAAGGATCCCCAGCAGTTCATGTTTTCCAGGATTCCTCACAGAATCACAATTAAAATACTTAGCTCCACGTGTGGATCTTTAAATATGTGTCAGTGTTGTAGGTCAGTCATGTCCAGTGGTGATTTTTACCTATGGGCTGCAGGGCTGTAGCCCCCCCCCCCCCCAGGTAAAATCCACCACTGTTCTCTGCCAGATTCAATGCCAGATTCACTGTGACAGGCCCCCAAAAATGGGTTTTGTGGACAATACTGTGCAAGCGTCGTACCCGGGAACCGGAATATGCCTCTGGGGGCTGCTGCAAAAGCAGCCCATAGAGGCTGGGGCCAGTACATGCGCAGTATGTAAGAAGCTACTGCCAGGGCCGGTGCAAGGCACCGGAGCGACCCAGGCGAGTCGGGGTGGGGGCGCCCCGGTGCCGGGGGGGGGGGGGGGGGTGGGGGGTGGTACCTGTGGAAAAAACTTGCGGCCCCGGCGTCCCTGCAGCGCTGGGGCGGTCAGGGGTGTCCGTGCCGTAGGGGTACCTGCGGCGCCGTCATGTGTATAAAGCTGGCTGCGGTCGGCGGGGTCCCTGTAGTGAATAGAAAATAACTAGCGCTTCCCGCGCCGCCGCGCGCATAGCGCTAGTTATTTTCTATTCACTACAGGGACCCCGCCGGCCGCAGCCAGCTTTACACACATGACGGCGCCACAGGTACCCCTACGGCACATACACCCCTGACCGCCCCAGCACTGCAGGGACACCGGGCCGCAAGTTTTTTACACAGTTCGCTGGGGGTGAGGGGCGAACTGCCGCCCTCCAGGTGCCGGCGCCCTAGGCAAATGCCTAGAGCTGCCTAGTGGTGGCCTCGGCCCTGGCTACTGCACATGTGCTGGTCCCGTGCTGGGGACCGGCGGCTAGGACCTGTAGTGGGGACCATGAGCGCAGCAGCAGTGGCTGCGGAGGGGGGGGCACATCGAGGCAGCCCCTCCTCTGCAGAGGTAAGAGCTGCCGCTGGTCATGTCAGTAAGTAACGTTACCTTAACGTAATATCATTATATACATAAATACAATTAACATCTGATTATTTAGCATTTAGAATACATTTCTATATCCCCCATAGAAATAGTATGCATTAATACTTTGTGTGTATTTTTCAGAACCACCTGTACCCATTGCACCTCCCCAACTTACCTCTGTTGGAGCTACATATTTGTGGATACAGCTCAATGCAAACTCAATAAATGGAGATGGCCCCATCATTCAGAGAGAAGTGGAGTATCGCACTACAAGTGGAAGCTGGTATGACATCCAACCGGTGGACTCTTCCATTTGTAAGATTGGACATCTTGACCCTGATACGGAATATGAAATAAGTGTTCTTTTAACAAGACCAGGAGAAGGTGGTACTGGATCCCCTGGACCTGCACTGAGGACAAGGACAAAATGTGCTGGTGAGTACACAATAAGAAAGGTGACTTTCAGTTACAGTAACTACAACACCAATGTTTGTACATTTTTATCTTGGAACCCTGCAGTGTCTTAATGAGTTTAATCATAGGATCCATAACTTAAAATGATGTGCAAAAAGGGAGAGTTTTGAATAGTGTATTATACATATTGTGCAATATAATCAAAATGTGTTCAATTGTTTTAAGCCAATATTACGGGAAGAAGCAAGTGGGGGGATGCACATACATAAATGCTAATTTGGTTTACAGGAAGAATATGTCTTTCAGCTTAAATAAAGCGATCTTAAATTATATGACTCATCCTCTGTTACAGTCTCCTTGTATATGCTGTAATAGAAGCAAGGTGCAGCTGGCAATGCTTATAAGCTTCCCAGCTATTAATTTTCTGATCTGACCAGTTTATTACTTAACCCTTAAAGAAACAGGTAATAACCGGCTCCAAGATAATTCTCTGCGCCGGTGTATTCTCTGCGTATATTCTGTCAACCACTGATTTTAAAGAAAATTGTGTTTGTATGTGTCACTTGGTGAGTATGTGTGAATATCTATCTATCTATCTATCTATCTATCTATCTATCCTGTATACAGTATATACATACATTGGACCTTATTCTGATTGACTCGCAAGGTTGCGAGTCCATCAGACACTGCCGCTGCCCGTATTGCCCACCCCCCTCACACGCACGACCCCCTACATGGCTGCGAATGGATGATTTACATAATCAAATGCACGGAGGACCGAACAGATCTGAATAAGGTCCATTATGTCAAATTGGCTATACCTGACAGTCCTCCTGGCTTTGAGTCCCCCAGCGGTGATGAGTGACTAATCTTTCTTGTGTATCTGGTTGCACTTATGGATTGCCCTACTACTGTCATGTATTCGGCCAGCAGTTTCCTGACACTAATTATGTACTAAAATGTTGTCAAAGCCCCTTTTTCACCTTCTTACTAGAACTACTGTATTATGTATGGTGGAATTTCTTCCTTTGGTTTATATACAGTACTCCTTAGATCTGGGGTAGCCAACTCCAATCCTCAAGAGCTACCAACAGTTAATGTTTTCCAGATCTCCTAACAGAATCACAAGTGAAGTAATTAGCTCCACCTGTGGATCTTTGAAAATGTTTCAGCTAGTAATGAGTGCACCTGTGCAGCAGCTAGGTTGTCTGGAAAATGTGAACTGTTGGTAGCTCTCGAGGACCGTAGTTGGCTACCACTGCCTTAGATACAGTATACAAACAATTATTATGAGTGGGCTCTCTGAAAAGTTAGCCCAACAAAGCAGTAACCCACAGCAGGGCAAAATAACAGTGGACATGGCAGTTAGCATGCCCCATTTGTTGGTTATGAGCGGATTTAGCAGCTACAGTATGCGTTGAATGTGACCATCAAACAAGAGTTTGGTGTGGACCAGATTTGCCCTATGATCCACCAACTGTGTAGGGGTAGGATACACGTTGCTTAGAAATAGAGACCATGGTTGGTTTGCAAAAGCAAACTCCTTATTTAATGGGCAAAACCATGTGCACTGCAGGTGGGGCAGATGTAACACGTGCAGAGAGTGTTAGATTTGGGTGGGGTGTGTTCAAACTGATATCTGAATTGCTGTGTACAAATAAAGAGCCAGTATTTACCCTGCACAGAAACAAAAGAACTCACCCAAATGTAACTCTCTCACATGCCATAGTCATGCATCATGTGTGTGTATCCGGCACTTTCCATGTGCCCTAATGGGAATTAACCTCCCCAACTGCCTGGTCAATAGGGACAATACAACCATAGTTGGAAAGGCAGGACAATGTTCTAATATTCATTTTGCCATGCCGTTAATCCATCCTGAACCCCTGGGACCTGAATACTGTAGGTTATAATTAGGTGTTGCTTTTTAACTGGTGGAGCATACCAGCTGGCTATGCCGCTAGCCCCACCGTCAACGAAATAAAAAAAAAAGTTGGTTCCAATCTGTGCACACATGTAAGTGTACCTGGTGCAATGTGGTTCTGCGCACCTGGCCGCCAGTTGTAAAAAAATATGGGCAATTATAAAAAAAGTTACTAAGTCATTCTAACATGGAAATGGGTGTGGGTCATTGGGTCTACCCAGTTTCTGTGAACATGCTTTGGGTCGACTACTGAAGGTCGACAGGCCTTAGGTTGACATCTGAAATAGGTCGACATGGATAAGATCAACAGGGTTGGAAGGTCGACAAAGGGAAGGTCGAAAGTCAAAAGGTCAACATGAGTTTTTCAAGTTTTTTTGTCCCGAATGTTGACATAGTCGGCATGGACACTCGCTGCGCTCACCATGCTTTGGTCACACATTTTATTCTCCCACCACGCTGTGGTGTATTTTTGGGCATGTCAGCACATGTCGGCTCAAATAAAGTGAAAAACTCATGTTGACCATTTCACTGTTGATCTTCCCATTGTCGACCTAAAACTTGTGTCGACCTTCTGACCCTGTTGACTTTAGCCATGTCGACCTAGGTGTCTACCTAAGGCCTGCCAGTGCATGTCCCAATGCATGTCGACCTTAATAGGGTCGACCCAATGACTGTATCCCATGAAAACATAACTTGGGATGCAGTGGCGTAACTATAGCTCCGCAGCCCCCGCGGTGGCGGGGGGGGGGCGCAGAGAAATTGGGGGCACCGCCGGGGGGGCTGCGGGGCTATAGTTACCCGCGGTCTGCGTCTCGTCCGGCTCTCTGCCGGGACCTGCCTGACCGTCACGGTCCCGGCCGGCTCCTGCTGCAATGAAAACTGACAATTAGAAAATGGCTGCCCCCATACTGCAGACAGTTTTCTGTCTGCAGCATAGGGGCAGCCATTTTTTAAGAGTCCGTTTTCATTGTAGCAGCAGGAGCCGGCCAGGACCGTGACGTCAGGAAGGTCCCGACAGAGAGCCGGGCGAGACGCAGACCGCGGGTAAGAAGGGGGGGCAGGTTAGGTGTGTGTGTGGGGGGGGGGGGGCGCCGAATAAACGTGCGGCGGGGGGGGGCGCTAAATAGTTAGTTACGCCCCTGTTGGGATGCTATGTCCTTGGGCATTGCTGCTAACAGGTCCAATCATTTTCAAACTATACAATAACAATATTACAAGTTTTGTGCTTTGCTAAATAAAATGTTTTCCCACTGATTTTATTTTATACCTGTGCAGTCTGTAACCACGTAAAGCTGGGAAGTACAACCAGTAGATTAATCTTTTAGACCACAAGTATTATTTTCCACAAGGTCAATGTGCAATCATTGAACTGTCACTACACAACTTAATGGACTTAACAAAGTGTTTCACCTCAGTCAGGAAGGGACACAAAATGATTCCAGAGGTGCAAACATGACTTAATCTTTGGTTGTAATACTTAAAATAAGGCATTAAAGCAATGTTGCAGGCAGTTTTCAAGTTTTACTCTATTTACCTCACCAGCACGATTTGTTTTTGTGGTTTTTCTATGAGGTACTGTAAAATGGATGATTCTATCTAATGTACACTAATAGAAACATGAAAGAAATTTCTATCTATGGTTATTAGTGTTACTGTTGCTGATTTGTAATGTGCTCCTCTGTTCTGCAGCACCAGACAACGCAGGCAACTGGGCATTTATAACGTAGATAATGGGTGTTTAGAATTTGCGCTAATGACCCAAGTTTGATCTATCAGGGGTGGATTGGTATGAAAAACCAGCCCAGGAAATTTCTGGGAGTAGCCATAATGTAGGCGGAGTCTGCTGAGGGGTGAGGTTTGTCAAGAGGGGCGGGATACTGAGTAGACCCGTTACAGCCTTCCTTGAGTCTTTTGATACAGTTTCAAATGTGACTTGATACTATTGCCGCTATAAAGCATCCGAATATACAAGGACAGAGACACCCAGTGTCACACACATTGTCCCCCCACGAGAAAAAAATAATACCCAAATCCATATTGGCCTCAATAGGGATAAATGAAACACACCGGCCCCCAGTTGGAATAACACATTGACACTCGCCAGGAAAATACAAACAAAAACATTCGACCTACAGGTAAAATAAAACACATTGGACCCGACGGGAAAAAATGAATGGCCTCAATAGGAAGAAAAACAAATACACTCGCCTCACACTCCTTCCCTCTGCACTATATCAAACTCACCCTTCACCTTGCTCTGTATCACACTCCCTCGCCCTGTGCTCTATCACATTGACGCACAGGGCCGGCTCTACCACTAGTCAGCTTTAGGCATCTGCCTAGGGCGCCGGGATCTAGGGGGCGCCACCAAGTCTGCAAATAAAAAAATCAAGGATATCTAGGAGGATCCTTGTAGTATTTAATGCAGGCGGTGGCTGTGGAACTTCTAAGACCTCACCTCTATACTTTCCCTTGAGTCATACTTCCTACATTGCTGCCCCTTCTCCTTGTACTCTGTTGTGGGTGCAGAGTACCTCCAGGAAAAGCAGGGGACTTGGCCACCTTCCCAGGGGGGGGGGGGAGTAGGTTGAAGTTTTGCCTAGGGGGCTGAGAAGCCTTGCACCGGCCCTGCTGATGCACTCCCTCCCTCTGTGCTCTATGACACATACACAATCCTTCCCCCTCCCCTGCGGCCTACCCTCTATCACACTGGGGCTTCATCACACTGACACACTCCCCCCCCCCCCTACCGCCTCCACTCTCACACTGATGCACTCTCCCACCCCGCGGTATATACTCTATCACACCAGCACTCTATCACACTGACACAATCCCCCGCACCCAAGGCTGCGCAGGGAACTCGGCGAGCAAGGGGGTCGGGCGGCCGTGTTTTATGTACCTGTTTTGATTGACTTTTTTGCTCTGTGCCATTTTTATGCAGGAAGGGACTTCACATGCTGGGTGGCAAAAACTGTTTAAGTTAAACTGCGACTGATGCTGAATTAGGCCTAAGCATACTACACAAGCACTGAATAAGTGTTATCTTTACAGTTTTTTTATGTTAATTCTTTAATGCTTTTGTGATCTGTCTGCACAAACATTCATCTGAGTAACTCTCAGGTTACTCAGGATGGCTGCACAAATCATGCTTTGGGGAAGAGGCGTAACTAGATATTCGTAGGCCCCATAGCAAACGTTTGTAAGGGCTCCTATATAGCAACTGATGGAGATAATGTATGCAAAACATATTAATTTGACAGCAAAGATGGGCCCCTTCAGCTCTGGGCCCCATAGCAGCTGCACCCCTTGCACCTATGGTAGTTACGCCCCTGCTTTGGGGGCCAGTGAAGCTGCATCAACAGGGGCAGCCACTGGCTCCAGCAGGATTAGACAACAATGCCATTTAACATTTGCAGCATGTCAATTAGCATGGCCAATCCTTGGATCCGGATCAGCGGGATCCCGTCCAGGATTTTTATTCAATCCCGGGATTTTAGGATTAGACTGTGCGTTTTTAAATTCTGAGTTTCCGGGATTGAAAAAATGCCCATGATTGGTTGCCCTAGTGTCAATCATGCTGCAGCTCAGGTGTTCTGCAACCGTTGTCTTAGACCTACTGTAGATCTGCATATGCGCTGTACATATCCTGTCCATGGAGGTCGGCAAACATCGCAGATGTACGTAAAGCATCAGATCTGCATCAGATATGTTCGTAAATCATCGGTTTTATATTGGAGATGTATGTGATCAATTGGGTCTGCATACCTATCTGAATTAGGCCATCAGCCTTTGTGGATAAGATTACAGAATGCTCACACTTGCCTCTGCTCCCCATTCAATTAGGGATCTTCTGTAATTACAGGAGTTACAGACGTAAACAACCGATGTATTAGGAATTTGCAACTGATTTCTAATACAGCGTGTGACTTCCTTTACTGTTTGGAGAGACTGATTTTCAGTTTTGTGTAAAAAAAAAAAAAAGACTTTTGCATCATTTTCCACTTGCACATCACCCACATAAGTTATTTATTATTTAGTTTGAATAAGTTTCATTCACTATGTATTATTTACACCACATATGAAGTATTGAGTGACTGCAGAACGGATGTAACAAGAAAGTGTCACTTAAACTTGCAATTAAATTGCTGTCTGACATCTTTAATTGTTGGCTTGCAAGCTCCAAAGAACATACTAATCACTAGTTAATGGGGTTAGTAGATGCTGATATACTAATGACAAACAAATTAAGAAAGGTAGGTGTAAAACACTGCTATCCTCAGATGTGATCCTTTCAATTAACAACAGGAGTCGATTTAAAGGAAGAGTCAGTGCACCTGTTTAATGACAGGGATAATTGTAAGCCGCAATTCTGAAACTATGGGGACTAGTCTTACTCCAGAACTGCAGATTATAATGCATTTTGATGTTTGGGAGATGGAGATGCACATGTTTTTTCTAAAAGCACTAATCATTTACAAGGCAAAGCCAACCTGGTTTTGCCTTGTAAATGATTGCCGCTTTAAAAATACGGCTAAGCTCTGGCCCCTCCAAATTCTTGCACCGTTACATTTTGCCACTTGTGTCTGAAGGCATCTTGTGTGTATTCTGCCCGGTATTGACACATTTTGTCAGATTTATGAGAATGCCCTCTCCTGAGTCAAGTTAATTTACCATATCCATGTAGTGGAGGGAGAGGGGAAGGGATCGGTAGGCTGTTGTCATATATGTAATATATGTGTTGGATCGATCTCCAGGGATCACCAGTGCTGAAATAATTGGGTGCTGCAAGGCACTCTGGAATCAGCATAAGTTATTACACACTGTTAAGACCGCCACGTGGACTCCTGTGAAACTAGCCAATTAGCCAGTAGTGTAATTTAGTCACATTACACACAGTAGACCTGCTTATACATGTTACACCACAGAAGCGCCCCTTACACACATTATGCAAGGTACAGCCCCTTATACACATTACACCAGGTAGAGACCCTACACCTAATTTCTCCTCCTCCTCCGCTGCTTACTTTTGTAGTACTTGGCTACAGCTTGTGCACCGTCTGTGCTCCTGTGGGATGTCCCCCTGGACACTGCAGGAGATGAGGAAGTCCCTGCAGACACTACTGTTCCCCTTTGGAAATCCCTGCATACACTGCATGATACATGGGGGGGGGGGGGGATGGAGGAGCAGAGCACACAGAGAGAGACAGCAGCTGTACTGCCCACTTTAATGTATATTAGCAGTGCATGCAGTAGAGAAGGATCCGGATGCACCAATACTATTAAACATTACAACAGGCAGCGCTGCAGCAGGAGGCAGCGCATACACAGGCAAGGCAATTGCTTGTGGATGCGGGCAGTGTGCTTGGTGCTGAACACCATCTATACCACACTAGTTAAGCCCTTGGGACATACCACCGGAATTGCCAGCAGACACAGGATACCACTTTTAAAGTAGATACCACAGTTTAAAGTAGAACTCAGCCAGGTCTTTATACAAACGGTGTCCATTTGTCACAGCAAATTCACACCTGTGGTGTAGATTCGCTGTGCCATGCCATCACCACTCAATGCTTTTCTATGAGCAGCAGGAGCTAAATAGATGCAACAGCGTGGCAATGGGGTTGTGTCAACTGTATCACAAGTAGCGATTTGTGCAGCAACGATTAGTGCTGCTACATCTGCATGAAGACAGGCCCACAACAAGACTGCCACTGGCAATTTGCCTCACTGAGGACTACTGTATACTGTACTATTTTTTAAAGTAATAAAATAAATCAGGAATTATGGGTAACAGACAATAAAATAACACATTTATCCTAAGCAATACTAGGATACTGCTGTAGACCTCCAATGGCCCCTCCTCTGACTTAACTGACCTGTCCTCTAGTAGGCCTGCCACCAGTGGCGTAACTAGAATCATGTGGGCCCCATAGCAAAAGTTTGTAAGGGCCCCTATTCATCACCTAATGCTAAAAAATTATATAGCACATGATACTTTGACAGGCAAAGTGGGCCCCTCTCACCTCTGGGCCTCATAGCAGCTGCACCCCCTGCACCTATGGTAGTTACGCCCTTGTCTGCCACCTGGCTGAAATAGTCCCTTCTTCAAAAGCTCTCACCCAAGGACCTGCCTTCTCCTTGTAATGAACCTCTGTGCCTAGGTATTCTTACCATGCCATCCCTTTAAATATCTCTCTGGTGCAGTCGGCCTGTGTGTATGGGCTTTAACGGTCAAAAATGTAGATCTTAGAAATGATACAACATCAAGCTAGGAAGAACCGATAACTTACATTTCTCACATGGTGGTTGCCATTTTCTGCAAACACCTGACTTTACACATGTTGCTTTTTATGCCATATAATCAGATCAATAAACCAACATATTTAAAGCTGGGCATACACTATACAATTATTTGGCAGACCATCACTGTTTCATGGGTGTCCCCATAAAAATGCTGGTCATTCCCATGCAAATGCGGGCCAGATGAATTGTGCCGGGACGGGCGGCTGACGTCACATGACAGCAACCTCCCACCCCATCCCGGCGCCCGCAAATATGTCAGTCTCCACTGACTTATATCTGCAAGCCTAGGAGAAATAATTTGATGGTCGCCGACCATCGAATTATTTCTTCTGCGGAAGCACATGCACGGGGATTTGTTTTCATAGCATATCTGCATGGGTGCAAGGCGATACGGCAGCTGGAGGTGTTTTTTGTCAGGACTGGCACTCTGGGACTTGGTAAGATGCAATCTTCGCAGCTTAACGAGTTAACCAGATTCAGGGCCAAGAACTGTTGTTCGCACAATTTGGTCAAATCTGTGATTTAACCAATTTGTCTTAAGGACGGTCTCTATCGCTAGCTGAAGGAATTATGGGGCAGATGATAAGGAGAGAAAAACGTCCAGCCAATCACCAGCTAACTGAGTTTTTTCAAACACAGCCTGTAACATGGCAGTTAGGTTGTGATTGGCTGGGCGTTTATCTCTCCTTATCACCCTTACATTTATCTCTTGTTAAAGCTTAATAAATCTGCCCCTATATCTCAGTTCTGTATAAAGCCGCGTTTTGTGACTTTAGTTAAAAAAATGATCGCTGTATGCTCTGAAGTAAAAATTTGATGTTAGATGAAAATAAGCAATAAACTATTGTCTGTGTTTCTTCATATATCTGATTGTCTTTCCAACAAAATTAGTTTTAGTTACCATATGCCTTGTTCCCATTGACATTGAATAGAAGCTGATATAAGAATAATCAACATCACTGCATATTAAATCAGTGTAACCTCATATACACCTGTCCAGAACAATAAATCACACCAAGAGACTGCATAATGTTAGAGATAACCTTGAGCCTATGCTATTGTCAGTGCCGGCATACCACAAATCCAGCGCCTGTGTGGCATTTTTCATTGCGTTATTCAGTAACTTTACCAGTGTATTACCAGCAGATGGACGAAAGCCAAATGGAGAGGAGAAAAATATCAGTCCCGCAATCATTCTTCAACTTGTACAATCAATAACTCTTGCCCTGAAGACACAGACTTACAGACAGTCACACCGCACTTGTAGAAAGAAAAAGGATGCACGATAAAAAGGATAGATGTCTCTTTCTATGTTTTCCATTACTTCTTTTAGTACAGGAACAGAATGTAGAATCTGAAAACTGTTTTCCCATTAATTTTTTGAATGGTAAATGTTTGATCCTGTGGTATGAACTGGTCCTATCTTTATCAAACAATGAAAAATAGATCAATCCACTTACATTGCACTATGTTGTTTTCCTACACACAGGAACACTGGTAACACTATGCAATGTTATGATTTTTTTTTAATACTTCTAAATTGCACAACATTATTAAGCCGCCAAGCATTTGAGAGGCTTGCGATTGACATTAACACATAAACCTTATTAACAACCCAAGATAACTTCAAATAATGCTGACACTAGAGATGAAGTTAACGCTCACAGCTTTTATTGACTAAATTAAAATAGATTGCCTGAAGAAATTACTGTAGGTGGCTAAGAAATCTTTACATTCTCCGCTCTAGCCAAATATAAATTCTATGACGCGACGTAAGCTGGAAATATTGCTCACAATTATTGCCATTATCAGACCCAACCACTAAGAAGACCAGTTGCCTCACCTTGCAAACCTCACCTTGCAAAAAGGAGGTTCCCTACAATGACCTCTTGTACCCAAATAGGCCACGAGAAGCAATGCTTACCTGCCAAATCCAGGTTCAAATTGAGTCAGAGCTGTCAGTCACCTAGGGCGGGATGTATTAAAATACATCGCCGCCCTTCGTGCCTCCCCCGCCGTGATGCCGCTGCATATGTACTAACATATGCGGCTGGCATCGCGGTGCGGTGACGGAGGCCCCCCGCGATACCTGGAATGTGGTGTGCGGGGGTCTCCGTCACCTCCTAGCCAGCTCCTGCATCCCTCACGCGTCGTCACGCCGGGGACAGCTAAGCAAGCTGTCCCCGGCGCCTCCTCCTCCCCCCTGCAGCCGGAAAGGACGTCCGGCTGCGTCACTAGGGGGAGGAGTGGTTTACCTTCCAGGGTCCAGGAGGACCCTTCAGGAAGGTAAGCTAGAGGGGGGGTCGGCGAGGCGGCGGGTTTGCGCCAGCGGCAGCGGTGGGCGGCGAAAAGAAGCCCATAGGCTTCTATAGGGTATCGCCACCCAAAGGTGGCGATACCCTCCAGTGCGGTATCATTTTTGATACATAGGAAAATGCGGTAAAACCGGGGTTTTACCGCATTTTCCATTTGATACATCTCGCCCCTAGTCTGAAATTCCACTGAAATTGAACCCAACAAATTGCAAAGGACTTGTTATATCCCTATATCAGTGGTTCTCAAACTGTGGGTCCTGACCCCAATGTGGGTCCCGACCTTCTCAGCATGGGGTTGCTGACCATCAGGTCTAATCTCAATCATTGATTCAAGGAGTCTAAAACAACAGACAATAACAGAAAATAACAGAAAACAGATTTGTTTAGACTCCTCCCATCATTTTGTGCCTCCACAATGCTGCTATGTATGTGCTGTCTGCTGACTACACATGTGATGTGATGGGTTATGGTATATTAGACTCCTCCCATCATTTTGTGCCTCCACAATGCTGCTATGTATGTGCTGTCTGCTGACTACACATGTAATGTTTTGACCTTCTGCAGTAACTTGCTGGGGTCCTGCAATTGTTTTTATTGTCTGATGGGGTCCCAGAGCAAAATAATTTGAGGACCCCTGCCCTATATCATTCAAATTATCACCATTCATAGGAGAAGGCAGGCATCATCGTTGACAATTAATGGGTCACTACCACCAATTTAACAGTAGATGCATTAACGTTACTACACACCCATTCAAAATTATTGGGGGAAATTTAATAGGATGAGAGATTCAGAAGGTGAGATATTTGGTAAGAAATCTCCAGGGTTTTTTTAAAGCGGCAATCATTTACACAGCAAAACCAGTTTGATTCTGAAGTGTAAATGTCGCTTTAAAAAAACTAAAAAAATGTATACAAAGCAATCTTTATCAGATTTATGTACTTTAATATGTAGAAAAAGCCCATTACCAGTGCATTGACAAAGATCATTACTCCCTTGTTATCCGAATTACAAATGCCATATCCAACAGGGATGCAGTCAATTTACTGACAGTCAGCGTACAGATGGTCAAAATACAGACAACCATTGGCAGACAGGCAAAATACTGACATGTAGAAAATGCTAACATTTAAAATGTCGACATGTCAAAAAGTTTACATGATTTTTTCGGAATTTTTTTTCTTTAAAACTTGCTTCTTGTTACGTCATAATCCAAGTAGGCATAGTGGGCCTGAAGCATGGCGAGCGCAGCGGTACATGTTTTCTGTTTCTATGTTGACCTTTGTCGACACAGACACACAA
The DNA here is from genome assembly GCF_055691185.1 of Crinia signifera. Taxonomy (NCBI): domain Eukaryota; kingdom Metazoa; phylum Chordata; class Amphibia; order Anura; family Myobatrachidae; genus Crinia; species Crinia signifera. Next base: position 87,617,010 of record NC_139221.1, read on the forward strand.
AGTGTACTTTTTGAGATGTCGACATACTTAATGATGACATTTTGACTGTTGATATTTTGACCATATCGGCATAATGAATCTACTGTATGCTGCTGGGTAACTTCAAGCCGCAGAAAATAAATTCAAAAGACATGACTACCTGACAATCCTGTTTTCTTACCAAAATCCTCTTTATAGGAACTGACTTCATGGGCAGGTCACGAATAAGATGGATAAATCACACTACATTTATGTGTTAAGTAACACACTGCAAATGCAAGAATGCCACCGGTGGCGTAACTACATTTTGGGCGCCTCCCCGCCGTTAAAGGGAGGGCGCACAGCCACTCACCCGCCGCTCCCCCAGGTAGCCGTCAATGCAGGTGGGGGGGACGGACGCTGCGGGGGACACAGAGGCGGCAATTACTTACAGCTGAGCCGGGCAGGGGGAGCCGGGAGCTGTCACTGTCAGTACAGAAGAAAAAAAAAAAAGCCCATACAATGAATGGGTAGCCTGTGATTGGCTGAGCGCTCTCTCAGCCAGTCAGCAATTGGCTGAGAGAGCGCTCAGCAGCCAATCACAGGCTGCCCATTCATTGTATGGGCTTTTTTTTTCTTCTTCAGTACAGACAGCTCCCGGCTCCCCCTGCCCGGCTCAGCTGTAAGTAATTGCCGCAGCTGTGTCCCCCGCAGCGTCCGTCCCCCCAGCCGCCTCGCAGCGTCCCCCCCACCTGCACAGGTAAAGACTGGGGATGGTGCGGCGGGCGGCTGGGTGTAACGTAACTATAGCACTGCAGCCCCCGGCGCCCGCACATGCATAGCGCCCCCCCGCGGTCGCAGGGGCTGCGGTGCTATAGTTACGCCCCTGAATGCCACTCATCCAGTTATTATCAACAGGCTTCTTCTCCGATACCCCCAGAGGCTTTAGCAGTGGTTAAATATTCCCTACCTTTCATCCTTATTCTATTCTACTGTATAAGTCTGTCTAAGGTCCTTATTCTGGTTGATTTGCAAGGCTGCAAAATTTGCAGCCTTGCGAGTTCCCCAGACACCACCCACCACTCACACGTTCACCCATCCCCCCCGAACCCCCGCAGGCATGCAAATGGATGAGTTACACCATGGGCGCGGGGGAGAAATCATTTGATGGTCGGCTACCACCAAATTATTTATTCAGCACTCGCAGATCTGAGATACCTCTATGGTGTCTCAGACCTGCGGGCGCCCTGTGAGAGGACATGGGTGGCAGCTGACATCCACTGATGCCAGCTGCCCGCCCCCCCCCAAAACCCACACCATTGGACATGGGCGGCAGCTGACATCCACTGATGCCAGCTGCCCGCCCCCCCCCCCCCCCAAAAAAAAAACCACGCCATTGTGGAATTACCTTGGGAACATCCAGCTTTCTCCTGGGAATACCCATGAAATGCCGGGAGTTCCCTCAGCGAGCACCCCCCCTGGATTCCTGTACGCGCATGCACAGTCACAAACAACGAACGCACCATTGACCAATTGATTTAGAATAACCCCCTTAGTGCAGTTCACTAGAGTTCAGAAATACCTGATTGTGTATCTACCAATTCTGAAGTTGTCCCAAAACCAGATTGCAGCTGCTAAGGCGGAAAATCGGGAGGAGATGCTCCCCAAAACTGTTGATGCCAAAAAGTTAATTCCAAACTAGTAGTATAAGAATCAGAAGCCACAGATTGGCCTTGTAATAACTAGACCCTCCCCTAGCTGACACCTATTTGAAGGATTTAATCCTGACTGTCAAGCAAACGGGGAAACTGAAAAAAAAAAAAGCAAAAAAAACTGTCTTTCCATCTACTCAATTCCGAAATAGTTTCTTATACAGAATCTGATTTATTACCTCCTTCAGCTATCTTTTTTTATTGCTTTCAGGCTAAATACAGCCTTCAGCTATCGTTTGAATATTTTAAAATTGTGTTGAAGTAGGACTTTGGCAGCACAATACTGTGATAACTAAATCTGAGACTGAAAGTTAAAAATCAAAGGTTCAAACAAGATACTATGCATTAAAAAAATAAAATGTATAAATAGGTTTTAAATATTCTTTTTGAATTAATTTGAAACAGAATATGTTGCTCACTAAACTGTATTTTCTTTAAAAGCATAGCCATTTATTTTAGTTATCTCTGCCATACTTGCTTGGCTAAGCTAAATTTAAATATCAGCCATAGACCAAAAATGTAACAATAATTTTATCAGCCACATTATTATCAATGTTCAGCTTTATAAATTATAACTTTATCATATTGTTGCATCAAGTTATTTATCGTATTTTATTACAATATACATTTTAATCCCAACTAATAGGCTTATATAGCTCTGTCTTTATTCTTTCAATTTCATTAACTAGTCCTGTTTTATTTTATTCACAAAATAATTAAGCAAATCAGACTTTCATCTAGGATAAGTGTTCTTAAAAACATTCTTAATAGATTATTGATTTATGTCATGGTCTTAGAATGAAATGTGTTTTCATCGTTAATGTCATCTGTGCCAGTGGCTTCGAAAGTAATTAGAAAACTTGATTTTGTCAAGCAATGTCGTTTTTTAAAGGCAATAATTATAATTTGGGGCTATGTAGGGGTTATGGCAGATGTGCACATTGTTCATGCATCTCACAGTAAAAGCTCTGTCTTATAGGCAAAGAGAATATTATCTGCCACCACACATTTTAGACAGAATTCTAATCTTTGGAAATCCTTGGCCTCTTGTCATACAACCATGTAATTAGTCTGTAAACTACAAACAGTGGCTAGTGCACGTTGATAGTTTTGTTTCTAGAGGGATGAGATGAGACGTTCTCTGACAAAAGAGTAAATGATTGAAGACTATACACTGTCATTTCCAATGAAATGAACATTAGGTCAGCATAGTGCATTTCCATTTTTATCTGAATGCAACGGTGGATGCAAAAGTGTAACTAGGATTAAAAGGGCTTGATAGCAGCATTTTAATGGAGACCCAGGTCCTCTTCACCGTAGGTACACAACACCGCTGTGTCTCTTTCTCCAAGTCATTAAAAATGTTACCTTAAAGCTACAGTCTTTTCAATGCACAAACATAGAGATTTTGCATTATTATTATTACGGTTGGGTCCCTGAGTTGTACACCAGAATACTTGAGCATAATAGTGGGAAGGTCAGGGGTACACATAAAATATTCATACACACAAACACACACACACACACACACACACACACACACACACACAGCTAGCCTGCGTTTGCATCTTTCCAAAGATGTGGTGTATGCATGCATATGTAAGGTTGCATGCAAGCTCGGGGGGAAGTGGGCGGGCATTTGACATCCAGTGATGTCAGATGCCCGCCCACTTCCCCCCGAGCTTGCATGCAACCTTACATATGCATGCATACACCACATCTTTGGAAAGATGCGGGCATTACCCCCTGGCCTGTGATTGGTTGTCACTGTGTAACATCTATTCGCATGCCCTGTGTGCGAATCGTCCTTGTGAATGGGTGGCCCCAGCCAACCAATCGCAAGGCGGGGTTTGGAGGACTCGCAAGGCTGCAAATTTGCAGCCTTGCGAATCAACCAGAATAACCCCCTAGATACATTGATACATGGAGCTGTTAAGGGGCATTTGTATTGTATGCTTTCCTACTGTACCAAAACCCTAAGGTCCAGCAATCTGTGCAGAGGAAAACAAGTCTGGAGATTGCTTATCATTAAAGAATCCATTCATATGAACTTGTACATTGAGCATTGACAGGGGAGACAAACTTGCCTATTTTCCCAATATAGGGGGTTATTCAGATCTGATCATAATTTTGCAACGTGGGCGATTATCGAATGACTGCGCTTGCATACTGTACTGTTGCTAGCCGTACGCAAACTGATTGGATGCTGGCGATTGATTGTGGTAATCGGCCATTTTCTGGGAGTGACAGGGAAAATGCAGTTGCGCCCAGGCGTTTTCAGAGAGGGTGCGTCATCAGCTCTGGCCTCGGCCATCCTGTTTCTAGCGCACAGGAAAGAGTAGGCTCTGGGTTACACACAGACTGGGAACATCACTTGGTGGTGAGCGAGTTGCGAGTGGATTTGCAGGTATTTGCCAATCCGTCTGATTTTTGTAAGCCATTTGCAGCCTTGCACAGGGCGGGGTCTCACTCTGTCTGGGCAGTAACTATCTGAATACAGGGATCTGCAATTTTGCAGAGCAGCGATCAGGTCTGAATAACCCCATATATAGGCTATTTCCAAATTTCACCCTCCTGCAGTGCACACACTTTCTAAGTGATGTCATAATACAACATAATATTTGGTTTTACATACATACATACAAAGTATAATGCCTTCATGTGACCGATATCGGGTATGGATCATTGGGTCGACCAAAAGTCGACATGAATAAGGTCGACCATTGAAGGTCGACGGGCCTTAGGTCAACACATGAAAACAGTCGACATGGCTTTAGGTCGGCAGAGTCATTAGGTCAACATTGGGAAGGTCGACAGTCAAAGGTCGACAAGGGTTTTTCACTTTTTTTATCCCGAACGTTGACACATTCAACATCGGCACTCGCATGGATCGCTATGCTCGTCATGTTTTGGGCTTGGTGCCTCACTACGTTTGGCACACTATTATGTTCTCTCTCCATGCCCTAGTGGATGGTAGGGGATCAAATACTGCCTGTCGGCATTGTATGTTGACCTTATGACTGTATACCTAAGATATCCTAGATATTCTGCAGATTGTAAGGAAAATAAGACAGTATTTTTCTCATTCTTAGATGTCTATTCAATTAATAGAGGAAGAGAGTCTTAGGGCCATTTGATGAATGTTTTTGGTACGCTTTTCTCCTTAATGCAGGAGCAATATTGTATTAGATCAGTGGATTAGTTACTTTTATCTCATTGTCTATTCTCTGCTCCTCTTCTTTTCAGAAGTAATTAAATATCTTTTAAGTGTGAAATTGCCATTAATGATTTCTGTTGCTAGAAACTGTGCAAGAAGTTTGATCAGCTCCTCCTGTACTGTTTAATTCTATGGAGTGACCTTCAATGTTATTATAACTGGCATGTTTGACCAAGCAACTGACAAAAACATTTTTGTCCATGACCTATGCATCATTAATGATGCTAACATTTGACAACTGTTTAAAATGGCACTACAATTACATTTCCATTATCAAACCTGTGTCTCTCTTCCTGACAAATGAATTGCTTGATTGCGATGAGTCCCTTTCTATAGAATTGATAGACTAGACTAGAGTTTTATCAGCAAAACATACAGTACTGCTGCTTTAGAGACACATTTTATATTTAAGGAGGTTATAACATTTTAAGACATGACAGACACTGTGGTAAAATGAATTATACTTACCTATTTAATGGCTGCTCCCTCACGATTGCAGAGGAGCAGGTGTGAGCTCTACTCAGTACTTTTTATGTGTGAGTATGACAGTGGGTGACTTCTGTATGTGGGTGACAATTGGTGACTGCTGTGGGGATATATTCACAAGACCAGCAGTGGGCTGACTGCTATCAAAATAGCAACAGTAACATCCCGCTGATCAGGATCCTGACAGAGGCTGAGTAAGCATACTTACCCTCTCCTCCTACCCCACTAACCCTAAATACCCCCATATACTACCTCGTTCCTGATGGAATGGGCTGAGAAATCGACCCAAATCGGATCAGTTTGATGTCGCCTGTGGTCTAATGCACGGTCCCGTGCGCATCTGACCTGAGTTGGAAGTCGGACAGGCATGCAGGTCCGACCTCTGACCTTTGACCTCCCTCCCTGTGCGCGGGAAACAGGGGCCACATGCGATCCATCACAAGTTAAAGGACAACTTCTACCGTACGGCAAGCCGCTAGGGTTATTTTCAGGGTCCGAACTACCCTCCTGTGTCTACGCCACCATCTGTTACCTTTAGTAAAGGTGTGGCGAGCAAAGCGGAGCGTAGCAAGCCACCTAGCCCAAAGCAAATGAGCAAAGCTTGACTATCGTAACATATTGTATTTATAATCCCTATATAATGTTTGTTTTAAGCTCAGTTGAGTTAGTCAACAAAAGGACAAACTACACCCTGCCGCAAGTTTGACCTACAGTGTTAGTTGTGTAGTGCAGGGGTTCCCAAACTGTGTGCCGTGGCACCCTGGGGTGCCTTGGAGGATTTGCAGGGGTGCCCTGGGTTGGTGGTCCAGGATCAATTCAAGTTATTTATGTCCAACATAATAGTCAAATTGTGCACAAACAGAAGTGAATCCTGTCCATTACCACATTATTGATCCTAAGGATGAGATCTAAACACAATATATTTAACTTAATATTTGTTTTTAACTTTCTCAATGAGAAACCTGTAGCCTAGGGGTGCCACAAAATAATTCTGATGCATCGGGGTGCCATGATTCCAAAAAGTTTGGGAACCCCTGATGTAGTGGTAGATTAGAGACATTGATATTGTCTCCAATATTTTTGTATTCTTTTTATGTGCTATTAAGTGACAGAATGTTGCCAATTTTTAACGTCTTCATTTTATCTCATTTTGCCAGCCACCTTTCCTCCCAATATTACTTTTGCCTTTCTCATTATCCCTGATATAAAAAGTTTTGCCAATTCCAGCAGCAATTACCATAAAAGATTCAGATATTTGACAATTTTTTTCTTCCTTTTTATCTCTACATTAAAGATGACAAAACATTAACTGGAACGGCATAATCTATTGACATTTGATGGTTTTTAAAATACATTGACATCTATTGACATTTAACTGACCCGGAAAGATAAAGTGATCGCAATAATGATGCTTTCTGACATTGCTGCCAATTCTACATAACACAGAGCACTTTGCAGATTTCTTCTTTATGGATTGTATTGTATTATCAGCTAATAATCAGCATTGTATCCCTCTGTGAGGTTGTTTTTCGTTAAAAGTTTTCTGCCAATCCTGTCCTGTCACTGGCATTATGCTGTAGAAAACATCATTGACACATGGTGTTACACAGCACAATTAAGCCACAATGAACTGGTCATAGTTTGAGAGAAGCTGCCTTTGGTCATAGGACTGACTTTGCTGATGGTTACTCAGTTACCCTTAGGCAGTGGTTCCCAACATTTTTTGAATCATGGCACCCCAGAGTATCAGAATTATTTTTGTGGCACCTCTAGGGCAAACATTTCTAATAACTAAAATCAGAAGATAACTAAAATTAGTAGTAAAAGTAAATTGTGTTTATATTGCATCCCTAATGTCAGTTATGTGATAATGGGCATGATTCACTTCTGTTTGTTCACAATTTGCCTATTACATTGGTCATAAATAATTTGAATTGGTCATGGACCACCAATCCAGGGCACCCCTGCAAGTCCTTAAAGGCACCCCAGGGTGCCACGGAACACAATTTGGGAACCACTGCCCTTAGGTCTTATGTACATAGTAGCAGAAGATAATTTTTATGAAGTGCTATTGAAGGAAATTTTTGAGACACGTCAGGTAATCCATTATGTGAGACTACCATGGGACCTTTTGCTTCGCTTCAATCAGCCCATTATAAGTCTACACATTTCTACATTTTGCTACAAAGGAAATGGCACTCATAAAAACATACAGTTTCTTTTATATCCATATTGTAATCGGACACATCTCAAGATGAGTCTGGCTTAAAATTAGTAGCATTTGCTCCAGGCATATGTCATCCGTAATTATAGTCAAGTGTAGATCGAGAAAGGGCTCACCGACAAGTAGCATTTCTCATAGCCAAGCTACTGTGAACAAAACGTCTATCTCACACTTCATTTCATTAATACATTAGTGCATTAATACATTAGTGCGCGGTGACTGCTACATAAATAAATTCCGACCATGCTATAGGAGTATCACATCATATTTTAAAAAAATTATGACCATATTCATTTTTTTTGTCTTTATTAATGTATGTTTGTATTGTCTATCAGCATTACTAATTAAGATGCATTATATTTTATGCAGAGATTCAGCATGTTTTATTGAATATCAACTTCAGGAAACAGGCCAAGTGTAAAACTGCTATCCTTAGTAACTTAAGTGCTATAGGACAGATGCAAACCTCCTGGAATATATAGGATAGTGCTGACTACACTATATTTATAGAATATACAGTATTGGTTAGTACTGACCATGTAACCTGTATATAATTCTGGAATACAGTATATAGATTACTACTGACTGTGGCACCTTTATACCCCCACCAATACATAGGTTAGTACTGACCATCTTGTTTGTATACTGTACCTGCTGGAATATAATGAATAGTTCTATCCATGCCCACTGTATACCTCTGGCGTATACAGTTATGAGTTAGTACTTCAAACTTTACTGGCATATATAGGTTAGTACTGACCTTGTAGCTTTATACCTAATACAATATATTATTTAGGTTAGTACTGACCATGTAACCTTCTTACTGCTGGACTATATAGGTTAGTACTGACCATGTCCAATTTATACCTCCCAAAGAGAGGGATAGAGACAGGAAGGTATGGGGCAAGCCAAAGACAGAATCCAGGTGGCCATACCCTGGAACTCCCCGGGTGGCAGGATCACAGACGATACATTGCATGCGGTCCTTCTGCATGTGATGTATCACATGTGATCCCCATTTTCCACTTCAGTGAGGAGCCAAGTCTGAGATCATACGTGCAAAATTTATGAACTTCTGCTCCGATCCGATGGGACCATACATCGGATCAGATGTGAACAAAGTTCAGATTTGGCCACTTTTCACCCGATCCGTCGACCGGATCCTTCAGAATCAGGTGAAAACAGGCCAAGTTGGACCTGTGTATGGACACCCTAAGATTGGAACAAGGGAAAAGGATAGAGATGGGAGAACAGGTAAAAAGGCATTGATCCAGATGCACCAATCTTGTGATAAAGTGGAGAGTGGTAATGAACCAGCCAATCATCTTCTAACTGTCATATTACAGGCTGTGTTTGAAAAATAACAGGAGCTGATTGGCTGGTTGTTTATCACTCTCCACTTTATCACTTTTTGAAGCTTAGTGCATCTGACCCATAGACAGGGGAGATTGGCAACACCACGCATAACAGCTAGTTACTCGGCCAATGACCAGTTTCTAATACTAGCATATATACCATAATATATCACTGCACACACTGAAGGCACAGCTCCTTATTACTGCACACACTGGAGGCACCTTCTCCATTTTACCGCACACGTTGGAGATACCTGCTCCTTTTCGCCCCACACACTGTAGGCACCTGCTGCTTATTACCACACACACTGGAGGTGCCTGCTCCTTATCGTCCCACACACTGTAGGCACCTGCTCTTTACTACCACACACACTGGAGGCACCTGCTCCTTATCACGCCACACACTGGAGGCACCTGCTGCTTATTACCACACACTGGAGGTGCCTGCTCCTTATCGTCCCACACACTGGAGGCACCTGCTCCTTATCACCCCACACACTGGAGGCACCTGCTGCTTATCGCCCCGCACACTGTAGGCACCTGCTCCTTATTGTCATACACATACTGAAGGCACCTGCTCCTTATTACCGCACACACTGGAGGCACCTGCTCCTTATCGCCCCACACACTGTAGGCACCTGCTCCTTATCGCCCCACACACTGTAGGCACCTGCTCCTTATCGCCCCACACACTGTAGGCACCTGCTCCTTATCGCCCCACACACTGTAGGCACCTGCTCTTTATCGCCCCCAGTAGCGCACGCAGGGGGGGTTTCCGAGTACCCAGAAAACCCCCCAGGAGTCTAAGGGCCCCAGGCTGAAAGCTGAGGGTCCCCTCTTTCCATGAGTACAAGAATTTTTAAAATCGGACCTTGGGAACCGGAGATATCTAACTTCAAAGCAGTGGTCCCCATCCAAGCCTGTTAATTGCTCTTCCCAGTCAGATATTTCAGGTTCTTTCTGACTTACAGTTTTTCTGAGGGTATATTCCAAAAGCTGGGACTCTCCCCCTTTGATGGACACTAGTAGCTTGTCACTACTGTTCCCAGAACCAGAGATATCAGCCTTCCAGCAGCTGGTTACTGCTCCAGCTCCACACACCTGGTATGTCATTTTATATACTCGTTAGCAGATTGCTCTGCCTTCTGAACTCTGATCCCCTAGTCCCCAATAACATTTGGTAGGTAGGATTCTCTAGTTTTTATTTCCATTAAAATCTAAGAAATCTATTTCCGGGAACTGGAGATATCTGCAGTCAAGCAAGCTGTCCTCCCACCAGAAAATTATGAATAATAAGCCCTCTCCACTATACACCCCTCCTCTGCGTATTAAACATCCTCTACCACCCCGGAAGTTATGTATCAGGGCCCCTTCATTCAGCCCAATGCCCCCTTCTCCCACCTCATCTCCCACCATCTGTGCAGTAAAGGGGTAATTAGTGGAAATTACTGATCCAGGCCCTACATGCTGAGCGGTTGATATAATACCCCCTACCACCCGCGGGACATCAAAGCATATACTGAGTCACCTAAGTGTCCATCTCCGTGCTTTGCTCCGCCCCTCTGAAACCCCCTTCTGAAAATCCTGCCTTTGCCCCTGGCCCCACACAATGTAGGCACCTGCTCCTTATCGCCCCACACACTGTAGGCACCTGCTCACTATTGTTATACACACACTGTAGGCACCTGCTCCTTACTTTAACATAAAACTCACGTGAACCAAACCTATCAGTTCTGTTCATTACCTTTTTATTCAGTAATTGTAAATTCAATATAAACCTCTTAATTTATTATTAATTTGTCCGATAACCTGATTATAAAAATGTTGTTGCTTGACATGAATTCAAGTATTGTTTGTTTTTTATATTGTCTTTATGAAATATTTTTTCCAGTGCATCTGTTAAAATCGCAGGATTAAATTAATTTAAATTAGTACCTTTTCTTCAAGGGAGAGTTATAATCTATTCTGCTATTTTAATTTGAGCAGAGATGATTTATTACAACACGGTAATTAGCATTATGTAGCGGTATTCTGCTGTGGGTTATGCCTATTCTAAATGATATTTTCATAAGACTAAAAATGAAAAATGAAAACCCAGTGATGAATAACAGCGTATAAAGACACACAATGTGAAATAGGATTGTGGACAATAATAAAATAGAATATATAAATGTATTTATAATTGATAAATGTTTTACATGTGATATAGTTTTGTGCATAAATCATAAATTGTGTCCAGCAAGACAATGTAGAACTATATTACAAGTCGTTAAGCACTTTAATAATTAATATATGTAAGTATATGCATATGGCATGATCTTATAAATAACATTTATGAGCCCTCTATTGGAATACTGTGAGATTGCTGCTTAATCCATTTTTCCAAAACAAAAGCGAACAAGAAACTGAGAATGGATCAGAAAGATCATTCCTTCAGTATTTGTACTTGCATACAGAATCTTCAGGGAGAAGCTGCACGTGTTATATTCTTTAACTGAACTTTTGTACTTGCCTGGAATAAAGTACAGTACAGTTTATTATTAAAGCCTTCCAGAAATTGTTTCGGAATACATGTAAAGTGGTGGCCATACTTTATAAGATCAACTCCACGCCAACGTGGATAGTGGGGTATGAACAGTTCGGGCTGACGTGGATAGTGGGGGTTTGAAATAGAGCCTCTCCCTGCCGTACCCTGCCGCAATAATACTGAGACGCAGGAGCATCTGAGACGTACCGGCGTCTCAGACAGATGGAGCGCATCTCCGCCGGCGCCCACATGATCCCCTCTCCGCCGGCGTCCACCAGTCCAGGGGATCTGGCGGTTACCGGCACTGTGTGAGAGTCGCTCACTAGGCTTGCCATGGACGCCGGGGACAGAGCCGGGCTGCTGTGGAGTCACTACGCTAACTACGCTAGGCAGCCATTGGGCTGCCGCGGAGTCACTACGCTAAGTATGCTAGGCAGCCTTGGTGCTATGAGGAAAGTATAGCTTAGCCTACGCTGAAAACGTAGTGTAGCTGGTCGCCGTGCTATTACACAAGTACCATTTTTTTTTATTTTCTGCACATTGAGACAACACATGTCTATAATTGTTTTACAGGAAAGAATACCAGAAGGTGTTTTATAGGGTGCCGGACGTGGTCCCGACAGTCGGGATCCCGACAGTCATTTACCCGACATCGGGATCCCGACTGTCAAAACGCGACAGACAGGTGCCCGATGGCCACCCGCTATTTTCCCTCGTGGTGGTCCACGAATCCCATAGAGGGAGAATAGAATAGGTGGCAAGCGTAGCATGCCACCGCGCCCGCAGCGAGCCTGCAAGGGGCTTTGATGCGCTCACCATGCTGTCTGAGACCAGGCAGTCGGGATCCCGATGTCGGGCTAATGACTGTCGGGATCCCTACTGTCGGAACCCTATACCACACCCATTTTATATGCCTGTCAGGGTCTAAAACCGGTGACCGTTATTGTTGAGCGGTATCCCAGTGCTGAATTTGATGGACATATTTTCCTGGGACAGTTAATAAGTGATCAGTTGTGGGTGTGGTGTAGCACGTTGCCTGTCATGCAGCCTCTTTTCAATTGGTCCTCATCTTACGTCTGTTAAAAAAAAAAATTCTGTACATACTATTACTGCTCTTTTATTCTACCATTAACTTTTATTATTAATTAACATATTTTTATAGGTCTGGCCTTCTTTATGCCAATTTCTTATGTTTTATTCCATTAAATTAGAGCTCTCACCTCTCACATCAATGGCACACGGTGCTCCACTGATTCCACAGCAGTTATTCATAATGGCGCCATTTGTTCAGTCACGATACACCTTCCCCACAGTAGCACATGAACAGTTCACAGATTGCTCTGTTTTAGAAATAGTGCCACCCATTGCTCGAAAGCCAATAATCATTCCTTCATTCACACACACACACACACACACACACGATGACAAACATTAATACTGTATATTGGACTTTTCAATATTACTTTCTACAATGATTATTACTCTCCTAATTATTTTCTTTTGATTGAAGTATTTAATTAAATGTATTGTTTCTGTGTTCTTCCTTCTCTTTATAATTCCCAGTATATCTCCTGTTAGACAAGTTTAATTGTAAGGTACCTGATGTATGAATCTATTTTTTTACATCCACATAAAGAACAGTAGGTAAAATTGCTGCAGTAAACAACATTTTAAACCCTTACATCCAATTACAATGTCATTTTCCATGAAGAAAGAAATGCTGTGTTTGTCTTGCTGGAAATTCAGTCCTTAAATTAATGTCACTACAGCTTTGAGAATGCTAACAATAAACGAGTTGAAGAAAACAACTATACCCAAGAAAGCAGTTAGAAAATGCCACTGGAACTTTATATTCCATTTATTTTTTTCTTTATTTTTTTTTTTTCTTAGGTAATTGTATAACTTTTCACATTTGATGCAGAGAACTTATTTTAGTACAGTAGATACAACGTGTAAACTACCTCAGCCTGGCAGTGATGCTAACGAAAGGAGCGTGCCCACAGAGTGTACATAGTGGTTGGGTTCAAGTACCGATACATCAGGGGAGTAGTGTGCCAATTCCTAGTTCTCCTGTTGGGTGGTTCAGGCTATTGGGGAAATGCGCATTTTTTTAAATCTGGAATTCCAATCAACAAATGATTGGGATCGTCAATCATGGGATTTTTAACATGCTGGATTTTGCAGATTGTCCACAGTTAGCGGTTTTGATTGCCGAGAAGCTGATTGGATCAGCCGGAAAATAGCCTGGTTGATGTATAGCCTGCAATAGATATACTGTGATTTATTATATGCTTATTACATGATGTATTGCAGGATTGCCTACTTTTACAGTCTCCTCTCTGGGAGAACCCCGAGAAGGAGAATGTCAGCAGCACTTCTGGGGGCGGGACTGATGGAGACATCATTAGTCCCTGCCCCCAGTAATACAAATCCTGCAATTTGTGGGTCTCCGAGGAGGGGGAGGGGCTAAATAGCCGATATTTGCATATTCAGCCCTGCTCCCCTGCTCCGAAAAGCCGCGAAACGCGACAATTTAAAACTCTGCCACAGGGGAAATGCGAGGGTCCGCAGGTATCCGGGAGGGTTGCCCTCCTTTCCGGGGGGCCGGGAGGGGGACCTGATTTTTTCCGGAATGGCAGGGAGGGTAGGCAACCCTGATGTATTGACAAGTGATTCAATTTACTAATCTGTATACAGAATTATACATGCAGTCATTGTGCCCTCATTTCCCAAAACCTATAACTGCCTGTTAAATTGATTATAAAGCCATAATAATCTGAACTTTAGGACAACATTTCCCCCCCTTGAGGACAGGTGCTATGTATATGTTAATGGGCTCCATAGATTGCTATGGTTACTGTTATGCATTGGGAGTGGCTGCCGTGTAACATAAACACATCCAACGCTCAAACACTTAACTACATAATTATAATACAGCTACAATCAAACAGCAAGAAATATATCAATAATCTAAAATGTTAGGAGTATTTATTAATTTATTTATTTAGCTAATGTATACACTACACCCCAAATGCCTCTATTTACATATCTGCTTGAGCTGTTCATAGAATGTAATGAGGTTGTTGTGACTGTGCTTCTTTTATGAGTTAAGCATGGAGGCTTGAATGCAGCGCTGATGAATTAATGGAACATCTGACATAAGTATCAGCCTTGTATTTGTCATGAAGAAAGCAAACATTTGTCTCATCCTTCTGAAAGCAAATATAAAACTATCTTGTGAGATAATTAGGGCTATATACATAAATGTTCCTCAGAAGCACTTTCTGCTTCAATTGCTTTAAATGAAACAGTAAGTATACACCAAAAATGAGACGCGTGCAAACAGAATGGGTATGAAGGAAGGTTTGATTGCCTGAAATTAAAAAAAAAATCTCTAAAACGAATAAGCGGTTTTTATATATGTTTCACATAAAGTAGCTTGGCCTGTTCTCCTTTTTGATGGCACTTCCTACTGTCCAAAACCAAATCTGTGACCATTCACCCTTCAAATCCATTTCCCAAAGGTACAGATAACATTTGTCAATTAAATGAATTCACACACATGCTCCAGTAGGCAACTATCTCTGTACAGGAAAGGTCTTGCTCATCCCGGTCCTATACATTCTGCTTCTAAATCGGTTCTTGTTGGCTGGGTGGTAAATCTTTTTGGATGACTGCACTGAGCTGTGGAAATCACCTCATTTTAAGATATACAGGCTTATGTGTTATGTGTTCATGGTTGATCAAATAACAGCCTGGAAAGATTAAAAAACGTACGACTGGAGATAATAGTAGGGTGTGTAATTTTGCTCCAATACCAACTTCAATCATTGTCTTAACGTCTGTAAAAAAAAAAAAAAAAAGTAGGTGGTCGTTTGATCAACAGTATCTAGGTCGACAGTCATTAGGAGGAAGACTATTGGTCAATAGGCATT
The DNA here is from genome assembly GCF_055691185.1 of Crinia signifera. NCBI lineage: Eukaryota > Metazoa > Chordata > Amphibia > Anura > Myobatrachidae > Crinia > Crinia signifera. The sequence goes on from NC_139221.1 coordinate 87,632,424, forward strand.
AGGTCAACATGGTCAAAAGGTAGACATTAAAAAGTTCAACATGAGTTTGTCACATTTGTTTCTAAAAATACCTGTTAATAAGTTACCATACCAGCATGATGAGCAAAACATTGGGACGTGGTACACGTGGATTCATCCCGCAGTGCCAGTTCTGCTTACCAAAAGTGGCCGGGCCGGGTGAGGTTTCCTGTGTTGAGTCAAATTAAGCCGCAGGCTCCACTCCTGGTGGTGCCCAGTGTCCATGTCGACCTGCGTTGCCATAGACACAAAAATGTGTCAGCGGCCAATCAGCTCCAGACTGTCCCGTTTTAAAGCCAGCCTGTAACTTAACATTCAAGAGCTGATTGGCCGGTGATAAAGTACTAGGCACTTTATCACTTCTCCTCCCTTATCACTGTTTCATACATCTACCTCAGTGAATTTGATTTAATCATCTGTGCTCAAACATGGATATCCATAAAACCTGGACTGTTAGGGTGCCCTGAGGACCAAATTTGGGAATAACTGCCCCATAGTGATGTCATTTGTTTCCATCCTCCCCCACTGACTGTCATTACAACTTCTATCCAATGACAAAACGAAGACTGTGTATCTGAGGCTAGATTTAATAATAAAAGTTGTAATAATAATGACTCCCATATAAAACAAGCTAAATGTAGTGACTTGACCCATCTTACATTTTTCTTGATGTTTACGGTCAGTTTGCTGCTCTTGGAACTTTAGTTCTGGTACAGCGGCCAGGGCCAATACTTGATACATGTGCAGCTATGTGTTGTCTATGTCTAAATCAATATGTGGATAAAATAACATATCACGTATTAAGATGTATAGGTTTTTACTGTCAAGTTAATACCTGGCTCTGATTCTAGGTTCCAGTGTGCATTGCACGCAGAGGTGAACAGCTTCAGCTACGAGTGAAGCATGAGAAATCATTTGCAGGTTGTAGAGAAATGTAGCTTTCTTTTATTTGCCTCTATTTGTTACAGTACATTAAGTTTATTCTCCTTCAGGCAAAAGCTGGCATCTGCTTCTTTTTTGCCATTTATAGAGAACACACGAAGCCTTCATCTAAATAACATCATTATTTTCTCTGAATCACTGGTGTTGTTGATCTCAGGATGTATTTGATTATTAAATTATAATGCCGCTCTCTAGTATCTACAGTATGACCCTGTCTAAGATAAACTATTTGGCACATAATTACACATTAATAGAAAATTTGTCGTATCCAAGTTTCATCTTAGGTGTAAAACATCTAAAGGGTTTGTAACATATCTGTAAATAATTAAAATTACCATTTACGGTAATTAAGGATCACGCAATGATTTGTCTTACAGTTAACTTATGATTCATGGCATCAACAAGGATTTAGTTAAGATACAATTCTGTGAAATTGTTAACATCGTTTACACCATGTTTCTGCGGCACATAGAACTGTAGTAGTCTTATGTGTTGTGCTTGAGAGCCACTATGGATTATCTAATGCAGTGGTCAGGGAATGGGTAAATTACCCCAAATGGGGTAAAAATGAAATTCCTGGGGGTAATGGATGGTTTCGCTACTGTCTTCAGAGAAGGTCCACTTCACGGCTGTTTGAAATCTCGCACCGGGCTGCCAGCCAATAGGAGCTTGCGGCCCGGCATCCAATCAGGAGTGGTGGTGGAGGGTGGCTCGACACAATATTTCAAACAGCCACGGACCCACTCTGAAGATAGCTGGGCAGCCCACCACTTCTGCCCAGCTGTCACACTGTTTCAAATATAAACTTTTTGTACAAAACATTTTTTTATTTTAATTTATATAACAAATGTGAGCAATGCTGGCATTTTTAGCAGATATTTTGAGCATCTCTCACAGAGATGTTGGCACTCAAAGGGTTAATCAGTACAGGGCCATCTTAATGCATGGGCTTACTGGTCAGCTGCCCTAGGGCCCCACAATTCTAGGGACCTTCGAGCAGGGGTGTGCTGGTGCCCCGGAAGTTTCTTGTGAGGCTAGTAAGGATTGCTGCCCGGCTGCTTTGATTATGAATCACACAAAATCAGAGCTATTGCTAATTGCTGGGTGGCTGATAGCATGTGGAGAGACACTGCAGGAAGTTATGATTTTTTTTTTAACTTGAGTAGGGGTTGCTTTGCCTAGGGCCCCAATGCTGTTAAGACGGCCCTGAATCGGTATGAATGTAGCATTTACCCACTTTCACACGATTGGAGGCAAATTGAGGCAGTACGGATGGGGTAATGGTTAGCATTACTACCTCATAGCACTGAGGTCATGGGTTATTTTCCGAACAAGGCCCTAACTGTGAGGAGTTTGTATATTCTCCCCGTACTAGCGTGGGTTTCCTCCGGGTACTCCAGTTTCCTCCTACAATCCAAAAATATACTGGTAGGCTAATTGGCTCCCAACAAATTAACCTTAGAATGACTTAAAGGCTTAGTGCACATGCCCCTTTAGACTGGTAAAAATGTAAATTTGAACAATTATGAGGTAGACTCAATCTACTACCACCACCACAACCTTACATTTCTGTTATTTGCCTGGGTAAGGGTCATTGGGTTGACTATAAGAAAGTCAACAGTCATTAGTTTGATCACTATTGGTTGACAGGCCATAGGTCAACACATTAAAAAGGTCTACAAGGCTCAGGTCGAAAAGTTTAAACAAGCAATATGTTGACATGGAAAGGTCGACATGAGTTTTTCATGACTTTTTTGTGCCTATGTCAACATACAACATGGACACCGTATAAGTGTGCCACATGAAAAAAAAATAGAAAAAGTCATGTTGACATTTTTTATGTCAACATATTGCAGGTGTCGAACTTTTGACCATGTCGACCTATGGTATGTTGACATTTTTTATTTTTACCTATTGATAGTCAACCTATTTATTGTCGACCTTCCGATCGCATCCCATTTCCCTGAACGCTGGCAAAATACTTTGTCTTCAAAGAAAATTTCATAGTGAAAACTTTAGTGGTCAGGCTTTATTTCAACATACTTTTACATAATAGAATATACAGTACTAGCTATCAGCCCATCAAAATGACAGAACAACATAACAGTAATGTCTGCGTCGGCCATAGAGGTGAGGAGCATCCTTAGCCTTTTATCATATAGGATTTTGTTAATCAGGACCTCGTCAAGGTATACAGTATTTTTTTTTTATGTTGGTAGTATACAATACACTCTTTGCATGTACTGTACTGTTAATTAATTAATTTATTTTTGACCAAAGAGCAATCTATGGATTGTGAACTCATTGCCATATGGGACGTATCATCTCAACGTTCTGTTAAAAGCCATGAAACCAATGTCCATTTTAATTTACATCTTACAACCTCATTTTTGGGCAGTGATTACCACTGTCACATTGCCTGTCTTTTTGTGTTATTGTCAGCATGCATAGAAATCGCTTTGTGGCTGTGGACATTTTAGGACTATATAATGATTTCCTTGTATCTCCAGCCAGTTGGCGATAACCAATGTAACCTGCTGGAAATTAAGGTTACATGTTCCCAGGTGGGTATCTCAGACTTACAGTAATCAATATTTGATGCTGATAGTGCTAACAGTTTACTCCAATGAAATATGTTGACTGGACTGAGAAAAATCAATGCCTGGAAATGAAAAACAAGCGTCAAGCTGAACAGGCCCTTCATGTGTCTTTGATGCTTAGAGGCTGTGCAGTATTTACTGCAAGTAGAGGAGTCATTTTCTCAGCTACAATATGCATAAAAATAATACTAGAGGAAAGTCGGATTGGTCTTTATCTGCTTTGGAGTAGAAAGATAATACGAATTATCACTTTTCTCTGAAGTAGAACAAATGTAATTCACACAATAAATGATTTATAGTCTTATTGACGTGAGTTTTACGGTAATCATTTGAGACATGAAAAATCAAGTAAAGAAATTATGATGGACATAAGTTTGGGCATATCGATAAATGTTTATACTGTATTTGCGGCAAAATTAAATGTAGATGACCTTCATGTTTTAGTTCGTATAATTAAGTATAATAGTTTTATTTACTTATTAATTTTGGTGCGCTTATGTATACTAAACCAACTTATAGTTGGTGCTACATGCTATTATTGTTTTTTGGAAAGGCGTATCACCAACAATATTAGGACATTGTTCCTTAAACCTCATACCCTAGGTGACAATCCCTGATTTTATAAATGTTTGTTTTTCTGTTGCAAAATGCCAATAAGAGAAAAAAAAACTGCTTTACAGTACCCCATTTGTGCACAACATAATACTACAGTATAATGTCTGGACACAATTACTGATATATAGCTAGTCTCATTTGATAAATACAGATGCAAATACACAATAAAAGTACTCATTGAGTTAAATTGATCAGATGTGTTCCCCTTTAAAAAACAATATGGGAATCCATGGTCGAGATGTGGACTGATTGTAATTTTCAAATAAATACTCATGTATATCAAATGAATAATGTGACTAGATCACAGCAGCCATACTTGTACTATGCTGTACTTGCATAACCCTGACATTTTATTGAATAGACACTGTGCACCTGCTGAGCCTCAATATAATTAAACTATAATACAAAAATAACATTTTAATTAAAGACCAACCAATACTAGATTAAATAAGAAAAAATGTAATAAATATTAAGGGGGGTATTGAAGTATGTGACATTTTTTTCGACTAGTTGAGAAATCTGCCATTAAAAACATGGTTCGATGAATACTCCCGATCCACGTCCCAAATTGGGGCATCATGGACCCTTCATGTTTTCCAGGCCATAAATGTGACAGATTGTGCACCTAGCAGGTTACCTAAAAAATGTGAACTTTTAGGGGTCCTTGGGGGCTGAGTCTCACAACCACTGATGTAAAACTAAGGATTCAACGCATTTAAACAACCATATAATTAAGAATCCCTTCCAGTGTTCATGGTGAAGTTGTGTTTAGTACACTGTCTATAATCCATGCTCAATTGATGACCCCTGGTTCTTATTACAGAAACAATGTTTACTTAGTAGGAGAATGAGCTCCTGCTATTAGTCACTACCCACTGTGGTTTCTCCGGTTCTTGTGGCAAATCTAGAAGTTGGTGTTCAATAATTGGACCTATCATCACACAACAGTTTAAAAGTAAATGTAACATGGTGTAAGAAAAGAAGCAATGATAAATGGATTTGTGAATTTTACAATTTTAGATTGGAGGTGAAAAAGACTTGAAAGACAATTTCCATTTTGTGGCGTTAAGGGTTTTTTTTTTTAACCCCCATAAATTCACCATCGGTACTCTCATGCTTGAACCCTTAACACTTAACTATAACTTATCTACAAATAACGACACGACACAAGTGCTGGCGTTTCAAATAACGAATGTCAAATTTATTTCGACAACTGACTAATGACTATAAATATTGGTGGCGGCACTAAAGAACGGTCAGATTAAAGAAAAGAGGGGTGGGGTAGGATCACCATACCATTCACACACCGCTGGTGACCAACTCTCCCAGCCAACCACCCGGGTCGGTGGTGGCAGCCATCTTCCGTGCATAGAAGTATGGCTCGTGACAATCGATGCCTGGAGAGCTCACCCACTAACCTACACACATTCCATCTACACAATTGACCGTTCTTTACCGCCGCCTAATGAAGAAAAATAGAGACAGAAGAATAGGGATGGGAGGGTGGGAAAATTCTCCAAGAGAGGCTGAACTCCCTGGTCACAAGACCCTTCTAACCCTCTACTCCTCCCCTTGCACCCATTGGCTGCCAGACGCAGCACACTGTCCCTTCATTAACTGTTTCCTAGCCTGCAGCATGATAGCCCTTCGGTGATTTATGTCACCTCCTGCCTAATCAGCCATCGGTGTTACTTAAATTCACCATCGGTACTCTCATGCTTGAACCCTTAACACTTAACTATAACTTATTTACAAATAACGACACGACACAAGTGCTGGCGTTTCAAATAACGAATGTCAAATTTATTTCGACAACTGACTAATGACTATAAATATTGGTGGCGGCACTAAAGAACGGTCAGATTAAAGAAAAGAGGGGTGGGGTAGGATCACCATACCATTCACACACCGCTGGTGACCAACTCTCCCAGCCAACCACCCGGGTCGGTGGTGGCAGCCATCTTCCGTGCATAGAAGTATGGCTCGTGACAATCGATGCCTGGAGAGCTCACCCACTAACCTACACACATTCCATCTACACAATTGACCGTTCTTTACCGCCAAGCTAGGCCCTAAGCCGCAGCACCGCCACCAACCAGAAAAATTCTAGCACCAGCACCTTAACCATAAAAATATATCGTCCAAAAACATTGCCACACCTTCCGGGCTTAAATGCACACCGTCTTTCCTGTAAAGCTCTTCCCTCCGGAAAATGATGCCATCATGGCGTATGACACCACCCCCATTTTCCAACATATATCTTTCAACGGCTGCATTCACCTTCTTGCGGGAGCTATCGACCCGTGGGCAAGATCGCGCTGACCTCCATACACGCCTGGGAATCATGGCGGACCAGACTAGTTTACAAAATGGCCAGGCCTGCGCTACAATATGCAGATCCCGGATGATAAGGGACCGCAACTCCAGTGTCGAAGACTGTCCGACATCATTGCCACCTAAATGTACTACCAGCACTCTGGGGGTGCCGAATCTCCGCATTGCCCCCGACAGTTGCTCCCGCAATGCACACCAACGCATCCCTCTCACACCTAGCCACCGCACCATCCTTGCTTCCGGATACATGCACACGTCTGAGGCCAAGGGTGACATCGAGGCCCAATGGACGAACGAATGCCCCAAGACCCACACGCTCCTGACATCCTGCCGACCTGCAACAGGTTACAATGATCACGACCAATACCAACAAATACAACTCAAACAATCATACAAGGGAAAGAGAAAAGTTGTTTGGACCATGGCACCAGATCTTGAGGCACAAAACACACAAACCCCCGGAGTAATCTATCAAGTACGCCATGACAAATTAGAGATCAGCCGAATTGTGCCCCCGGGGGAAATGTGAACACACCTCAAGACCCCCATAGTAGGTTGGCGAGTGCTTATGCTTCCAGTGAACCATGATCCGGTAAAGTGACAGCAAGAGTTGGCCGAATGTACCTGCGAAAGACTGCGGAGCGCCATCGGCCCAGAGACTGAATCTCTGCGTCGGAGCGGCCCCCCGCAGCTGCAGACGTAGCAGCCCCGATCCGAAAGGAATGAGACCCAAACTCCTTTGGATCGAGGCCCAAGGCCCCCAGCGCCCGGCCCAGGACATGACAGAACTGGTATCTAGTAAGCGGGGACCCGTCTTCGTGCATCAACCATGCGCCCGGGCGGTCGGGGCGCACCGGTTGGAAGGCCAGGGCCAACTCCACCGGGCACGCCCCTTCCACTGCACATGGGAGCAGCGACAGCCACCGCCCCCTACCAGCCTGATCGGTCTTGGACCGTCGCATATGACACAACACAGCATCCCCTTGGACCACCACATCGGTCACGTCCAAAGGCGACGGGGCAGACCTGGACGGTGCCACCAGCTCTCCGATCCTAAAGGCCCCGTGATATGCCATTGCGTATGCCAACCGGAACAGCAGCACCTCGTAACGAGGGTAGCATATTTCCCGGAGGGCACCCAGCAGCGGTGGGAGCAGTGCGATATCGATCGGACGCCTTCGGTCAGATACTGCCGGAGTGGCCCGCTGCCAGCCCCTCAATGCCCTAGAAACCAAAAATGACTTAGACGGGTCAGCACGACCATACAGCGAAGAAAAGAAAGAGACCCCAGACAATATCCGCCTAACCGCGGCAACAGAAAAATTAAGTGAATACATGTGCCAGACAAAGGCCAACATAGCCGCCCCAGGCGTCTTACCTGCCTGCTCGGAGGCTAGCCTGAATTCCTCCCACTCATGCCACCCTGCTTGGTAGCATCGCAGAGTCCTGGGCGCGATGGCCCGCATGGCTAAACCCTCCATGCCGGCCTGATCATCTGCCAAACATAAGGGGGACAGGGTTCACCAATCACACTCGCATTAGGGGCCAAGGTACGAAACCGGGCCCAATCCCCCCTAGAGAGCGCATCAGCAATGGAATTCTCAACCCCAGGTACATGCTTTGCAACAAACTGGATGTTCAGCAGCAAGCAACGCAAAACTAAACGCGAAAGCAAACGCAGCACTGGGATAGAGGACGAGCCCTGACGATTTATCGCCTGTACCACCCCTAGATTGTCACACCAGAAAACTATGCAGGAATCCTTCAGGCTATCCCCCCACAGTTCGAGAGCTACCACTATGGGGAATAACTCCAGCAGTAGCAGATTTTTCGTAAGGCCTTCAGTCGCCCAGTCCACGGGCCATGGGGCGGCGCACCATGACCCGTGGAGGTATGCTCCAAAACCCGCTCCGCCAGCAGCATCCGTGAACAGTTCCAATTGAGCACTGCTACGCCGAGGGGCCGGCCATATCAGTACCCCATTGAAGTGTTCCAAAAAGGAGCTCCAAATCCGGAGATCCCTTTTTAATTCCGCAGATAATCGCACAAAATGCGACGGATGACGGATCCCGGCCATAGCGCGCTCGAGCTTTCTGCAGAAAACTCGTCCCATGGGGATCACCCTGCAAGCAAAGTGTAGTAATCCGAGCAGTGACTGCAGCTGGCGCAATCTAAGCTTGCCTGCGCACAAAGCCACCGAGACAGCCCCTTGTAGCCGTTCGAGCTTATCAAGGGGGAGCCTGCAGCAGCCGCATAACGTGTCGATCTCTATGCCCAGAAATGAAAGACAAGTAACCGGTCCTTCGGTCTTTTCGGCGGCTATGGGCACCCCGAAAAAACCAAACAGCCTCTGTAACACCCCAAGTAGCGCTGCGCAACGCGGAGAACCAGCCGGTCCTACGCATAAAAAGTCGTCCAGATAATGCGCCAAACCCCGCTCACCCGACTCCCTCTGCGCGCACCAGTGCAAGAAAGTGCTAAATTGTTCGAAATAAGCGCAGGATATCGAACAGCCCATGGGCAAGCACCTATCCACGTAATAGCCCGTGGGTAGCCGAAAGCCCATGAAACGGAACGAGTCCGGGTGCAGCGGCATCAGCCTAAAAGCCGATTCTATATCAATCTTTGCCAGCAACGCCCCTGCGCCGAAACCTCGCACAATGGCCAAAGCCTGCTCAAATGACTGATAAGTGACCCGGCACAACTCCTCGGGAATTGCGTCGTTCACCGATGAGCCCGGAGGGTGGGATAAGTGCTGGATAAGTCGAAACTTACCCGCCTCCTTTTTCGGGACCACCCCCACCGGGGAGAGCACAAGCTCCCCGACAGGGGGAGCCGCGAAAGGTCCCACCATCCTCCCCAAACCTACTTCCTTGGACACTTTCTCGAGCACTACCAGGGGCATTTCCATAGCTGACTTTAAATTCCTGGGGGACGCCGTGTTCACCAAGCCTCTAATAGGGAGGCGGAAGCCAACACGGAATCCCTCCTCCAGGAAAATTGCGCTGGGTCTATCCGGGTACTCGCTCAACCATCCAGTCATGCGATCCACCCGAACTGGGGAGGGGGCCTTACTGAGGAGCGGCCCCGGCACCGGGCCTGGGGGGAGCCCCTCCCTGCCTACCGCGGTTGCAATCCTTGACGGGGTGTGGACCCCAACAGCGGGCGCAGGCGTGTTTAAATCTGCAGCGCATCCCCAAGTTACAGCCGACCCCGTTAAAACCAAAGCATCTACCCGCGGGTGCTCCACCCGCGCCTCCTCGAAAGGGGGGAGTGGCCCGTCTAGCCACCACACCAGCCGCTGGCGGCGGAGGTGTAGGTGCAGGAGGAGGGGGGGGGGTGTTGGGGCGGAGGACACGGGCCTTTTTCCCACCCACAATTCCACATCTTTACACCCGAAGTCTATGATGGCGGACCCCGACTGTTTATGACGGAAATCCTCATCATAGGACTTCCATGCCGTGCCGCCATCTGACATGAACATTTCGTGTATCATGTGCATATAGCGCACCATGTTCATGTGCTCTTGCGGCCTGGTTTCAAGATAGCAGGCCGCAAACATGAACAGCCCTGACTGCCAGCGCTGATAAGTGCAATAAGCCGCCTCCCCTATGCCCCCTTTTCTCTTCGCTGCGCGATAGTCTTTTTCCGCCTGAGCAGTCATTGTGAAAAAACTCACGTATTTTCCCTCGATGATCCGATCCCGCACGCTCTGCCGCAGACCCCTGCACACGGCTGTATAATCGCAGCGCACCACGTTACCTTTGGGGTAAAGCGGGGAGCCAGAGCTCCCGCTGGTCGATCGCGAGTAGCGGCGTCGCCGTCTAGAATGTCTATGCCTACGCCGCGACCTACGACCCCCCTCCTCCCCCGACGTCACTGAATTGGACCCGGAAGAAGTGGATGTGTGTGACCTACGCCTGCGACGCTTAGCCTTACGTGCAGACCTACCTGATGGTTCTGCCACAGCGACCGCCAACGTCTGGGCCAACGGACTGGACGTGCCTCCGGAACCGACCTGCAGACCGGACGTCGATGCCTCTTCAGCCGTTGGGACTGCTGGTACTGCCGCCGACGGCACAGGAACCACACCTTGATGGAATGACACACCGGGGAGCTGCGCAGAGGAGCTACTCGCTGGCGGGGAGCGCTGCGAAGGCTGACTTAGCAGGGGGACTAATACTGAGACCAGTTGTCTCCACCTATCGTCCGCCTGCATAGCCTCAACCGGTGGCTGCGCCGGCATAGCCGACACCCCTGCCCCCGCGATGTTTGTGGGACCTGCCTCTCCCCCGATCCTAGGCAGTAGCCTGGCCCTCCTCAGCCGCTGTCTTCTGGCCGCCTGCAAATGGGCCCTAGCCCACGCGGTAGTAGGGGGTGGGGGGGGGGGTTCACCGCCTCCCCACTAACCCCTGAGCTTCCCCTAATCCTGGGCCCCACTCCTGCAGCACGGCCAGCAGGTGGAGCATTGCCCCTGCTTCCTTGGTTTGTGGCTCCTAATCCCCCAGCTACACGCTTTGCCAGCAGGGGGATGCCAGAGGGGCGCCCTGCACCTCTCCCAGGGCCCCCCCCACGTGCTATGCCCCTGCAGGCCCGCCCCCTGCTGTTTGACTGGCTTGCAGCCTGGCCTGATCTTATTCCAGCCGCGGGCCTAGCGCCCGCTGCTGCACGACTCCCAGCGCTGCTGGCATTATTATCTGCCCTGCTCCGCGCAGCACTGCTGCGAGCCCCCCTCCCGCTGCTTCCCCGCCTGGGCGCCGTTGCCGGGGGCCCGCTCGCGCCGCTAGCGACGGAACCCCCGGCCGCGTCATCAGCGGGGGACGCGCGCCCACGTGTTACACGCGCGGCTGCCGTCCCCGCTCTCCCAGCGCCCGCAGGACGCCTCTGACCACCCCGCCGGGAGCCTGGGGAAGCTCCGGCGGCGGGTGACACTCGCCCAGCGTTCCCAGCATCCGCCAATCGGGCGGGGGGACGGATCACACGGGCAGGACGGGGCATACTACCGCTGACCGCGCGCTAAGGTGAGAGGATAGGAAAGACTGTTATAGCAAGAGGGACAGAATAGGTAGAGAAAGAAGGAATTTTGGAATTAGAGAGAGAGCCCTAAACAATTAAATCAGGAGACAGGCAGTAATGCGACTCACCAGTCCCCAAAATTCTCCAAGAGAGGCTGAACTCCCTGGTCACAAGACCCTTCTAACCCTCTACTCCTCCCCTTGCACCCATTGGCTGCCAGACGCAGCACACTGTCCCTTCATTAACTGTTTCCTAGCCTGCAGCATGATAGCCCTTCAGTGATTTATGTCACCTCCTGCCTAATCAGCCATCGGTGTTACTTTCTCACTGAACCCCCTCCCCCAGATTATTTTAAAGACACTTTACTGTAAGAGGGTATATGGGTTAAAGAGTAACAATAGAACATTGGGGCATCTCCAAATGGTCCTCAGAGGCCCAATTTGTTTTGTGGGTTTTTTTGCCTGCCAAGTGGAGACTTGGGGAGACCCAGTAGCCAAGTTTATGAATGTTGGGGAGATTGTCCCCTTATCAGTCCCAGTGCTCTACTTCATCCAGTGTTTATAGCATAAATTATCAAACAAAGCAGGGGTTGGCATCACTTTTTAGGAGTTTGGATAAAATGACAAAATGATGAGTAGATCTTTGTTAGTAGCCAGTGGCAGAGCTGTTTTCCAGTGTAAAGGTGCCCATACACTAGTAAGATTTATCTGCAGATCTGGCTGGTTGGAACAAGAACATGGTTATGGATGAGTGACAGTTTGTCAGTTTTCCAGCATTTCCAAGTAAATGGTCAACTGTCATTTGCTCTCATCCATCACCATGTTTTTGTTCCAACCAGACAGATCTGCAGATAAATCTGCGTGTGTATGGCCACCTTTACACCTGCAATCTAAGATGCTAAATTAGCCAGTGAATAGAAAAAATACAAATGGAAATCATGTACTGTCTAAATGTGTACACAATTATATTCTACTATTAAACTTATCATATTGCTATAGCAATACAGTGTATCTGTGGGAGATATATAGTCCTTCAGGTACCTTAATGTAGAAGCTTATCCTGCCCACTGCTTTTCCATACACGGCTGACATCATTGGTATTGTAGCTTACACATACTCCATGCTGAGTGCAAAAGATCAGCCTGAGGCAGGTGCCCCATCTCCGCATCCAAGCCGGAAATGAGACGGAAATCAGCTTACACTCCAATGACACTTCCAGAAGACAAATTACTTCCATGCGACCATCCACCAAATGACCATTTCAAATACAGAGTTGTTCATACATGCTTGCAATTTCCAGCAATGTTTAGGTGCATGCTGCTGTGGATGTGCGGTCAGAGAGTTCTTTCTATGGATGGCCGATATCCGATAGACCTGTGCACTTTTCCACTTCTGTCTCACTAAGAATCAGACCCATTATGTTAACTAGGGTAATACAATGTGGTATAATGTGAATAGGATAAAATACAATGTGGTATGATGTGAATAGGACAACTGGTATAGTAGGTACAGTATCCTGTCAGTTTTTCAAACCCAGCCTCTAACACATGGGTCCTCAAACGGCGGCCCTCCAGATGTGGTGAAACTACAAATCCTAGCATGCCTTGCCACAGTTTTAACACTCCCTCATAGCAAAACTGTGGCAAGGCATGCTGGGATTTGTAGTTTCACAACATCTGGAGGGCCGCAGTTTGAGGACCCATGCTCTAACATGTAAATTATCACTCTCAACTTTATCACTTAAGTCCTAATACATTTGGCCAAATGTGAATTAGGATATAACTATGAGGAATAAAATAAACTAGGGTATTAATTTGGGCATGACATGAAAAAAAGCTGCATAGAAGGCTGCTTGGTTTGCATAAAATGTTGCGGATGGGCCAAAAACATTCTAGTGACAGCCCCTGCTCATAACATACATACTATATATACTATTTTCTGTAGGTTATCCTTAAAGTTACATTTTTATCCAAAGTAAAGCCTAACTTTTCGAAACTCCTTTATTCTTTAACTCTTTCCTTTGTTTTATGCATCGGCAGCGCATCGGACTCGTTAGCCCTAAAAAGCCGACAATTAATATGCGATATGGCTTCTGATGTTCACTATATCGGGAACATCGGAAGCCATATCGCCCCCGTGTGTACACACCATTAAAATTAGGCTGTTTTTTTTCTATGTTTATTTACTGAACCTTTTGAGTTTTCCTTTGGCCTTATTTTTTGTGACCTAAAATGTATCTACATGAATTTCCGATGCCAGGTGGCCTTGTGACTTGTCTACATCTTTTCGATGGAAATTCCTATCCTGCTATGTCTTAATAAGCCTGCATATCTTAGTGTCATCAGCAAATATGAGCACCTTATCTCCTGGACGTCTACAAGGTCTTTAATAAAGAATAAATTGAAAAGGACAAGGACAAAACCATCTGTTTTGTTCAGACTATAATTTGGTAAACAAAATTCATTGTTTTCAAAGGTAACTGTTACACAATTGTCCGTCCTCCTCTTGCTGTCCTCTCCTCTTATCTCTGTCCCTCGCTTTCTCTAAGTAGGGACTGACTTATCTGTGTTATTGCAAATACACAGAATAATGTAGAGAGCGGGAGAGAACATTCCAATAATATGCCCTTCGTGGAGTTTGCAAAGAAAAAAGTTGCAAAATTTGAAAAATAAATATAAAAAAACAGTAAGTCAAGCAGGGATTTGTGTACTAAGTATAAAATGGTATATGATTGGGTTCAGTATGATTTGCCGCCAGCCGCCAGAATGCCATCAGGAGTGAGAGAGCAAAGAGGCCCCTTGCAGGCATGGTAGATCATTTCGACAGCTACAAGGGTCTGTTCCCCTTCTATGGGTGTCGTGGACCCCCACAAGGGAGAATATACTCTGTGTACCTGGATTCCAGCTGGTGGTAATGTCAGCAGTCAGGATTATGGCGTCAAGATTATGACCGCCTGGATCCCGACTGTCAGCATGTTAACTATGTACCATTTCATTACATGGTCTTTTAAACCTGCAATACTACATGTGACTGTTAAACAATACAGGCTCCTTGGGTATTGAAAGAGTTAATCATATTCCAGGCCGTTAGAGTGTAGAAAACATTAGTATTGTATATGGTATTGAGAAGCACACATAACCCCCAAGGCACTGCTTTCTTGGCAGCGCTAAGACTTACAAGGTGAGTATATCTTTTATATTGCTGCTTTAATAAGATTATATTGTCTCTGAACAATAGTGTCTGCAGAATGTTTGTTTTAATAGAGTGGTTTACATTAAAGTCCTTTCAAAATGTAATTTGGAAAATCTTTCAGGGTAGTCAGTAACATGACTATCACAAGCAATGCCTAGATATTACTTTCACCAGTACTGTCTCTTGTTTGTGACCTGGCTAGCACATCCATTTAATTGTAAGGTTTGGCACAGCTGGCACAGATGGCAGTCTCTTATTACCATGTTGAATATTTCAACCTTTTTGCAATATTCTTCCTCACAATTTTGGTCCTAAAATGATCCCTTGACCATTTAATATCATCCCTACCAGCTTCCTCCCTCCAGGAGATGCAGGTTGCCACTGTGTAAGGTGTATTGAACTGCCACCTGTGCCCCCACCCCCCCAATGCCAGCATCACACAGAGGGGGCAAGATCATAATAAAGCAATTCACTGAGAATCATGTCATCATAAACCATGATTTCATTAGGAATTGGCCAGGATGTGATCAGGTGACTTGCTCCATGTGGTTCAGGAATGCATGGCTTATATTAACAGGCTATTACTGCACTTGTCTGGGTTACAGGAGTCATGTGTTAGACAGGAGAAGGAAAGATTTATTAGTCACAACCTTCCAGCTGTACATGCTGATCCTTTCTTATGACAGTGATCATTGGCGCAACTTTGTTTACTGCCATAGATGCCAGCATATTAGTGTTTGTGAACAGCTCTCAGCATTAAACTGCTCTCCTTCTGTCATTGATCCCTGTTAAAAGCATGCACCAATCATTTACAGAAAACATTTGCAGTCCTCTAACTGTTAACAGTGATTATTTAGTGCAGTTCTGTACAATAGAATATTCTTTGTGGCAGTTCCATAGGCACAGTGTTCCATTCCTGTATAGGCATATTACAGCTCAGTAACAGTTTGACTTATGTCAATGTTTTGTTTACGGTGCTCCTTAAGCCTAAAGAAGAGAACAGTAATGGGGGTTATTCTGGTTCACTCCTTCTAGCAAGTTCCTTCTTAGATGGATAAAACCATGTGTACTGCAGGTGGGGTAGATGTTACTTGTGCAGAGAGAGTTAGATCTGGGTGGGGTTTTACTTCAAAGAGAGATCTATATTGCAGTGTAAAAATAACACCCAAATCTAACTTTCTATGCACATTTTACATCTGCCCGCATGCATTGCACATGGTTTTGTCCATCTAAGAAGGAATTTGCCAGATACAGTGAACCAGAATAACCCCCAAGTCAAGTGCTCAATTACACTATGACACCTCAGCAGATACAGTAGGCCTTTTAGGAGGCTTGTCCCTTGTGGGATCTGGTGGGCTGGGGCAACATTAAACAATGATGATGATTTTCAGAATAGGCTATTTAGTGTGACAGGGGTAGTGCTACTTAGGGGAGTCCAAAGCACTGATTGACACCCCCCCCCCTCTCCATGATACAGTCTGAAGCTTTTTTGGGGGGGGGGGGGGGGGATGTCCCCTTACTTAGAAATAGCACTGGTAAATGATTGCCGCTCACTGTTACATTTCTCCTAATGTCTAGGTCAAAACTTATTAGGTCAAAACTCATTAGGTTGACGGCAGAAGGCCATTATTGACATAAGGTCAACTCATGCAAAAGGTTGACATAGGCAGGGTCGGAACATGAAAAGGTCTACATGAGCCTCACTTTTTTTGTGTCAATGTTGATAGCTGAACACATGAACCCCCCAATTAGTATACACCTACCTGAACTTCAATCGCCATGTGTTGGGCCAAGTGCCTATACAGTACCCAATCAGAGGCCATGTGTATGAATAAGTCCAAAAAATGAAGAAAATTGTGAAAAACTCAGGTCAAACTTTTCAAGTGTCTAATAATGCCACGTTAACCTATTGCTTGTTTGTCTACAATCCAGATACTGTCCTATTGTTCTGTCTGTCTCTCTGTCTGTCTACCTATCTGTCTGTCTACCTACACACATGCCTCTAGGTTAGCTAGATTTGTTTATATTGAGTGGAAATGTTTATTTCCTCCAACAAGTTAGACGCTTCTTCTTTCCGCTGCAGTTCAACAAGCTGTGAATGTTTACAATGTGGCTCATAGCTGACTCCAGCTAATGTAGTGTGCCGCTTCTACAAACATGTAATCTATCTGTAATTGCACAATGCAGATGTAAGGTAATGTTTGGCAAATGCAGACTCATTTTACAGATGCTCACCAGTCTGCCGAACTGCTATTCTGTGTCCATGCAGCGTTCCTGATGGTTCTGATCCCCTGCTTCTAGCTCTTGCTTGTTATAAGTCAACTCTATGTGGAGAAGCGGTGTGTGCAATTATTGCAGAATCTATAAAAATGTAAAGCAGAGAGAAACGAATTTAGATGAAAATCCCCAGAAGAAATCACAGAGACAATAGCAACCAGTAAAGATATAGGACGCACATTTCTATGAGGACAGGAAATCATAATAAACAGACAAATAAGCAATAGAACATCATGTTATAGCTATAAGGAGGTTGTATTTAATGCATACTCGCCTACTTTTAAACTCTCCCAGAGAGGAGACTGACTGCATCACTTCTGGGGGCAGGGGCCTGATGTAGACATCATCAAGCCCCACCCCCAGCACTGATACCTCCCCAATTTGCGGGACCCCGAGGAGGGGATGGGGCTACATGGAACAATTAGCATATTTAACCCGCCCCACCCCGTGAAAAGACGCAAATTGTGGTATTTCAAGGAGGCGGACTGGCAGATGCGGAGGGTGAGGGAGGATTGCCCACCTTTATGGGGGGCAGGGAGGGGGACCCGATTTTTGGCATCCTCCCGGCCAATCCGGGAGGGTAGGCAACCCTGATTTAATGTATTGTATTTCATACAAACACTATGTACTTGCTAGTTGCTACTGTATGTTGCAGGCCCCACCCACAGCGGTGGGCAGGGCCAAGAGGAAGGCAGGTAGGTTGTTCTTGGACTTCTGACTTGGGGCCTGATTCAGGTTTGTTCGGTAAGCTGCAAGCACCTGAGACGCCCCCCCCGGGACCCCGCATTACCATGCAAGGGGATGTGTAATGAAAATACATCCTCTCACATGCCTCCACTGCAGGAGAAATCATTTCATGGTCGAATGATGTCTCCTTCCTTTGCACATAGAAATCAGTGAAAACTGACTTTTAGATGGGGCGGGCATCGGCACGCCCGTGTAACCATGGGAACGGCCATAAAACGCTGGCTGTTCCCAGGGGAGATAACTCTTACCGTCGTCCGTCCCTCTCTCCTGCAACGAACTGCCCAGCGAGTGTGTAACTCACTGTGGGGTAGATTTATTAAGCTCGGTGAAGTGATAAAGTGTCTTGTTTTTAGCACCGGCCAATCAGCTCCTAACTGTGAAGCTACAGGCTTGGTTTGAAAAATGACAGGTAGGAACTGATTGACCAGTGATAAAAACCATACACTTTATCACTTCACCGAGCTTAAGAAATCTACCCCTGAGGCCGTTCATTGTCGCGGTCTGCACATGCGCAAATATGTGCTTGCACATGTACAGACCCCTAAATATCAGATCGGGCCGAATTTGGCCTTTTCCAAATGAACTAGAATCTCCCCCTTATATTGATGTTCTTCATGAGTAGTAGTTTTTCAGATGTGTCATAATACACCTATCAATCATACGCCATAACACAACTGTCCTGCCACATCTGCAATGCTGTGCCTGGCAACCATTGCATATTCAGTCAGCGCATGATGTAGAACAGCGGGAGAGTCATACTACTTTCTGTCCACTAGATGTCCTCTTTCCTTAAGTACATGGCACATGCGTAAATGGTGCTTCTTAGTTTTTAGATATTTTACAGTGGCTCAGAACTTTCTGCACACCATTTTTGTAAATTGTCACAATCATTTTGTAGACTGTTGCAGGCCTCCCATTCATATCTATGGTGAGTGTGTGCAAATATTTCAACCCATGCTTGCCAACAACAAGAAATGGTGCAGATTGCAGCATACACTGTCTCACACAGAATATATTTAGCCAGTATACAGTGTATATAAGAAAATTATTCAAAATTATTATTAATAATAATAATAATAATAATAATACTCCTTCCCCTGTTGCCAGTGGATACACTGGTTTAAAGAGCAGGATTGCACGTGTTAAACCGCAGATGCCAGCCTTTCCGGGCACAAAGGGCCTTCTGGCACCTGTAAAAAATATATAAAACAAATGACAGACACACTGTAGAGAGAAATCATTTATTAAATACATATTCCCCCAGACACCCATTTATTATATGGGGTCTTGCACTTGGGTCCATTTGAAACCTGGTTTACTGCATGTTCACATCAGCAACACTTTACGGTACTACATGATTGGCCACCAGTCAGGGCTTGCTATACTTCAGAGCCATTCTACCCATCGGTAGTGTATACAGTACTGTAGTTTTCATCAGCGCAGCACTGTCTACTTAGCAGATAAGCTACGTACTGCACGGTGTTGTGGACCCTCTTACATCTTATAGCGCCTACCCGGGGCTTTGCTGCAAAGTTTACATAAAAAAGAGATATATTTGGCGCGACAGTGTATGAGGGCACATTTGTTATAGTATTGTATACAACTAGGTTAGTTTTTTTTTAAATAAAGGGACATTTTTTATTTATTTTTATTATTTAGACATCAAGGAAAATCCTACTCAATGATGATGGGTTTCAGGGGCTGAAACATACAATTGATAACATTTAGCCCTGGAAGAACAACATTCATTTCCATCTATTTAAAATTGATGAAAATTGACCTTTATATATATATAAAGTCTTTGGCAACCCTATATTTACCCAGAGATGAAAGAAAGAATATACTGAAGAGCAAGTATACATTTGTACATGATGCCGTTACTACATACTTGCCGACTTTTCGGATAGCCTCTCCGGGAGAAGCCCGGAGAGAGCAGCCGGATCTTCAGGCAGAGGTTTCCCAAATACAGGCAAACGCTGCGATTCAGGGTCCGCGAGTAGGGGGCGGGACTAAAATGACGCGATTTGCGTATTTTTAGTCCCGCCCCTTGCCGCGGACCCATGAAAAACCGCTAATTAGTGCGGTGCAGGGGCTGCCAGGTAAAAGCAGGAGGATTGCCGACCTTCCCGGGGGGCCGGGAGGGGGACCCGATTTACCGGAGCATCCTGGCAATTCCGGGAGGGTAGGCAAGCCTGCATTAGTAATTTAGCGTGTAAGAAAGTGATTCAGTCCTGCTAGCTGTCCTGCAAGTGTTCAGAGCCCAGCGAACAGGTAAATGCCGCCCTGCCGAGTTCCCACCCCCCGTGCGTTCTCAGCCATGCACACAGGGGGAACGGCACTCAACGTTGAATGATTTTCCCCATGTATTCGGATGGCCAGCTTGCACATGCGCACTGCGTACCATGCGCATGCACAGTCATTGGATTATTGGACGGGCTGCGATTTTGCCGCCCATCCGAATGGGTCTGAATCCGGCTCTTACTTCTGAGTGCAGTATCATTGCTGCGTAAATACAGATTGTTTCTCTCCCTTCAGCTCACTTTGGAAATGTAATCCAATTGTTTTCACTCATCTGTTTTTGGTAATTAATTGCCAATATGGCATATGAGTGCTGATATGCAAATAATATGATACACTGTGCTAGAAGCACTATAGCAGACAGACAGCGACACCCCAGGCAGGGAAGAGGAACTGCATGGGATTTCAAAGTTGGCGGGTGCTAGAATGAACACTAGTATATGTTCAACTCAGTAAATAAAATAATTATTGGAACATAGAAATTGCTTAGTATATTTACCCCGCAAATCTTCTTAAAGCCCTGTACACACACATCGATTTGCTTTTGATTCGATGTTAGATTTGATTTTCTATTAGATCTAGCATTAGATCTTTCCATTCGATTTGGCATTAGATCTGTACTTTTGCATTAGATAATGAATTTGAGGTACTTATGAGTTATCTGGGCGCCCGATTTTTTGATTGTATGCCTTAAGTTAAGGCATACAATCAGATGCGATGCGATATCGCATCGCATCGCATCGCATGCGACCATCGGATGCGATGACCCGATTTTTCCATAGGAATCAATGTTAAAATGGACAGAGTCCATTTTAACATGGAATTCAATGGAAAAAAGGGGTCCTCTTCATACCCCTACTATCCAAGTGGGCATGGAGTTGGATATAAACCTGTGGCGAGCGTAGCGAGCCACCGAGCCCGAAGCGTGGCGAGCGAAGCGAGCCCCGCGAGGGGACGGTATTCTATGTCCCCTCGCGGGGCTCGCTACGCTCGCCACGCTTCAGGCTCGGTGGCTCGCTACGCTCGCCACAGGTTTATATCCAACTCCATGCCCACTTGGATAGTAGGGGTATGAAAAGGACCCCTTTTTCCCATTGAATTCCATGTTAAAATGGACTCTGTCCATTTTAACATTGATTCCTATGGAAAAATCGGGTCATCGCATCGCATCGCATCCGATGGTCGCATGCGATGCGATGCGATGTGCCCGATCTGACCCGATTTAGAAATCGGGCGCCCGGATAACTCATAAGTACCGAATTTGATATACATTCATGGTACATTGTACACATTTGAGTTACTATATCGAATTCGATATTTCCTTGGCTGCACAGTAGATTTTTCTGTTCGATTTTGAATCGAAAATTGGGAAAAATCGATGCATGTGTACAGGGCTTTAGTCATACCTCCTAACATGACCCTCTCCAGGAGGGACACAATGCTCTGTTCCTGGACTTCCCCCTGAATGTATGATTGCTATCACCTGTGTTGAACCTGTGTTGATATGAAAGATGTTTCACCACAGGTGATGGCAATCATACATTAAGAGGGAAGTCCATTCTGTTCCTCCTGGAGAGGGTCATGTTGGGAGGTATGGCTTAAGTGTTGACCGATGTTGTAAGCATTAGTAGACGTCTATTAGCATTGTGTTTATGTAAATGTCAGAGTCTGAAGTCTAGGAAAATATAAATTACAGGTTGAAGGATTTTGATGACAAAATTGATGTTTGTACTGTAAAAAAAAAACAGGATTTAGAGAAAAGTACCAGCACCTTGTAGATTTATGATAAATATGAGCAAACAAATCCTGTCGTAATCATTTTATCTCCCATAACAGAGAACTTATATTACCTACTATAGCTCGTACTTACATTCATAATGCCCAATTTATCATCTTTCTGCTAAGAAATCACACTCTGATTCCCATAACACTGACTTATCTTCAGTACCAACGTCAGACAGCTAAAACATTTAAAAGTCCTGTGCTAGTCTACCCAATGGCTTATACGTACCTGAAGTTTGCCGTTAAACATCTGGCGGTACATAGTAAATTTGTTTAGCACCGAATTCTGAATTTCAGTGGAAGTATTTCATATAGAGGGTGTAAGAAGTTTCGAACAACCTATTATATTAATATTGATTTGCATATTTGCCAATGGCATCTGGAGTGCGATTTACAGAAACTGCTGGCGGATAGGTGAAATTAAAACGTATCCTTGCACTCTTCCACATTCCATTTATCAGCAAGGAACATGCTTGCTCCATATACGAAAGAAGAAAATTACTTATGCACTTGCTTGTCTGTCTTCAGACTTCTCTAGAATTAGCCTGTCAAGGAATGCAAACCTAATGTGCAGTTGCAGCAAGTAACATTTTCTCTGCAGCAAGCTGATGTCTAAGTAGATTTGAAAATGAAAGGGGTTATTAAAAAGTGATTGCAGCACAGAGAGGCATGTCATTTTAACCGGAGTCTCATTTTTTTTTCTAGTAAGCAGTTGTTTTGTTTTACATCATTTATATTGATTGGTTGGTTGTGACTGTGGAGAAGTAATAAAAAATTGCTCAAAATGTTTAATCTGCGAGGTTTCATAAAGCATCTGGATGAAAGTACTGTAGTTCATTTAACAAGCTATAGATACGGCTTCTCTCCTAAGGATTGTACAACATTCTGAGACCTGCAGGTGTTTCATCAGTGTACAGATCAAAGACACAAGTACCTTTGCTGTATAATAATATCACGCAGAGAAGGCGTAGATATACTTAGTCCTTCAAGTTGGAGACTTCAGTGAGATATCCTACTTTTCAGCCCCATACACACTAGAGCAGGGGTCTTCAACCCATGGCCCGCGGGCCACGAGTGGCCCCCTGAGTTGTTTTGAGTGGCCCTCTGCCTGTTATTGCCATGTAAAAAAAACCTTCCGACCTAGTCCCCTTTGCACATGGGACACGCCAGAGGTGAATCATGGTGTGTGGCATAATGTGTAATGGGCATCATGGTGTGTGGCATAATGTGTAATGGGCATTACGGATAAACAGTGTATATTATTAAGGAGCCTGTCATTGTTTGGGCTTGATTTGTGAGGTGTACTAGGTCACTGTGTGGGCCTTCATGTTTATATGTCACTGTTCGGCCTTTAGCCAGCCAACTTAAGCGAGGAAAGACAACAATATTCCTGCTGTAACCAATGTCTGGTCATGCAGGTTGCAAAAGTGAGATGCCAAGTAATGGTTTTCCTGCTAGTTCACACTCTTATAATTAGACAACGCCCCTTAGAATTAGGACACATCTTTTTGGGGCGCTCAATTTCTTCAATATATTATGTATGGGGGAGCTGCATTTTTTTCTGTTCGCACTGGGACCCTAATTGTCTAGAAATAGCCCTGGTGCTGAATATATTTTGGAGGTGGGGTTTATGTGTATGGGCAGCTGTGCCAACTATGTATGCGGGGGCTGTGCTGTCTATCTATAAAGGGCTGTTCTTTATGGGGGCTGTGATGTCTGTCTAGGAAGACCTGTGCTAAATACCACAGTAGAGATTAGTGGCCCTCGGGCTTTGTTGAATTTTTTAATGTGGCCCACACTGTCGTAAAGGTTGAAGACACCTGCACTAGAGGATATTGTGAAAGTTATTGCTCAGAAAGGGTCCTCTGGGCAATATCTTTCACAATATTGCCTAGTGTGTACACTCAATATCGTTAACTATGCGTGCTCCCGCACGTCGTTGGTTGACGATGATTGATGTTTGCAGAACTTGCAGTTCAGTTTGGCTACATAGCCAGACTACTTTCTTGTTTAGCGGGTCTCGGTGATGTCACTGAATGATATCGCTGGCCGATATTGGTCATTGTGTATGCATGATATTGGTGGCGGGACTTAAATATATTGGCATCGGCCTGGTCGGTCAGTGTGTCTTTTGCAAAATAGATTTCATCTGGGTTGAGCTACAGCTAGGTACAATAAACAGCCCCAGAGTTTTAGATATACGGTATAGTATTATATATTTTCAGAGTACCAAAATAACTCTGTAGAGCAATAGCTGGAAAGAGCAGGTTCCTGCCCATGAAGCACATCAATAATAATTTATTTTTACGTATTAGTCACCTTTATGCATGGGGTAACATGCAGACACATTAGTTTTAATGTACTGTATTTTTTACGCATTGTAACCATTTAACCGTGGGGTGAATTATTCGCATTTGATTGTATTATTTTCATGGTTGGGGGTCTTAAAGCACTAACAAGTGACCTATGTAAATTTTGTCCTGTACATACAATATTTTGAATGGAAACTTGCTATTTCCAGTTGTGTCAGACTAAGAACTGGTGAAAAAGAAAATTGAAATGCCGCAGTCTGAGAACTGGAATAAATAAACTTTCAACACTGTTTTAAATAGATCACAATCTACCACTTGACGAAGGAGCCTAGTTAAGGGCTCACAGTTACTGAATGCAAAGTATGTCAGTACTCATATAATTCACAATAAATATTTCAATAGCCATTTACTGTAATTAATGTCAACATATGCACTTTAGGTTTTTTTTCCCTGTGGAATTACTGAAGCTGTTCAGGTAGAAAATGTAAAAAGAGACTTAGCAAATATTAGACTCGACACAGTATCTGCCAAGTATTGTTTGCCCATTTATTTATTGTTTTGAGCGTTTTGCTTTGTATAGTAGCTTAAACACACAGAGAAGTAGCGGCTTTTGCATGTCTTATGGTGTTCATACACTGCTTCGACTTCTCGGAGCAATGTATGACCATCTGATCCCCAGTGAGCTGCCCGCAGGATAGCATGCGACACATCACATGCGGTCTCCTTACATGAGCTGGGATGCGGTCATTTGGTCTACTGCATTATGGTCGACAGTCATTAGGTCGAATCCATTAGGTCGACATGCTAAAAGGTCGACATGACTCTAGGTCGACATGGGAAAAGGTCGACATGATTCTAGTTCGAAAGGTCATTAGTTCGACAGGTCATTAGTTCGACAAGGTCATTAGTTCGACATTGTCTATGTCGACATTCACAAGGTCGACATGGAGTTTTTCACTGTTTTTTGAACCAACATGTGCCGACAGGCGGTATTTCATGCCCTACCATCCACTAGGGCGTGGTGGGAGAATAAAATAGTGTGCCGAGCGTAGCGAGGCACCGTGCCCGACGCATAGCGAGCGCAGCGAGCGATGCGAGGGGATGCAGTGCACTTTAAACTGTGTCCATGTCGACTGTGTTGACATTCAGGTAAAAAAACAGTGAAAAACCACATGTCGACCTTGTGAATGTCGACATAGACAATGTCGAACTAATGACCTTGTCGAACTAATGACCTGTCGAACTAATGACCTTTCGACCTAGAATCATGTCGACCTTTTCCCATGTCGACCTAGAGTCATGTCGACCTTTTAGCATTTCGACCTAATGGATTCGACCTAATGACTTTCGACCATAATGCAATAGACCAAATGATCCCAACCCCATGAGCTGTATCGCATGCATCCCCGTTCCCCGCTGCCAGAAAAGGGTCGAATCCAGAGATCATATGATCTATGGATCTGATTTACTGCGCACAGGGCCGTGCATTGTCAAAACACATCCGATTTGGTCAGTTTTCATCTGATCCGTCTTTAGTAACTTATGCCTTAAGGGGATATTCAATTAGAGACGATTTTTATGAGAGTCAAAAAATCTGCACTTTTTTGATGAATTTATCTGACCTATTCAATTAAATTGTTGATTTTCTGTCTGATAGAAAAATGGTCAGGGTTTGGAGAACATGTGGATCAGCGAATTACTTACCCATCCTCATGTTTTAGTCAAATTGCGTTTTTGCCAAGTTTCCGCTGATAGACTTTTTTTTTTTTTTAAAAAGGGAAGCTGCATGGGTGGGAAAAACGGTCGAAAATGGCCTCAATTGAATAGGGCAAAAAATGTACTACTTCAATACCCCTTTTAGTGTTTTTCAAACCCAGAGCTGTGAGACAGCAATGCTGTGCCCTAAGCTAAGCCAGCCATGCAAGGGGACACTGCACACTTATTTGGTGACCATGTTGACCTATGTCGACATATCCACCAAAATATTTGAAAACTAATATCAACCTTGTGACTGTCGATCACGCTCCATCGACCTAAAGCGTGCGCCTAACTTTTGTTACTGTTGATCTAGATATTGTCAACTATCTTTAGGCGTCTAACTAGATGGGTTTGACTAAGCGTAGTCCACCATAACATGGTTGATCTAGACACCGTAGATCCGCCATACCATAACCATTCAGATTATGTATAGGCTACTTTTGATTGCATCAACTACTTTACCCAAACTTTCCAATATATACTTGTGTAATGCTGCATACTTATATGTTAGCTTGTGCCATTCATGAAAATGTATGGGAACTTGCCACCAACATATCCCTTTTTACCTTTCAAAGCCTAACCAAGGGCCTAATTCAACATGGATCATTATAGAAAAAGCAGTTGACTGCGATCAATAGTCACCGTCCAGAAAGAAAGGATAAGCACCCCTTACAAAATTGCCATTAATAATAATTGCTTCCCTATATTGTTACTATTGGTCTCGATGAGCAGTAATTCATATCCTGAATTTCACTAAATAAGTCACATGTGATGACTGATAGCCATTCATTTACACCAGGCCATATAAATATGATATATCAGTATAATTATATCCCTCGTTGAGGACAATTCATTAAATAAAGGTAATAACCAGTGGGAGGTTTTTTTTTCAGCCATTTCAATTTATCTCTGAAAGATGACTGGCCAGTTTTATTTCAAAAGGAAGGGAGTCATTTGCAATTTGGCCATTGTTGGCGAGCCAGTGACATCCCATTATCCGTCATTAAATCTGCGATTTGGAACTGAATTAAAGATTTCCAGTACAAAAGAAAAGCAAAAAAGCAAAATGTCCCTAGAAGGCATATTTATAATCCAGCACAGCAATAGTACACAAACTAAATATGAATCAAGCCCCTGCAGCAGTATCTTTTATTCGTATGCCAGGTTTTGATTATCATTGGCAGTATCCTCAAATTACACGTTAAATGACTCAGAGATGCAGAAATGGAGTTTCAGGGGAGGGAAAAACACCACAGTTGTATATAAGCTAAAGTTTAGAATTCAAAGGAAATGAACTATGCATCGTACCAGCAATGGAAATTGATTCTATCACTCAGTTCTTGTGCCATACAGCAAGTGAAGAAGAAGCTAGGATCACTGATTAAATAGGACTCAGAAGTGCCACAGGCTAAATATGGGCCTGCTGCTCCCTGAGGTCAGAACTGCACCTGTCAGGCTTCACTGCTTGATACCCAGCTTAAGCTGGCAGGAGGAGAGCACTGGTGTATGTCGGATGCTACAGGCGTAGTCAGGGGAATTGATAGGCATTACCTGACTAAACTTCAGGCATGACAAACATTGCGCTCTGCAGGGAAGAAATCTGGCTCTTATCATGAATCAGTAGACCTAGAGTGTCTCAGTTCACATCATGAATCATACTATTGGGGCCTATCATAAATGGAGATAATTCCATGGGAGACACTGCTAGTTTATCAAGTAAACTGGGACACAGTAAAACCAGCTTTGTATCCTATAACTAAAGTAATAGACGGCAGAAATATATACTCGCTTCACAGTGATGTGCTGCAAAATGGTTTAGTAGAAAGTTTACTTGCTGTTAAGAAAATGAATTCATTGTTCTCCAGCACTACCCACCGCATAGCTAAGTTCTGGTAGGGGCAGTAGTATATGGAACATAGGGGTAGTAGTATACAGAACATAGGGGTAGTAGTATACAGAACATTATCTCCTTTATTTTTACTTGTTTGTAATACCATGAGACAGACAATACTTTTCCTACCATGTGAAATCTCTAGGCCAGTGGATTTCAACCTCGGTCCTCAGGACCCCCACACAGTGCAGGTTTTCCAGGACTCCACACAGAATCACAGGTGCACCTGCCGGGTGACCTGGAAAACATGCACCTGGAAAACGAGGTTGAGAACCACCGCTCTAGGCTTTATTATTTTACAAAGGATGACTGAAAATATATTAAATGTGTCCCCTTTTCAACACCTGAATATGGCATAGTAGCATGAATGGAGGTTTCTCATACTTGATTTGTGTACTCATATGTGTAGGATATCCCAAACCACATAAATACCCTCAAATATTACAGTAATACCATTGTAAAGCAGCTCTTTTTGTCCAGGTAATGAAAGTGTTAATATAGTGCTTGAACTCCAGTACCTTGGCTCTTATTGCCTCATTGAGGGCCAGATGCACTAAGCTTCAAAAGTGATAAAATGGAGATAAAATGATAAACAGCCAGCCAATAAGCTCTTGCCTGACATGTCCTAGACTGTGTTTGAAAAATGTCTGGCAGAAGCTGATTGGTTGGTTGTGTATCACTCTCCATTTTATCACTTTTGAAGCTTAGTGCATCTGGCCCTGAGACAGTATTGTTAATTTGGAACCTTGATACTGTGCTGGGCTATGGTGCACCTAACAAACTTGACTTTCGCTCTGATGATAATAACTTCAAAAAATTGCTCCTACTTTGATATAGGTAAAGTTTCTGATAATGGGGGGGATGGAGGGATTATAAGTATAGCATTTGCTGCTTTTATTGTATTAATTAAGCATAAGTTAAAACATGTTACATCAAAATTGATGATAGTATTCTTTTTCCACAGATCCCATGCATGGTCCACGGAAATTACAAGTGGTAGAGATAAAATCCAGGCAGATAACAATCCGCTGGGAGCCTTTTGGATACAATGTTACCCGTTGCCATAGATACAACCTGACCATTCTCTACAGATACCATGTTGGAGGACTGGAGCAAGTGAGAGAAGAAGTGAGCTGGGATGCAGACAGCACACATCCACAGCACACAATCACAAGTCTCACTCCTTTCACCAATGTCAGTGTCAAACTTGTACTCATGAATCCTGAGGGCCGGAAAGAAAGTCAGGAACTTGTAGTGCAGACGGATGAAGACTGTAAGTCCTCAAAATTACTTTTCAGACTGGGGGCGGGGGCATAGAGATGTGTCCGAAAAATATAATTTAGGGGCTGATTTGTTAGTGCTTTATCTCTCTCCACTTTATCTGTAGCCAAGATTTGATAAAACGTCCCCTTGATTCATTAACTAGCATCTAAACCTCTGGATCCAGAGCATATTGTTGCACATTGGTCAACCACTTACAAAGACAGCCACTGCAACCAGGTAAACTGTACAGATATGGATATATTTACATCCCACATATAGACACACCTCCACCTGTAAACGGGACACATATTGTCGGGACATTTAATGTGCAGTATGTATGAAATTATATATTAAATGGTTTAAAAAACAAAACAAAAAACAAATACTGTACAAAATGTAAAAACGGACCCTACAATGGCTGTAAAGGTTATTGTGGCTGAGGGTAATGTTCTATTACGGCACCCTGGCGTATCAGAATTATTTTCACGGCACCCCATGGCCAAAAGTTCCTAATTTTAGAAAGTCAGAAAAAAATATTAAGTACATTGTGTTAATATGTAATTCTTTGGGTCAGTTATGTGGTAATGGACATGATTCAGTTTCTGTTTGTCCACTATTTGCCTATTAAATTGGATATAAATAAATAGAATTTGACATGGACCACCAATCCAGGGCACCCCTGCAAGTCCCCAAAGTCTGTGTAATTTGGAGGCTACTCAGCTCACTCGCATAAAAGAATCCGATATTGCCTCCCCAGACACAGCATTGGGTTACACGTGCATGCAGAAGGAGCCTATTTACAGCAGACAGCTCTTGTGCATTAGCACATGTTCATACAGTATGTACTGTACAGTATCACTGCTTTGTGCAAGGATACAGCAGTCATGCAAACACCATGCAAAGCAGAAGCAGGCCCATAATACATACATGGATTAAATACTATGTACTTTTGCTGATTATGTTCTTACTTATATGCTACAAAACTGTTTTATATGGTTGTTATAAAGCTGCAAACACTATTTACTTTTCTTTATTTCTCTCTTGTTTGACCTGTGCAGTATACTGCTACTTTCTTACGGTTATGTCTTGGCAATTGTTTGATGTGCTGACAGTCTTTTCATATTTGTTAAATATGACAGAAGAGTATTGTACACAAATGAAAACCATTAACAAACACTGAAATATTGATAATTAATTATATTGAGCATGGACAGATCTAACAACCAATGGCCTAGAGTCCTATCACAAATATGGGCCATATACCAACAGTGACACATATGTCAGTGTAGCCATCATCATGGGTTGGGTACAAAATGCTGACAGCAGGATCCCGACGGCTTCCAGGTAAGTAGTTCACCCTACCCCACCCTTCCCAGAGCCCAACACCAACTGCCCCCAATCATCACAAACCCTAATGCCTGGTACACACCAGAACGATACAGGTCATGAGCAGATCGTAAGATGATTGCACGATCGGATCACGATCTATTGGGGCACACTATCTGCTCATGACCTACACACGATCTGAATCCGGTCCAATCTTGACCTGCACCCAGCTGAACTGTCATTTCCAGATCCTACCTGCTGCAGATAGGATCTGTGAAATGACCAGATCGGATCGGAGTCGGATCTGAAATGGCCCAAAACATGCCCAATGTACATACACTCGGTCGAGATTGTATCTAATTTGGGTGTTTTGAAGCCAAATCGTTCTGGTGTGTACGACACATAACCCTTCTTAATTAGCCTCAAATATTCCTGGATTTCTAAGCCACACAATCCTGTTCTATGTACATTCCAGAAATAAGCAAGATACAACAATGAGCAATGTTTCAGTACTATACAGTAAATGTCTAAGAGACAAATCTGGCCCAGGTGTGGGCATTTCTGTACAATGTATCTCTTCAAATGTTTCTGCCTCTACCCACTATGGCTTACTCCAAACTCGTGGTGACATTAAACTAGGTGACAGCAAGAGCACAACAAAAGTGTTTTGCATTACAGCTGAAGTGTTCTTTGTAAAAGTCGTTTTCTCTTTCAATGGTCCTGGTGACACAGCTTCACATTGGGATGTAGGAGGGTCCGCAGGAGCCAGGCACCTATCCTAAAGCTTTTGGAGGGTAGGCTCCTCCCCTACTGCATCCCAGACTCCTCAGTTCGTGTTAGGTGCCCACTGGAGTGGGTGCTATTCTAAAGGGCTGCTGGAGCAGCCGAAGGAGTAGAGTTAGTTAGGGTTTTTATTATTTTATTAACTTCTACACTAGCTAGGTAGGCACAGTGTGAGGATTCTCAAGTGAATCCTCACACTGCTAGCACAGCAGGAGCTGACAGAAACGAGTCCTGTCAGCTCACTGTGCACGAGGGAGACGCTGTCTGGCCTCCCTGTGCAGCGCTTACAGCTTCTTTTAAGAAGCTGCCTGGGCTCCGGAGCGCTCTGAAACCGGCTTCACGCTAGGTGGGGATCATGGGGGACAGGCGCTCCGTGATGGCGGCGGCCATTTTCTGCGGAGCTTACACACTGAGCTCCTGATATGAGAGGACAGCAGTGTTGTTACAGGCATGTTCCGAGTGGTCCCCAGCTGAGGGGGAGATACTGGAACGAGGAGATCCTACAATGGGAGCGGCTGTCTGGGGGTAGTTGGCGCCAAAAGTCACAGACCCCGCAGCAGCAGGGACTTGGTCCCTTCCCTCACTCTGTTTTGGCGCCATTCAGAACGCTTGCAGCGGAGCTGAGCTGGCTTACAGATCCTGACAGAGTGATCGGATTTCCTGGGCTTCGCTTTCCCCATTCTGAAGACTACAGAAAGCTAAGTGACTGAGTACACTGTATATAATGTATGTACATTTAATGCTGTGACTGTGTTATTGAGAACATCATGTCTGAGCAACAGTCTGTGGTTTTGGGGGAGGGAGCCTTTAATGCATTGAGCGCTTGCAGTGGTTGTACACTGAAATTTGTCCCTGAGGGGGGCTTATGTATTTGTTGCGCTGCTGTGAAACCCATGGGGAGTGAACCCCAGAGGGTAGTGCATCGGACCTTGCGAGGGCTAAATCCCTGAGACAGGTCGGAAAATGCTTTGGTGCATTACTGGACAGGCAAGAGTGATGGCTGGTAATTTCCCTAGACCAGGACCATTCTCTCTGCAGTCCGTCCAGCTCTTTGCCTCGGACCCAGACAGATCCTGACTTCTACATGTCATGTAGGATACTGCTATGGGAATCAGCAGGTTTAAATTACTTGCTTGACAAGCTTTATGGTTATTCTGAGGACCCCTAAAAGGTCTTATTCAGTGCCATTATTAGCTGCTGATGAGGAGGGAGAGTACACAGACATACCCTGGGTTCAGGGGGATGTTTCTGAAGAGTCCTCACCCTCTGGGGTGGAGGATTTGATCACTGCTGTAAACAGGCATTGAATTTGTCTGTGAAGAAAAAACTCCTGCTAAGGTTGTTTTTAAGAGACAGCGTGAGGGAAATGATTTCTCTCTGCAGACAAGGGTTTACAAGATTTATTGGAAAACCCCTGACAAAAGGCTTTGGATGCCTAATAGATGGTTAAGCCTGTATCCTATGCCTGAGGATCATGCAGACCTCTGGGAAAATGTTCCAGTGGTAGAGGCTTCTGTGGTATACTTGTCAAAAGCCACTGTGCTACCAGTGCAAGCCTTCAAGCAAGCAAGCTTCTGATTGGCTTCAGTCTGGGTCCCTAAGGCCAAGATTGGTGGGTCAGTGACCTGTGCTCTAGTTGACATACTGTTTTTGTGTGTTGTTACTAGGCAGAGAAGTCTAATGCTGCTGCAGAAATGTGATTCAGGCTGAGCAGGAAGCTCTCAAAATGGCTGCCAGAGTTTCCTCAGTGTCTGTGTTGTTACTAGGCAGAGATGTCTAATGCTGCTGCAGAAATGTGATTCAGGCTGAGCAGGAAGCTCTCAAAATGGCTGCCAGAGTTCCTCAGTGTCTGGAGTGCCAGGAGAGGGCTCTGGCTTATAGCTTGGAAGGCAGATAACAAGTCTAAAAAGGCTTAGAGGCATTAGCTTTTAAAGGAAAGCTGTTATTGGTTTACGACTGAAAGAGATCAATAAGCAGGCCACAGGTGGAAAAGCACTTTCCTGCCTACCCCTGCAGCCAAGCAGACATCAAGGTTTTCTGTTTTCAGGCCATCCTTTCGGCCCTCCCCTAGAGGAGGTGCGTTCTTTTGAGACCAGTCTTTTAAGGGATAGTCTCAGTCCTCCAGGGGCAAGGCCCCATAGTCAAAAATTGGGTTCTTTTTATAAGAAACCAAAGGAGAGGAAAAATCCTCCGCATTCTGCCAAGGGTTTTGCCCGGCGGTGTTTAAGGAGGGGGGACGTCTGTCACTGTTCAAAGACGCAGGGGCACTGTTAGACCGGAACGCTTGGGTTAGAAATACAACCCAGGGTTAAAAGATTCCCTTCAAAGTTCTTCCACCGAGAAGGTTCATTCCTACACCACTACCAAAAGGAGGCTCGACTCCGTACAGCTCTCTTGGGAGAGGCTCATTCTCTTTTAGAGAAGGGTGTGGTAGTCCCGGTCCCCAGAGCGGAGGGAAAAAAGGCTTTTATTTCACTCTGTTTTTGGTGCCCAAACCAGACGGGTCTTTCAGCTGATCCTAAACTTAAAGGCATTAATAGCCATTTGTGGGTAGACCATTCCAAAATAGAGTCTCTACGGTCTGTGCTGCTAAGCCGGGACCAGGGAGAATTTTTAGCGTCCATGAAGGTCCAGGACGCATACTTGCAGGTTCCTATGCACTCGGAACATCAGGGTGTGCAATAGGAGACCTTCTCCTGTAATAACAGGCGTTGCCCTTCGGTCTGGCCACAGCGTCAAGGGTATTCACCAAATAAGGTCAGAAATGGCGGATGTGCTCCGACTTAGGGAAATCATGGTTATTCCATTTTTGGACGACCTGCGGTTTAAAGCGGAGTCAGCAGACGAGTGAAGAGTCACTTGACAGAAACCATCAGGTTTTGCAGATTCACGGCTGGCTTTTAAATTTACAAAAATCTCAATCGGTGCCGCCACAGAGACTCCAATTCTTGGGGATTGGTCTGGATACCCAGTTGCATTGGGTGTTTCTACCAGAGGCATAGGCCAGGGATCTGGCTGCCTTGGTACAGGAGATCCTAGGGTCTCAGAGCACAGCAGTATGGAGGTGCCTCAAACTGCTGGGGAAGATGATGGCGTCTTTCGAGACGTTACTGTTCGCCAGGTTCCACTCTAGAGTGTCCCAGTGGACAGGGAACACTAAGACCATGAGGTCAGAACAAATGGTGTTGGTTTCAGAAACTCGATCCTTCCTAAAATGGTGGATGGAGGTGGATCCCCTTCGGGGGAGTTGGTTCCTGCAGTCCTGGAGCTGGTTGGTAGTCACTACCGACGCCAGTCTCAGAGGCTGAGGGGCAGTAGTCGTGGACCTGCGTCTGCAGGGATTGTGGACGTTAGAGCAGAAAGACTGATACTTTACAGTCTGCCTTACTGATCAACATCTTGGAACTGAGGGCTGTGTGGAAGAGGTTTTCTCTGGCGGGAGAAAAGATTACAAGAGCTCCCTTTTAGGCATTCAGACCGACAACGTCACAGCTGTGGCGTATCTGAATCACCTGGGAGGCACACACAGCAATCTGGCCATGTGGGAGGTGTCCCGAATCTTCTTGTGGGCAGAACAGAATGTTCTAGCATTATCAGCAATCTTCATACCAGGAGTGGAGAATATAGAAGCCGACTTCCTGAGCAGGGAGTAACTGATGGGAGGAAAATGGAGGCTGAATCCACAAGTATTCCACTAGATTACAATAAGGGGGAAACCCCGGATAGGGACCTGAAGGCATACAGGTTCATCCATCAGTTACCCAGGCTGTATGACAGGACGTGGGATCCACTGGCAGAAGCAGTGGAGGCCATGACTTTTCCCTGGGAGGGGAATCTTCTTTATGATTTTCCGCCAGTTCCAAGGCTGGCAAGAGAGTTGAAAACAATACAGGCCCAGACAATTCCAGTAATTTTAGTGGCCCCACATTGGCCAGGGAGATCCTGGTACTCGAGGCTTCAGAGATTCTCTGTGGACTCGTGGCGTCTACCTCTGAGGTCAGACCTTCTAAAACAAGGACCGTTCAACCAGCTGGATTCAGCTCGCTTAGTTTGACGGTCTGGCTGTTGAAAACGCCATTTTGAGGAATATAGGATTCTCAGAGGCGGTTAACGCAATGAGGAAAGCCAGAAAGTCAGTGTCTTCTGTAAATTATTTTGGGGCCTGGAAGACCTATATTTGGTGGTGTGTAAGACAGAGGTCACGCACATCGAGATTTAAAATGGCTAAATTGTTGGAGTTTTTTACAGGAGGACCTTTCCTTCGGGTTAGGCCTTCAGTCACTCGGAGTACATATCTCGACCGGGTCTATTTTCTTTCCAAAGAAGGATTGCGTTAGAACCAGAAGTACAGACCTTCCTGCAGGGGGTTTATCTATTGAAACCTCCCTACAACCAACCAGTAGCGCCAGGGGAATTGTCTCTGGCTCTGGAGTACAAAAAGCGACGCCTTTTGAGCCGTTAAGGTCGGTTGACTTTAAGTTTCCTTTCAGGGAAGCTGATAATTTTGTTGGCGGTGGCGTCAGAGAAAAAAAAAAAAAAATAAAAAAAATATCGGAGTTGATTGCTTTGTTCTACAAGTCTTCCTCCCTTATATGTCATGATGATAGGGCTGCCTTTCGGACAGTATCCCTAGATTTTTACCAAAAGTAGTCTCTGCTTTTCTTCTAAATCAGGAGATTGTTCTGCCACTGTTTCAACCCCCAGAGGGTTGTTAGGAAAAGGGACAAATTGAGGAATTTGGATGTTGTGCGCGTCTTGCGCGTTTATGTGGACAGAGTTAAGAGTGTCAGAAAGACTGATACTTTACTGGTTTTGTATGACATACACAAACTTAGTTGGCCTGCTTCTAAGCAGACCATTGTTAGGTGGTTGCGCTTTGTTATTGCGTTTGCATATACAAAAGTTGGTAGGCCTGTACCGGCCAGGATTAATGCGCATACCACCAGGTCGGTTGCCACCTCTTGGGCGGTTCGACATGGGGCAACAGCTGAGCAGGTTTGCAGCGCTGCCACTTGGTCATCTGTTCATAATTTTGCCAAATTCGATAGGTTCCATGAGTTCGCGTCGGTGGACGCATCATTCGGGCGAGCAGTGATGAATACTGCAGACCTGAGCGTACCCACCCAAAAGGACCGGCTCTGGAACGTCCCAATGTGAAGCTGTGTCACCAGGACCATTGAAAGAGAAAAAGGGATTTTTGTAAGAACTTACCGTTCGAATCCCTTTCTCTGATATGGTCCTGGTGACACAGCGATCCCTCCCTTACGCTCAGTAAGTATGCCAGTGTTCATGATGTTTCATGTTATAATTGGTTGAAAAGTTAAATTTAAAATTGTGCATATAATATGTGCAGTTGTTTGTACTGAGTTAATGTATTCCAGTGGCTTTGAAAGATTGAACTGAGGAGTCTGGGATGCAGTAGGGGAGGAGCCTACCCTCCAAAAGCTTTAGGATAGGTGCCTGGCTCCTGCGGACCCTCCTACATCCCAATGTGAAGCTGTGTCACCAGGACCATATCAGAGAAAGGGATTCGAACGGTAAGTTCTTACAAAAATCCCTTTTTTGTATTCTCTTTATTGCAAAAATACAATGATAACAATGGCATTCCTTTGTATTCATTTATATTTCACAGTTCAGTTATTCAAAAATGCTAATATTCTCTACTCAGGTGGATGTAGTATTGTAAAATAGTTAATATAAAGGGGAAATGTGTCAAACAGTGAAACAAGTGGATAAATGAACCCGTGAAGAAGTTGCCCTATTATTTTATATAATGTACTGTACTTGATAAATGCTGTCTTAAAGTGAATTGGTTGTTTGGACAACTTCTCCACTTGTCCATTTATCCATTACTTCCCCAAGGCTGTAACAATGGGGATTATTCTGGTTGATTCGCAAGGCTGCAAATTCGCAGCCTTGCAAGTCCACCAAATCCCACCCGGCGAATGCCTGGCCTCCAGCCCCCCCTCGCAGCGTGTGTTCCCACGCACACCCACATCATTTGTTGGTCGCCGACCATCGAAAGATGTGGAAGGTGCACACATATAAAAGTGACTTTCGAGTAACTTACATATGCGTGCACGCTGGGCTAGAAATGGGCGGGCAGCTGGCAACGTCACGGCCTCATTACCATAAGAACGCCCAGCATTCTCATGGGAATGCCCATGAAACGCTGGGCGTTCCCATATGGTAAGGGGGCAGCCTGTCGCCCCCCCCGCCCCTCTCCGCCCCCCGCCCGCTGAATGTTCGCCGTAGGTGCACGACCTTGCGTATGCACATGTGCAGAAATGCGCATGCACACTAAAGAAACATTGGCCCCTGTGCGAATGCAGACTTGCTGCATACGGACCAGAATAAGGGCCAATATGTACAGATGTGTGTATCTCAATTGGGAATGATATGTATAAAATGTATTGAAATAACATGGTTAACAGTATTGCACACTATTTCTTTCTTACTAGTGCCTAGTGCCGTACCTTTAGAGTCAATCCAAAGCAGCACATTTGAGGAGAAGATTTTTCTACAATGGAGGGAGCCTGCCCAAACGTACGGCATAATTACCTTCTATGATGTAAGTGTATTGTTTTGGAATGTTATATGTCTTGTGTATTGTGTTTCAGTTTAGTCCGTACAAAGCATATTCATATCCTGATTAAAACCGCATTGACTATATTTGTATGTCTTTATTATATTTTCAATTGCCGGGACAGACTGGCAATTTAAAATAGCCCTGAAAAGAATTCTAAAGAGCCCCCATGTGGTAGTTGTAGCCAAATTGTCAATAGGATGGGTCAAATCAAGACTTTGTGATTAGGGGGGGGGGGGTGCATTAACAGCGGCCACCCCACATTGCTGCTTTCTGCATTCATAATAATGGCATATGCACTAAGATATACAATTATTTACCCAAAGGACAGGTCTTTGCGAAGCGGCTCCGATGCTGGACTTACAGATCTGCCGGATTTCCTCCTAAGTGATGCCCCAGCGGAAGGACTTTAGTGCATTCAAAAAGTGTTAGAAACCCCAAAAACAGGGTTTTTATCGCATTTTCACTTTAGTGCACCCCACCCTATGTGTGTATTGTAAAGCAGTCAGATTTTTATTTACAATAATTAGTGTAGAAGCTATACTTTTAGACAATGTTAGGCAATCCTTCAACCGCTTTACTTGCAAACACACTGACAAGGTTGTGTGCACCACTGTTATGTGTATGTTGATCCCCCATGGTGCAAAGCAACATATAGGTGGATATCATTTTTTACTTGAACTGTAGCTGGAACATAATGTAGTTCTGAGTGCATGAGAAAGTTCCACCACAATTGAGACAGCTGGGAGAAAGTCTATCACCTAACAATTCTGATACTCAGTATCACTTTTTCTGCTTTGCAAGATACTAAAATGTCCACACTTTAAGCTGTAAGCAATATCCCAACTCTTACACAATTCTGCAATTAGCAATACTCCTGACTCTACATTATAAC
The DNA here is from genome assembly GCF_055691185.1 of Crinia signifera. Classification (NCBI taxonomy): domain Eukaryota; kingdom Metazoa; phylum Chordata; class Amphibia; order Anura; family Myobatrachidae; genus Crinia; species Crinia signifera. The sequence continues at coordinate 87,671,058 of NC_139221.1, forward strand.
AATCAGCAATACTCTCTACCGCTCTATTTTACAGTTGCAACCTACCAATTTTCCATTACAGCAGTTCTCTATACCTGTAATAAATCTATTCTATTAATACCACCTAATGTAACAATACTACAGCAGTTGAGAACAGACCCTGGTTTCACGTCCACAGTTAGTATAAGTGATTATGTAGCTTCCAAAATCCCCTGTTGGACGGGGGATGGGAAAAAATATGGCGTACAGTTGTAAGATCTACTACAGCAGTGCAGTCAACACCCCCACACTTCAGCAATATCACCCAACTCATCTACAGACCACAAATATACCACATCCAACACCATGCAAAATACTAACACTTCTGTATTCATCGTTACCTGTAAGTGCCGTTTCTATGAGCACTGGTGTGCTCTGAGCAGTAGCCCCCTGGCAATGAGCATGTAATCCCCCTGGCAACAAGCACTGGGGGGGGGGGGACCATTACATATATCAATGTTGTGGCTAATTGGTCAAAAAATAAAATATCTGCCCATCAGTGTTGACACCTGTGTGGCCAACATTAAAACAATTTGAGTGACAATGTCCATAACTTAAAAAAAAAAAAAAAAAAGTTTTTATTTTTAGCTGGATAGTTTATGTAAATATCTTGGGCCTGATTCTGGTTCACCTGCAAAAGCAAATTCTCTCTCTAATGGACAATTATAGGTGGTACAGTAATTACATTTGTATTGTACTCTCTCTACTAGTAATGACATGTAGGTAAGTCCTGCGTCTTCCATTGAATAATAGCATTGGTATTATGAGAAGTGGACTGGCCCAGTAGGAACCATGTTTAGAAATTAGTTCCGTAACTTTGGCATATAACTGATAGGCTATTCATATATATAAAACTTTGTCAAGAAAAAAAGCAAGAAATTCATTAAACTACTATTAAAATATAATATGCAGGATGTATGACATGTAATGCGTAGAATATAGAATGCTCTTCTCAACGGCTTGCATAAATCAGTAGTTTCTATAGAACACATTTATGATTGTTATTATTCACAACTGTAGAGTGTACCCTTGTCTTGTGTGGAACTGTGAAGTGTTGCCACTCAAGCACATGAGTGATAGGGAGGCAGATTTCAGGGGATTGTTCGTGGACAATAATGTAAAAATAACACAATGGTCACCTTCTTTGCATTTCACCCGTTTTACTTTTCAAAAAGCCTATTATAAGAATAACAAACAGGTGTAATTGAAAAAATAAGCTACCATTTATTTCAAAGCAAATTCTACACAATTATATGCTGATAGGGTTTCTAAAAAAAGACCTTCACCGCCTAACGAGGGACCTTTACCTGAGTACATTGCAAGTTGGATGACTAAGAATTGAGCAGTCTGTCAAGCAGTAATCATAAGTAAAACCCCTCAACTAACCCGTCTAACTGCTGTTTTTCCTGCTTTATCTAGATAAACTGGCATTACAATAGAGAAATTATCCCAAATGAAACAATAGAATTACACAGAATTTCCGCATTCATTATCGTTTTTTTTCTACATTTATAAATTGAGCTGCCTGTGAGGTGTAGATCCATTCACCGTAATGAGTGCATATCTGAGTATAATAAATAAGACATTGCTTGAATTCTGTACCAGCACCAAAGGTTTATATAAAGAGCTGGGAAATTGTGTGAAGAGACAGATGGGGGGGGAAAAATGTTCTTTTCGCCTGTCAATCAAACTCCTGACAATTGGTGGAACACTAAGTCACAGATGCTTTTGCCAAGTCAAAGTTGTCAGTTTTTATGACAGCTGGAACGGGAACAAAAGATTAAAGAAATATTTATTTATTTTGTCCTCAGTATACATATAATTGTCCTAAAAAATATCACTGGAATTTTTGCTGGAGATTTCTGAGACACTGATTCTAAAATGAGATTCATTTATTTTTTTGGACTGGAAAAATGAGTATCGATAGTGTGTTCTTAATATATCAGTTTGCACCAGTCACCTAACTGAATTTGATCATTGTCTGGTAATTAAGTGGATACTAACCGCAATATATTGACTTGTTTTGATAGTTCTCTTTCTAATGATGCACCAATTATATTGACAAAAGATAACAGAGATAATGAGATTCCTACACTTGGAATGCTCATGGACGGTAAAGCTGGGTACACAACTATATAATCCCTATTTCTGGCAACCGTTCGGCCGACCGTACTCCCGTCGGACCGTCCACAAACAACAGCCAACACGCGCGTACACACCTGTACAATTTTACTTGCGACGTCTGATGTACTCCTGTCCAAACAGTCGCAAGAAAAAGATTGTACCACCGTACACACTGTCTCGATTTGGGCTATTGGCATGTCCATTATCATAATGGGCTGGGTTAGGGCATAATTATAGCTGTCACCCTTTTACCTATTAAAAAAAAAATCGGCGTGGGCCCCCCCCCACAGCCGTAACCAGCACCAGGCTGAAAGAGCTGGGGCTGGTATTAAAAAATCAGGAAACCCGACAAATAGGGCTTCGCTGATTTTTTAAAACCAGCCCCAGGCTCCAGGTCCGGGGCTGGTTCCCAAAATACAGGGGACAAAATGCCGGGGTGGTCGCCACAGGACAGGTGAGTAGGATTTCCTTCCCCAGGTAACCCTTTGGATTACTACGGATCCAGGACCACGGACTCTTCAGCCCTGGAGCCCCGGACCTGGACCAGCCCCGGAACCAAGCCACCGGACCGGACCCTGGGACCTACCTACGGGATCAAGATAGGTAAGTATCAGTGTGTTTGTGTAATGTATGTATTCAACTTTTATTTTTCTAATGTGTCAGTGTGTATTTATTTAACTGTTTTTTTTACTGTGGAACTACAAGACCCAGCAGGCCCTTTAATAACCCGCAGGCTGGGACTTGTGGTTCTCCAAGTCCCAGCTTGCGGGGAGGCTTGCTGGGACTCATAGTTCCACAGGAAAAAACAATAGTTTTTATTCTATTTTTTTTACACAATGATCAGCCCGGTGGCCACCGCACAGGGTCACCGGGGACAGCACCAGGCTTCAGCCTGGTCAGGTAAGTCCTGGAGGGGGGGACCCCTTTATTGGGGTCCCCACTCCCCCAGGACCCCTGGCCAGGCTGACCAGTCAGAGGGCTGAATGCTTTGGCCGCGGGACCTTATATAATAAGTGTCCCCCGGCTGTGGCATTACCCTGCTGGCTGGTTTGGCCTGGGGCTGGTTCGTAAAATACGGGGGACCCCTAGTCAATTTGTCCCCCGTATTTTGGGAACCAGCCCCGGACCTGGAGCCTGGGGCTGGTTTTAAAAAATCAGCGAAGCCCTATTTGTCGGGTTTCCTGATTTTTTAATACCAGCCCCGGCTCTTTCAGCCTGGTGCTGGTTACGGCTGTGGGGGGGACCCCACGCCGTTTTTTGTTTTTTTTAGTCACCCTGCCAGAGATGCTGCAGCTATGGAACGCCCACATGGGCGTTCCAGCTTTGGCAGTATAGTCGCAAGGACGGCAGCATATCGGTCGAACGTGCGTACACACTGCACTTTTGTACCGATATGAGGCCGTCCTGTCGGTTGAAAATTAAACAGCAACCGACCGAGTATGGATGGTCAAGACAGTTTATTGCCGTTTATCGCTCATACGGGACAGCGTACACACATATACAATTGAACGGCTGTCTGACCCAGAACGAAAGAACGGCCCGACAATTGTATATATGTGTACCCAGCTTAACTCTCTTTCTGAAATACTCTGCTCCATTAACAAAGTAAAGAAAAAGTGTTTCACACGGTTATTTAGGATATTTTCCATCAGAATATACAGTAGATTATTTGTATACATATTACACCTCACAGTAGTTCCCCTTATTCACATTGCATCATACAGTAGTCTTCATTATTTATATTACACCCAATTGCTCTTTTTTCATATAAAAAAATTGGTATTTTTCTTTATTCACATTACACCACACTGTAGTGCCCTTTATACATGTTATGCCACACAGTCGTGCACTTTATAAACCTAATGCCACACAGTTCTATGTGTATATATTTGTGACAGAATCAAAATCTGCAAGGACCCATGAGATGAGGAGCATCTGTGGCTGGACATGCACAGCAGGCCTCCTCTAGGACCAGTGGCCATATATGTTAGTGGCAGCCAGACAGCCTCATCCCCCCACTACAACATGTTTATTACTGGCAGCTAAGCCCCTTTACTTGCTCTGGGGCTTCTGCTGCTGGCTCAGGTCAGCTCAGAAAGGCGCACCAGCAATGCCACCATCTCTCGTATTGTGTACCTGCATTGTCCTCCTTTCAATCTAGCAAATCGAAGCAGAAATAGACTTGCCTGGACTATTGATTCCGATGTTACGGGGCCACACATCGGGATTGATGTGCTTATTCAGGGTCACTTTCAATTTGATTTGGACTTGATGAAGAAGAGACTCAGCAACAATTATGCCTACAAATATTTGAAGATGAGGGGAGTTTCCTTGGTAATAATAATAACTTCAATTATATGATATAGATCAGGAGTGGCCAAACCGGTCCTCGTTATCTACCAACGGTCCATGTTTTCCAGGTTACCTAGCTGGTGCACAGCTGTATTCATTACTAACTGTCACATTTTAAAACCTGCTGCATTCATTCCTACTATAGATCCACAGGTGGCCTGGAAAACATGTACCGTTGGTAGATCTTGAGGACAGGTTTGGCCACCCCTCATGTAGATGATCCAGTCAGGCTATTGTATGGAGCTCGGCCCCATGTATTGTTTAATGCATAGTGCATCTGTTACTTGGACTTTGTAAGGATCATTAGATCTGCATTTGTGAGATTCTGCTGCACCTCATTTGTTTCAGATTGCATTGAATGGGGAGTGAGAGATCCATTTTTGACAGTTACCCTTATGGGACCTACACACGTAGCGCTTTAGCGGCATTTTCTAAGCCATCTACTAGATGGCTTAGAAAATGCCCCTACATTGGTAAAAATGGTGTGATCTTTTTCTTCTGTAGCCCATCCAGTTCAAGGTTTGTGCATTCAGAGATGCTTTTCTGTGAACCACTCTTTTATTGTGTGGTTATTTTACTTACTGCCACTTTATTTAAGCCAGTATTCCATTGTCCTCTGACCTCTGTTATTAACAAGGTATTTTCACCCACAGAACTGCTGCTGACTGGATGTTTTGTTGTTAATGCATCGGTGGCAATAATCCCTAGAGACTGCCGTGTATAAAATACTCAATATGTTACTAAGCATTGTACAGTCTTTCCATGGTCACAGGCATTTACGTCTTCCCCATTCTGGTGTTCAGTTGAATAAAAAATAAACCTCTTGACCATGCGAAAATTGCTTCGCTGATTAAATATATAGCTAATGTTAAAGAAATAAAGTGTTAACATGTATTAATGATTTACTTCAACACAAGATATAGCAACATAAAAATAAGTGGACAATAGAAAACCATATCATTGTTTATCAATGGTGCATTGAGTAACTTTGGGTCGTACAAATGTGTTAATGTAACAAGAAATAGTTATTGGATGCAGAGGCGGAACTTCCATTGGTGCAGCAGCTGCATTGCACCAGGGCCTCTGAGAATTATGAGGCCCACTGCTGCCACCTGCTACTGTGCGGCATATTGTTAAGTTGGGTTGGCGTGGAGGAGGGGGGCCCAAATTATATTTTTGCACCTGGGTCAACCACTCACAAGTTCCGCCACTTTAGTTGCATAATACTTCAAAGGAGTCTGCAGTTAATGTTAACTGCTGATGTCAGCTGCCCGCCCCCCCCCCCCCCCGCACCTGAGTCACACCCGCATTAGCATGGGAACGCCTAGCGTTTACATGGGAACACCTAGCGTCTGCACTTGTGCATACGCAAAACATGCGCTCCTCTGTGTGAACAGGCAAGGGAACAATGTAACCAAAACCAACCAATTAGATATCACAGTTTACCATTCTGTTGTAATCACACCAATGATGCTATCATGACTGGGTGCCGTCATCTGCAGCATGTATCCCACTTGTACTTGTTTCATAAATAAACCTTAATATTATTTTATCTTTTTGCTTTTATGGGTAAGTAAATGGCTTTTTGCATAGACAGTAATAGAAGCTGGAAGGCATCAGCACTGAATGAGTTAACAATCACTGTCAGTGCTCTCTCCAGCTAGTCTAATGTATCTCAAGAGCAATTTGTGGCTTTCGTGCAAACAGTTAAGGTTAATACCGCATTTAAAGCACTACACACTTCAAGGGAAATTGCATCTGTCATAATGAAAACATAATCTTTTAGGGCAATTTAATTATTACAGGACAGAACAGAATGCAGTCTATACATTGGAGTGTAAAGGAAAACAACTTGAAGGTATTAGGGTAAGCCAGAAACCGTCTTTTTACATTAGTAATCCATCTGGAGCTAAGTCCTTGCATCTATAAAAGTAATAGCTCATAACAGTTTTGGCTGAGTTCCTTCATTGGATTCAGGTCTTGAAGAGTCTAGAGCAATATGATCTGTTATCATAAAATGTCTGACGGTGCATACATCACAGAGGTTTACCGGATAAAGATGTAATCTGACTCTGCCAACAGAAGACTTTCCATTGACTTTCCACTAATTCTTCTCGCTTCTTTTTAACAGATCACCTACAAGGCAGTCAGCTCTTTTGACCCTGAAATAGATTTATCCAATCAAAGTGGCCGGATTACAAAACAAGGAAATGAAACACATTACCTATTCTTTGGATTGTATCCTGGGACAACATACTCATTCGCAATAAGGGCCAGCACAGCCAAGGGCTTTGGCCCCCCTATTACAAGTCAATTTACAACCAAAATCTCAGGTATTATTTTTAATGATGAGATGTGTTTGCTTATCTCTAGTTGCATATCATCTGACTTTCAAAGAAAATCCCGACTTGTGATAGTCTCTATGACAATAATATAATCTGGAAGCTTTGCTGCTGTCAAATGTGCAGCCCGTAAAGCTAGGTAGTAAAGAAATGACAGATACAAAGTTAAGACTTCCACACACCAACCCTTTTGGATAAAAGCAGTTTCTCCTGTGACATATCCTACTCCTATGCTACATAATAATGAACAGTTATCACACTCTTGGGCTATGAACTCTTTGACATGAAATTAAATTTCAGGTAATCGGCCATAATAAAAAACTAAGAAGTGGAACAGCGCTATACTGAATAAACATTTAATATAAAATAATTTTTACAGTATAATATCGTGGCCAACGATGGGACAAACAAGACTCACATACATTTAGGGGGATTAGATAAAAATTATTAAAATGTAAATAACACCTTTATTGGTAGGTTTCCAGCAGTTAGTAAATGCATGCATGTTTGTATTGAGCTCTCCTTTGTTATAATCCTTCAGTATATTAGTAGGTTAGTGTCAAGTTAGTAGTAATTATTATAACTTGCTTGATACCCAAATGGGTCAGGATACAACAGGGGGGATCAGCTGATGGTCTCCAGTGACAGTCTCTGACCGCTGGTGCAGTTCCAGTGTGCAGTCTTATCCGAGAATGGTCAGTGGTCAGCAATTCAAAACTCAGCGTAGCCAGCCGTGCCCCGTGCCCTCTACGCGTTTCTCCGCCTTTAGAATATTCAGCGGCTTCCTCAGATGGCCAGTATACTGACATTGGAATCTCGACTATTACATGCCGACATTCGGGATCCTGACTTACAGGGGCTATTCTCCCTCGTAGGGTTCCACGACCTCAATAGAGGGAGAATAGAACCTGTGGCAAGTGCAGTGAGCCACCGAGTCCGCAGCTTGGCAAGGTTCTTCAATGCACTCACCTCTAGTCAGAGTACCAGCAGTCGGGATTCCGATGTCTGTATACTGACCATCGACTGTCAGGGCGCTATTCCACATCCCCAAATGTTTTCCATGGTCCCAAAAGTGGTGTTGCTAGTAGAATGTTTTGCATATATGATCATACCCAAAAAAAGATCTGTGATCCTTATGCAGGGCTCCAACTATCCAGGAAGATATATATATATATATATATATATATATATATATACAGTATATATATATATACATATATATATGCCTTTTGATGCAATGTGTTGTTGCAGCAGATTAAAGACTGTATTTCATAGCTTTTTCCCCTTTCACAGATATTTTGCTTGTTGTTTCAAAAAAAACAAACATTCTCACCACGTCTGGGTGTCCCCTGTTACTTGCGCTGTATAATTATGTTTATAATGCAACAAAAGAGTTATTTTCTTAGTTCATTTTTGTGTGTATTTCCAGCACCCTCTATGCCAGCTTATGAGCTAGAAACACCTCTGAATCAGACTGACAGCACCTTGACAGTTCTGCTGAAGCCAGCTCAGAGCAGAGGAGCTCCTGTCAGGTACGGGGGAAGAGGGAAAAAATTATTTAAAAAAAAAATAAAATTGATTACATTCTTGAATATGTTTCTGGGGATTACTTTCTAAGCAGTGTGCACTGTGTAAATCCATGTCTGCATTAGGGCTAATTAAATTAAATAACAGTAGAAAGGAAAGCACTTTGATGAGTGTCTGAGTATTGTTTAAAGCATTTGATCCAGATGCAAGTGGCTCAGTCTTTGAAGATGGAGAACAAAGCTGTAGCTCTGGCATGTGGGTGGCACATTCACTCCTGCAATGTAATTACTTGCTGTTACCAGCAAAACTCTTTTCTACTCTGGATGGTTTTACACTAACTTCTCAATATTTACCTACGTAAAAGCTTGGCCAGGCTAATTCTACTATTGTGGCACGGTGTCACAATTAAACAGCAGGCGGACTTTTTAATGAAAACACCCTCTGCAGGACCACTTTGAAATGTAGCTACTTGGGATTGAAAAGCAGCATGTTTGCCTGGCTTCAGGTGGGTGAAAGTCAAGGACAACATAAGGGGGCAATGCTCCTATTAGCATGAGTGAAAGCCCATACGCTTGACTATACATTGTGAACGTTGCTTGTTTGCTGCATCTGAGTGAAACAAATGATTATGGGTTACTTAAAATTGTTTCTGAGGTTTCTTCAGGGCAAACCGCTTTGCTTATTACTACTAGTTTATTTATGTGGCCTAGAAGTTCTGTATAATTTATCACCAGTGCAGACTTGCATTGCATTCACCATTTACTAAAGCCAATTTGCCGTATGAAACGACCCGCAATTTTGTTTTGTTTTCCCCTCATTCCTAAAATGCGGAAGTTGCAGAGATTAACTCCGAAGCTGCCAATGCCAATATTTTAGCAATGTGTTCATTGGGTCGTTGAAAAAGTAGGATTGGTACTATTACAAGAACTTTAAATATGACAAAATTGTATGTTTATTACATGGCACTAAGGGCCTGATTCAGATCTGTTCACAGGGCTGAGCAGTCGTAACCCTACCGATTGTCCAATGATCGTGCATGTGCACTGTAGGCTGTGCGCATGCGCCGGGTCCCCTTGCAAACGAATCCAGCAATACCTACCCATTGCTGGCTGTTCGCAAGTTAATTGACAGCCAGGAGGTGTTTGTAGGAGGCCCCCTGGCGTTTTCTGAGAGTGCAGCCAAAAAGCGCAGACTGACCCGGCACTGGGGAGGGAGGGCCGCTGATGTCATCAGCAGCCTCCATCTTCCAGTGGTCATCACAGCAATGACTAAGTCTTGCGTTTACCTGATTGCTGTGCTCCGAAGATTCAGAGCCCAGCAATTAAGTCTGAATCAGGCCCTAAGTAAATGGTCTGCATACCAGATACAACTGTAACTGATAGGGATATGTACAGTACTTAGCCTTGAAAAGTGATAAAGTAGCCAGAGATAAATTACCAGCCAATCCGCTCAGTAGGTGCTGATTGGTTGGTAGTGTCTCTCTTTCCACTCTGTCACTCTCCAGTGCTTGGCACATCTGCACCATACGGTAGTTTATCACATACGGTTTATTGCACTATTGACTCTATAGCAACTGTGTACCAATTCCATTGTGGCAGAAAAATGAACCCTAAGCACCTAGTGCGCTAGAACTATGCAGCATTGGAATCATGCCGGGTGCCTCGCGCAGTATGGTGCCGAAGGAATAAATGTATTAGGACACATCTTCATGGCCAGATTGTTTTCTTTCATGTCTGAGTACCACTGCTTACTGGCACAGGCTGCTAACAGGAATGTGGTCATACAGATGGAGCCTTCTTCCACTACCCTTTCTCTGGATAGCCATGGCTCACCAAGACCTATTGTTCTCAGCTGCAATACAATACATAGAACAATACAGTAGGACAGGGGCGGCCAACCAATCAGAGGAAAAGAGCCAAAAAATATGTTCTGGTAAGACAAAGAGCCAATACCATGCAAAAATGAGCGTGGCCTAGCTCTTGAAAGGCCACACCCCATTTTGAAATAGGTTGTGGCATATATACAGATCAAGCCAGTTTCAGCTATCTGGCTAGAGCACCATATCTTTCCGTTTCATGATCATGTCAGACAATCACACATCCCCGTCTCGGCAACTGGCGAGCTGAGACAGAAAGATGTGGTACACAGGCCAGATAGATGAAACTGGCTTCATCTGTAAATGTAGGTATAGCTAGATAAATCAATCGATAGTGGGTGGTACCAGGGTACACAAGGTGGCACTCAGTGGACTTCAAGCATCAGAAATTGAAGACCACACCAGCAAGTAGTTCTAACGATTCAGTAATGTAATACCATTATCAAAGACAATCACAAGCAAAATGACACCTAAATAGAAGAAAGACACCCTTGCAGGATGCCAGTGCTGCCCGGCTCGCTCCACAGCGGTGTCACATCATCAGACACTGCCTTCTGCAGTCCCTTTGAGTTCCGCCTGCACCACAAGATTATATTATGTTATGCCGTCCCAATTCTGAATGTTGCTACCAACACATGCAACAGATCCCTTTAGGTGATTCTTTCCATCTTGGTCCTCTGGGAAATGTGACCACGCAGACCAATGGGAACTACTGGTACATACAGTCATCTACTCTGTGGGAATCTCATTAGAGAGAGAGTCCGACATTAATGCAAAAAGAGGGAGAGGTGGTATTACTTGGATAACATCTAAAAGTGGGCATTTACATTTGTAGGGGCACTTGTAGGTTAATAAATATGGTTGTCTAAAATTTGTAAAAATATTCTTGATAACTTCTTTTTGAAATTCTATATAAAAAGCCTTAAAAAACTTTTAGGAAAACTTTCTATTATGGCATAACATAAATACATATTAATATAATGTATATCAATGATTAAATGTTATTTATATACCTATATTTAAGTATTACAAAATAACTTTACATTTATTTTTAGTTGGGTAGACAAAGAAATAAGGGTAGAGGAGCTAGGAGGGATCCGCGTGTCTCATGCCCCATAAATTGAGGGATAAATGGATAAAAATGAAGCAAAAATGTGCATAGAAAAAGACAATCTAGGTGAAGCATATGATCGCAGGTGGGTAGCCTAGCGCTCACCTCTTATGTTACCCAGTGGTGTAAGCGGCAGATATATGCAAAGAAAGGAAAAGAAACGTAATGTTCCTTTAAGAGGTTTATTGGTATACAAGGTGTAATAAAATATGCAATAAGTCACCGTGTAACCACCCAGGAGCTGCTTTTGGTGGTGATAATAGCAGGCTGGATGGCAAGGGAGGGCTGAGATATTGCTGTGGTACAGGGTATAGCACCTGTGATTATATCCCACAGGGAATTGGGTGGGTGGCGGGTGGGAGGCAGTGTTCGAGCCGTGCAGTATAGCAGAGTAGTTGGGGTTAGTCTGCTCAGGCTGTCACTAGATGCAGGGGATATGGAGCATTAGTCACTGAAAACAGTGTCCGGTGAAAGCAGTCAGTACGTGAGGTCAAGGTGAGAGGGTGAGTGTCGCCGGGTGTTGGCGTCCCAAACCACCCGTGATACACTACACTCTTACCCGACACCTGGTCTCTTGCGGTCCCTCGACGGAGATCTGTCTGCAGACTTGTGCGGGCGGGCGGCAGTGGTGACACACCGCTCTACGGCGTCTTCCGTCACTTCCGGGTTCAGCTGTTAAGCTTGCGCCCGGAGTGTCAGAGTCAGCCGGAGCTGTGTGGTCTCGACTCCTGCTATGGAGGAGACTTGAAGATGGTGATGTGTCCAAGTGTCTGTGTCTATGTCCAACGCGTTTTGGCCGCTGACGGCCTTTTTCAAGGATACAATAGTGCATACATGGAGTGGGTTAAATAGGGCAGTGGGTCACACCTCCAAAGTTTTGATAGGTGGATTCAGTATTCACTCAGGTGCGTAGTGACGTCATCGTGAGTGGGTGTGTCTGTCAATCACTGCTAGAGTGAAAGACTGTCTTTGCTAAGTATTTCATGAGGACCAGGGTATATGCTGAACGGGTCTGATACAGGGAATCAGCAGTAAATAACCTAGGTGTCCATTGTGAAAATCGATATTCAGGCCATTTGGTTGTAGGGTTTTTAGAGTAAAAATCCAGTATAACCCTCTTCTGTTCAATGATTCCACATGATCTCCCCCCCTCCAGTTGATATTGGGTGATTCTATGGCCTGGAATGTAAGATCTTTCGGATTTGAACCATGGGATTCAAGAAAGTGTAATGAAACGCTGTGTTTTCTGTAACCAATTTTAATGTTTCGGATATGTTCATAAAGTCTGTTTTTAAGGGGTCTGATTGTCCTCCCCACATATTCCAAACCACAGGGGCATCTCAGAAGGTAGACAACCCCTTTGGTTTCACATGACAGATGTTGTGAGAGTTTGAATGTCTCTTTAGTGGTGCTAGAAGTCCAGCTGTCAGTGCCTTTGGTCGTTAGTCTGGTAAGGTTTTTACAGCCAGCACATTTGCCGCAAAAATAGAATCCCTTACTGTCTGTCAATCTTGTTTGTATGAGTTCTTTTGGTTTGATGTGGTTTTTAACCAGTTTTTGCCTCAAATCCGGGGCTTTCCTAAAGACTAGTCTAGGTTTGTCTGTCAGGTATGTCTGTAACTGATGGTCCTGTCCCAGAATATGCCAATGTTTTTGTAAAATACTTCTGAGTTGTCTAGAGGACTGATTGTATTGTGTAATAAATGTGATTTCTTGTTGTTCTGTCTGTACTCCTGGTGGTTTGGTTGTCAGTGTCTCACTTCTGTCTATGTTTTCTACCTCCTTATATGCTAAGTCAACTATGTCATTGGTATATCTTTTCTCTAGGAACTGATCCCTCAGTTGATGTGCTTGTGTCTCAAAGTCTTGTGTTCTAGAGCAGTTCCGCTTAATGCGGCGGAACTGCCCTTTGGGTATCCCATCTAACCAGGGCCTATGGTGTCCACTAGTGTACAGTATAAAACTGTTGACATCTACATTTTTACGGTAGGTTTTAGTATGTATTGTGCCGGTTTCAATAAAGATTTCGAGGTCGAGGAATTGTACTGATTGTTTACTTATTTGTGTGGTGAATTGTATGTTCCTATCATTACAGTTAAGATAGTTCATGAAGGATGTCAGTGAGTCTTTGGTGCCTTTCCATGAACTATCTTAACTGTAATGATAGGAACATACAACATATCACATATCATTACACAATACAATCAGTCCTCTAGACAACTCAGAAGTATTTTACAAAAACATTGGCATATTCTGGGACAGGACCATCAGTTACAGACATACCTGACAGACAAACCTAGACTAGTCTTTAGGAAAGCCCCGGATTTGAGGCAAAAACTGGTTAAAAACCACATCAAACCAAAAGAACTCATACAAACAAGATTGACAGACAGTAAGGGATTCTATTTTTGCGGCAAATGTGCTGGCTGTAAAAACCTTACCAGACTAACGACCAAAGGCACTGACAGCTGGACTTCTAGCACCACTAAAGAGACATTCAAACTCTCACAACATCTGTCATGTGAAACCAAAGGGGTTGTCTACCTTCTGAGATGCCCCTGTGGTTTGGAATATGTGGGGAGGACAATCAGACCCCTTAAAAACAGACTTTATGAACATATCCGAAACATTAAAATTGGTTACAGAAAACACAGCGTTTCATTACACTTTCTTGAATCCCATGGTTCAAATCCGAAAGGTCTTACATTCCAGGCCATAGAATCACCCAATATCAACTGGAGGGGGGGAGATCATGTGGAATCATTGAACAGAAGAGAGTTATACTGGATTTTTACTCTAAAAACCCTACAACCAAATGGCCTGAATATCGATTTTCACAATGGACACCTAGGTTAATTACTGCTGATTCCCTGTATCAGACCCGTTCAGCATATACCCTGGTCCTCATGAAATACTTAGCAAAGACAGTCTTTCACTCTAGCAGTGATTGACAGACACACCCACTCACGATGACGTCACTACGCACCTGAGTGAATACTGAATCCACCTATCAAAACTTTGGAGGTGTGACCCACTGCCCTATTTAACCCACTCCATGTATGCACTATTGTATCCTTGAAAAAGGCCGTCAGCGGCCGAAACGCGTTGGACATAGACACAGACACTTGGACACATCACCATCTTCAAGTCTCCTCCATAGCAGGAGTCGAGACCACACAGCTCCGGCTGACTCTGACACTCCGGGCGCAAGCTTAACAGCTGAACCCGGAAGTGACGGAAGACGCCGTAGAGCGGTGTGTCACCACTGCCGCCCGCCCGCACAAGTCTGCAGACAGATCTCCGTCGAGGGACCGCAAGAGACCAGGTATCGGGTAAGAGTGTAGTGTATCACCGGGTGGTTTGGGACGCCAACACCCGGCGACACTCACCCTCTCACCTTGACCTCACGTACTGACTGCTTTCACCGGACACTGTTTTCAGTGACTAATGCTCCATATCCCCTGCATCTCCCCGCGGATAGTGACAGCCTGAGCAGACTAACCCCAACTACTCTGCTATACTGCACGGCTCGGACACTGCCTCCCACCCGCCACCCACCCAATTCCCTGTGGGATATAATCACAGGTGCTATACCCTGTACCACTCCCACAGCAATATCTCAGCCCTCCCTTGCCATCCAGCCTGCTATTATCACCACCAAAAGCAGCTCCTGGGTGGTTACACGGTGACTTATTGCATATTTTATTACACCTTGTATACCAATAAACCTCTTAAAGGAACATTACGTTTCTTTTCCTTTCTTTGCATATATCTGCCGCTTACACCACTGGGTAACATAAGAGGTGAGCGCTAGGCTACCCACCTGCGATCATATTGTATTTCTGGGAGTCTGGACCACTCCAGCCCAGCAGCCCCCTCGCCACAAGAGGTAATCAGCGCGAGCACTCACCCCCTTCTCAACTAGGTGAAGCATGGAAATGTTCTACCCATGGGGAAACAGATTTTATCCAAGGATATTACAGCAAATCAAAGAATACTATTATTCATGTGGCATCGGTTCCAGGTCCAATTAATAATTGATAAATAATTGATGCAGAAGCAGATGTGCTAAGTACTTTCCAAAGGCTGCTGTTTGGTATAATGCAGCATTAGGAATGTGCCTGATTCATTGCTCTACAAGTTTGTAGGTCCCGGTATGGGTAGCAGAGGTGCATTGGGCTCAGGGGTGTTACAAGGGAATCCATATACTGGTGATAGAGTGCTACATGACCCTGTTATCTTTCCAGGATGGTAAGAGTTTAGGTCCACCCCACCAGTCTAAAATGAGTTCATTTGTGACAATTTCTCCAACAGAGGTTAGAAGTAGAATTAAAAACCAAAAGGGATAAGGTATAGATCTGTGAGTGGACCATGTATCATCAATTTTACCGTTCATCAGAGTCATCAATATTAGTTTATCAATATTTCCCTCTACCTTCTGTTCCTGTTGGAGTACTTGATGATTCTATATAGTGTTTTCAATACCTGTAATGGAAGAATGGAAAAGGCATAAGGGTTTATTTTATCAATATACAGTGATAGTAATGATTTTCTATCGCTGCTCATCCCAGTAATGTGATCTTCTGCCAAACCAGTCATTGGGGCGATGTTCAGCTGTCCAGCAGCGCTGGTTGGATGCAGTAAGAGGACTCACCACTTGCTGTCAGTCGTCTAACAATACTAGGACGGCAAGCAATTGCTTTTACTGGCAGTAAATGGCATAGACTATTGCTGCCCCGGGTATCCTTAAATATGGAGAATTCTTACCTCTATTTGCTATTGGGAGAAAAGACTTAACTTTCAAATATAGGGATTTTTTATTTATTTAGATATTAGATAGGGTGACAATTTGATGAAACGCAAGATGTCGTACCAAGGGAAATTGTGAGTTGGTCCTGAGGAGATTAAATGGGAATATGAACACATTGGAATATATCTTAGTTGCTACGATTATTGTATAGCATTTTAGCAGCCGTGGATACAAATGTTTAGGAAGTCACTGGAGAGTGAAGAATGTATTTGTCCTCACTGCCCGAGATGAGAGGTGAAGTCGTGTTATTTCCTTTTCTAAATCTGGAACAATGAGAGCTCCATTTCTGATAGGTCAGTAGAGGGTGCTTTTCTTTTTTTGTGGTTTTCTGACCACCCACAAAAGGCAGTCAGAAACTTTCACAGGCAAGCAAGTACAATACATAAACAGTTTAGGGCAGGGGTAGCCAACGCCAGTCCTCGAGAGCTACCAACAGTTAACGTTTTCCAGGTCTCCTCACGGAATCACAAGTGAAGTAATTTGCTCCACCTGTGGATCATTTAAAATGTGTTAGTGCCGGCATGTCCAAACTGTGGCCCTCCAGCTGTTGTGAAACTACATATCCCAGCATGCCTTGACATAGTTTTAGCATTCCCTAATAGCAAAACTGTGGCAAGGCATGATGGGACTTGTAGTTTCACAACAACTGGAGGGCCATAGTTTGGACATACCCGTGTTAGTGAGTAATGAGTGCACCTGTGCAGCAGCTAGGTGATCTAGAAAATGTGAACTGTTGGTAGCTCTCGAGGACTGGAGTTGGCTACCACTGGTTAGTAGGGTATTTATTTTAATGTAGATATATTTTCCATCCAATGGATGAATAGTTTATTTAATCTGTTAAGGTCTTATTTGAAGCATTCTTAATATAAAAAAGTGCAATGAAAATTTGCTGAATAAAGTTAATTATAATAATTAGTGATGTGAATGCCTAAATAATTGAGCTTGGAGGACTGCCATTCACGTTAAACTGTATTGGAGTCTAAATGAAAGGGAAAATATTTAGGTCTAGAATTTGGGTCTTATCAGTGTTTATCTTCTAGTATGTTTCACTGTTTTGTGTTCTGGATGTTCCTTGGGGCATGTGAGCAGAATATCACCTGTATTAGTTTAAAAGATATGTTAGTACTGGAGGAATTATATAATTAAACTTTGTACAATACAATGCCTTAAATTCATCTGTATCAGGGTCAGAGACTGATCTTAAAGAATGTATGGTTTTAGAGTTCCCTCTAAAGGTCCCTCTAGAGCACAGGTTCTCAAAGTCGGTCCTCAGGGCATAGTTTCCATGTCTTCTCACAGAATCCAGTGAAATAATTAGCTCCACCTGTGGATCTTTTAAAATGTGTCAGTGAGTGATGAGTGCACCTGTCCGGTGACCTGGAAAACATGAACTGTGTGGCATCCTGAGGACCAAGTTTGAGAACCACTGCTCTAGAGTATAATTACTTGACCCTTGTAGGGATTCCTTCCTTCGGGATGCTGGTGTCAGTAAACTGACACTGCCCTCCCAAACAGTGGGCATTGCTATGTATCCCATGTCTTTTTATTAACATCTGATAATGACCACTTACCACAGTGATATAAAATCACTTATGACCATACTGTAGTGCTGCCTTGGCAATGTACTGTAGTCTTGATGTAATGCTGCTCACTGGATTCTCATACTGCATGAAGTACATTTTAACTATATTGATTATCCTGTGTTTATTACTTAACATTGGAAATTGTATTTTACATCTCACATACATGCTTTCTTTTTATATGCTTTATAAGCAAGGTACTGCTACACAGTGGTTTTGTATGATCACAAAGCTCCTCAGCATCGTCTAACATCAATAACATTTCCAGTAATAATACATTATACCATACTGTATGTTATCAGTGTCAGGTTTTAAAGAATGTCAATGCCAGAATTGTATAGTGTTCATGTAGAGTCATTTCCATTCTGCTAAAAATGTTTTGCCATCCTGCAGTCTGATGTGATGCGCTAACCTCCCCTGAGAAAACGAACCCTGTTATGCCTGCATTAGGCCAAGGCCTTGAAACATATATTATATTTTAAATTTTATCACTGACTATTTAATCATGTAATAGTATCTACTTTCACAAGTTTGCTTTGTAATTCACAAAGCAGTTGCATTGTGCAACATTGTTGTTTCATGGTATCAAGATTAAAGTTTGTATCGTAAAATTACATTTCCTGCTTCTGTAATACATATCTTTGTGTAT
Organism: Crinia signifera; assembly: GCF_055691185.1. Lineage (NCBI taxonomy): Eukaryota > Metazoa > Chordata > Amphibia > Anura > Myobatrachidae > Crinia > Crinia signifera. The sequence goes on from NC_139221.1 coordinate 87,689,447, forward strand.
TAAATCTCACATTTCTGTATAATCATGAATCTAGACAGGAAATCAAACCCTCTCTGGCTGAAGTATCTTTCATAAACAAATTCGGGGAAAAAAGGGATATGCTAAACAGAAAAGATAAAATATCAACTTTTGGAAACATTCAGAACAGCTGAAAAACAACTCAATAGGGAATTAAAAAAAAAATATATTAAACTCCCCATCAGGTATCCCCAGGTCCACACCTTTCCATCTCACCATAAACTTAACCTAAACCTTAACACTAACTTATCTAATAAAAAAGACACAGACACAAGTGCTGGCGTTTCAAAATGAATGTCAATTTATTTTGACAATTAAACTAACTATATATATAATGGTGGCGGCACCAAAGAACGGTCATTATAGGAAAGTGGGGTTAAAGATGTTACCATACACACCATCGCTGGTGATCGCTCTCCCCGGTCATCCACTCGTGCTAGTGGTGACCACCCCCCAGGCGGAAGCATGGCCGATGACCATCGATGTCAGGGGAGAGCGACACCCCACTATCTACACACACACATCAAGATCTTACAAGGATGACCGTTCTTTACCGCCGCCGAAGAGAAAAGAAATAGGGAAGGGTGGGCGGGGCTTTTTCAGACAGAGGAAGAACTTCCTGTGAGTATGTTCCTTTTCTTCCCTGTCTATACTCCTCCCACAGCTCTGATAGGCCTTGTGCCCATCCTATTAACATATCAGCTGACCTTCCAGCGTAACCTGGGGAACCATCAGGGGTTTATGCTCACTCAGTGCTTAATCAGCATTCGTGGTTCTTAAACTCCCCATCAGGTATCCCCAGGTCCACACCTTTCCATCTCACCATAAACTTAACCTAAACCTTAACACTAACTTATCTAATAAAAAAGACACAGACACAAGTGCTGGCGTTTCAAAATGAATGTCAATTTATTTTGACAATTAAACTAACTATATATATAATGGTGGCGGCACCAAAGAACGGTCATTATAGGAAAGTGGGGTTAAAGATGTTACCATACACACCATCGCTGGTGATCGCTCTCCCCGGTCATCCACTCGTGCTAGTGGTGACCACCCCCCGGGCGGAAGCATGGCCGATGACCATCGATGTCAGGGGAGAGCGACACCCCACTATCTACACACACACATCAAGATCTTACAAGGATGACCGTTCTTTACCGCCAAAGCTAGGCCCTAAGCCGCAGCACCGCCACCAAGTAGGAAAAACGCTCAGCACTGTGTATCTAACCAACTAAAGACATCGCCCAAAAACAGAGCCACGCCCTCCGGGCTCAGATGAACGCCATCGCTCCTATACAGCGCACTCCGCTGAAAGCTGATGGCGTCATGGCGAATAACACCCCCGCCATTGGTCAGCAGATACTTCTCAACTGCAGCGTTCACCGTCTTCCGTGAACGCTCCAGGCGGGGGCAGGACATCGGATTCCTCCACACTATCCTCGATATAATAGAGGACCACACCAACTTACATGCAGGCAAATACAAAGAAATAAAATAGAGGTCCCGCACAATCACTGAGCGTAGCTCGAGAGCGGTCACCCGCCCTAAATCATTGCCACCCAGGTGGAAAATAATGACCCTCGGAACCCCAAAATCTCTCAGGGCTCGAATCAGCCCGGCCTGCAGCCCTTTCCACAGCATACCTCTCTCACCCAGCCACCTAACCTCCCCAGCTCGACCAAACACGCGTACATCAGATGCTATGTTTGCCCTGGAAGCCCAATAGACAAAGGAATGTCCAATCATCCAAATGGACTTAACGTCCTGTCGACCTGAAATATTATAAAGAGGTTAGAAGGCTGTCGACAAGCTTGCATACCATGCATTCACCACACTTGTTAGAGAGAGGAATGAGAAAAACCGTGGCCGACCAGCTCTTGAGGCACAAAACACACCGTCTGGAGTAAACTAACAAGTACGCCATGCCAGATTGTAATTATAGCCGAATTGTGCCCCCAGACGGATGTGAAAAAACACCTCAAGGCCCCCACTGGAAGTTGGCGAGCGCTTATGCGTCCAGTTGACCATGGTGGAAAGTGACAGATAAAGCTGGCCGAATGTACCTCCGGAATGCTGCCGAGCGCCATCGGCCCAGAGATTGAATCTCTGCGTCGGAGCGGCCCTCCGCAGCCGCCGAGGTAGCAGCCCCAATCCTAAAGGAATGAGACCCAAATTCCTTAGGATCGAGACCCGTGGCCTCCAGCGCCCGTCCCAAGACGTGACAAAATTGTTATTTGGTGAGCGGTGACCCATCCTCGTGCATCAACCATGCGCCTGGAAGGTCCGGGCGCACCTGGGCGAAGGCCGAGACCAACGTCACAGGGCACGCCTTTTCCACCGTGCACGGGAGCAAGGACAGCCACCGCCCCCTCCCAGCCTGGTCCGTCTTAGATCGTCGCAGGTGACATAGCACCGAGTCAGCTTGGACCACCAGGTCGTCCACAGCCAAAGGCGAGGGCGCTCGTTTTGACGGGGCCACCAGCTCCCCAATCCTGAAGGCCCCGTGGTATGCCATCACGTATGCCGTGCGGAACAAGAGTACCTCATAGTAAGGCCAGCATATGTCCCCCAGAGCGTCCAGCAGTGCTGGAAGTAACGACATATCAATGGGACGCCTACAGTCTGGGGAGGCAGGTGTAGCCCGCCGCCAACCACGCAGCGCCCTAGACACCAGAAAAGACCGGGACGGGTCCGCCCTACCCTGCAATGCGGAGAAAAACGACACCCCTGCCAAAACCCTGCGCACGGAGGCGACAGAGCGACCATTGGAGAACGCACTCCATACAAAAGCCACCATGGCCGCTTCAGGTGTCTTACCTGCTTGAGGAGCAGACAGTCTGAACTGCTCCCACTCCTGCCATCCTGCCTGATAGCAGTGGAGCGTCCGTGGTGCTATAGCCCGCATGGCTAGCCCCTCCATTCCGGCCTGATCATCTGCCAAATATAAGAGGGACAGCGTTCACCAACAATAGATGCATCAGGCGCCAGGGCCCGAAACTGCTCCCAGTCGGCCCTGGACAGCGCGTCTGCCACGGAGTTCTCTACTCCGGGAACATGTTGAGCCACAAACTGTATGTTGAACAGCAGGCATCGCAGCACCAATCGCGCAAGCAGGCGAACTACAGGCATGGACGCTGAACCCTGCCTATTAATAGAGTGCACTACTCCCAAATTATCGCACCAAATTATGATGCTGGAGTCGCGAAGCCTGTCTGCCCATAGCTCCAGCGCCACTATAATGGGGAACAGCTCCAAGAGCAGTAAGTTTTTTGTAAGACCTTCCGCTACCCATTCCACAGGCCATGGCGCAGCGCACCATGAGCCGTGCAGGAAGGCTCCGAAACCCACCCCGCCCGCTGCGTCAGTATACAATTGTAACTGCGCATTGGTGCACGGGCTCGCAGGCCAAATCAGGACCCCGTTGAACTGCTCCAGGAAGGAGAGCCAAGTACGCAAATCCCTCTTTATCTCTGCAGAGAGACGTACATAATGGAGGGGGTGCCTAACGCCCGCCATGGATCTCTCCAACTTTCTACAAAAAACTCTACCCATGGGTATGACCCTGCAAGCAAAATGCAGAAGTCCCAGTAGTGACTGAAGTTGTCGCAACTGTAGCTTGCCCGTGGCCAATGCCAGGCTGATGGCTCCGCGTAGCCGAGACAGCTTGTCCTGGGGGAGGCGGCAACAGGCCGCAACCGTGTCTATTTCTATCCCCAAGAAGGACAGGCACTGCACAGGGCCCTCCGTCTTGTCCTCCGCAATGGGGACCCCGAACTCCCTGAAAAGATCCTGCAGGTATGTCAGCAGAAGCTTGCTACGCTGGGAATCGGCGGGGCCCACACACAAGAAGTCATCCAAGTAGTGGGCCACCCCGGTCTCGCCTGAACCCGCCTCTACGCACCAATGCAAGAAACTGCTAAATCTCTCGAAATAGGCGCAAGAATCGAGCAGCCCATCGGCAAGCACCTGTCCACGTAAAAACCCGTGGGAAGGCGAAAGCCCATGAACCGGAACGATTCCGGATGGAGGGGGAGAAGGCGGAAGGCGGACTCAATATCCACCTTGGCCAGCAAAGCCCCGTGACCGTGGCTGCGCACTATGTCGAGGGCCTGTTCAAACGACTGGTATCGCACGCGACACAAGTGTTCAGGGATGGCGTCATTAACAGAACTGCCCGGGGGGTGGGACAAGTGTTGGATAAGCCTAAACTTGCCGCTAGTCTTCTTGGGGACCACCCCCACCGGGGAGAGAACCAAGTTCTCTATAGGGGGGAATGGGAAAGGTCCCACCATCCTTCCCAAGCTCACCTCTTTGTCCACTTTCTCCAACACTATCCCGGGCATCTGCACTGCGTATTTTAAATTACGGGGGGCATGTGCTACTACCTCCCCCTGTATTGGCAGGCGGAAGCCCAGGAGGAATCCTTGCTCCAAAAATTTTGCCTCCTCCCTACACGGGTACCGTCCCAGCCAGCCGGCCAGGCGGTCAACCCGTACAGGAGAAGGGGCCTTACTGAGGTGCGCCCCCGGCTGTTGAAGCCTGGGAGGTGCCTCCTTGCTTTCCCTTCCTGCAATCTCTAAATGGGTGATTACCCCAGCATTTAGAGCATGCGTGCTTGAACTTACAGGATGCTCCCAGGGCGCAACCCGCTCCGTTAAATGCAAAGCAACGCCCGGCGGAGGCTCCCCCCGCCCTACCGCGAAAGGGTTGTTGTTGCTTGCGAGGGGCGGGGCTGGGGGCTGTTGTAGCCGCAGGAGCAACCGCAGGAGCGGCCGCCGGCTTTGGCCCCATCCAAATTTCTACATCTTTGCATCCCAATGCCATAATGTCCAGCCCTGACTGCTTGCGACGGAAGCTCTCATCATATGAGCGCCATGAGGAGTCGGCTTCTGACAGGAACATCTGATGAATCATGTGCATGTAACGCACCATGTTCATGTGTTCCTGCGGTCTTGTTTCCAAGTAACAAGCCGCGAACATAAACATGCCCGCCTGCCACCGGTGATAGGTGCAGTAAGCCTCCTCCCCTATACCCCCTCGCTTCTTAGCCGCCCTAAACTCTTTTTCAGCCTGCGCCGTCCTGGTGAAAAAGCTGACGTATTTACCGTCCTTAATGCGTTCCTGGATGCTACGCCTAAGCCCCCTGAGCACTGCTGTGTTCTCGCACTGAACAACCTTCCCCCTAGGGAACAACGGGGACCCCGAGCTGCCACTGGAACTAGAGTGCCTACGGCGCCTGTGCCTGTGCCGCCTGCGGGATTTGTGGCCCCCATCCTCCTCCGACGACCCCGAGCCGGATCCGCCGGAGGAAGAGGAGGTATGCGCAGCCCTACGCTTGCGCCGTTTGCGCCTGGACGCTGACCCACCTGAAGTACCCTCCACTGGTACGAGGCTCATCTGTGAGGGATCCTGAACCACACCCACTGGGGGTGTTCCAGAAGCAACGATATCCCTCGCGCTGAGGGGGGCCGTAGGTCTTGCCGTTGCCGAAGGGGAGGCCCTAACTGCCAGGGCCGGGGCAGGGATCACTGAGGAAGCCGCAGGGGCCTGACTGTGGTCCGGGGCAACAACCCCGGAAGCAGGGGACTGTCTCATGAAGTTGGAGAGTAGTGACAGGAACTGCTGTACCCCCCCATCTGCCTCAGGCAATGTGGGGGTCGCGCTGGGAACCGGGGCAGCAGGCGCAGAGGCCTGAGCACTGCGCAGGGGAATCAATCTGGCCCTTCTAAGGAGCTGCCTCCTCGCCATGTGCAGCGAGGATCTCATACCCAGAGGCCTTGTTACCCCAGGTGTCTCCATGGGGGCTGGTGGCACTATCTGTGCCCTAGGTGGCCCCTGACTCGCACCTCTGGCCCTCCCACGGCCCCTACCCGACCTGCTGGGTGTGGGGGGGTTACCCCCGAAGGGAGACCCCTCTGTGGCACTCTAGAGGCCAGGATGGGGATGGATGAGGGGCGAGTATTCCCCCGGCGCCTACCTGCGCCTTGAGCCTGCGGGGGGGTGACTAGTGGGGCCTGTATCTGAGCGCCTCTGGCGCTGGATCGGGCAGAAGGCCGCGATCCAGGCCTTGTGGTGTTGCCAGGCGTGCGGGGGCCTAGCCCTCTCGCGCGAGTATTTGCTGCACGGGCGCTACCCCTGCCCGACCCCCCCTGGCCGCCGCGACCCCCGCCGCGCGTGCCGCGGCCTGTGCCTCTACTACGCGAGGTCCGGCGCCGGGCCGCGTCATCGGCCGGCGCCGCGACCATCGCGCTATGACGCGCGGGCGGCACAGGAGCCCCGCCGCGATCCCCTCCGGTCCCCACTGGAACCACCAGGGACCGCGCCGCTAGGCCCCGCAGCCTCCCAATCCGCCTCCCCAGCATCAGCAAGGCGGGCGGGCGGGCGGGTCGTCCTACGCGGCCGGTAGGCCATGGCTCCAATCAGTCAGAGAGGGACAGTTGAGAAGAGAGGGACAGATCTATGAAGAGGAGACAAAAGAGCAAGAGGAGAATGTAAAGATGAGAAAACGCTTGTACAGAAAAACAGAATTTGATTGCTGCAAAGCAGCGCTTGCCTGATCCAGCTGCAGCTTTTTCAGACAGAGGAAGAATTTCCTGTGAGTATGTTCCTTTTCTTCCCTGTCTATACTCCTCCCACAGCTCTGATAGGCCTTGTGCCCATCCTATTAACATATCAGCTGACCTTCCAGCGTAACCTGGGGAACCATCAGGGGTTTATGCTCACTCAGTGCTTAATCAGCATTCGTGGTTCTTTATGCTAAGGAATAAATAACATTGTAAATACTATTTTTATATCAATTTTTACATAGTACGTTTTCTAGAATGATATTATACGTAGGTCAGATTATTCCTATTAGATTACATTTTTAAGAAATATTAACTTGGAAATTTTATTTACAATTATGCTAAGATAAAGTTCTTGATTGGAACCAAGAGGGATGAGTTATAAAGGGAGAAAATAAAGGGGCCAAGAATAGGATCTGTTGGAATTTTGAGTGAGAGAGGATGAGGAGAGGTAGGGCATGAAAGAGTTAGATGCCAAAGGGTTATCAAAGAGAAGAGTGGTGTTAACCATGTCAGATGTGGCCGAGAGGTCAAGTATAAGAGGTAGGTATAAAGTGGTCACTTAACTTAGCCGTGAGCAGATAATTCGTTATACTAAAATAGGCAGTCTCTTGGAAATGGAGAGCGTGGAGGTCAGCTTGAAAATATCAAAGAGAGTGAGTTGTAAGAATATATCTTAAAAAAAATGTAAAACAGCCATTCGAGAGTTTTAGAGAGGAATGGGAGAAGTAAACTAGGTGGTAGCTAAGTTACAGCATGAGACTGACATGTGAGATCATACAGTATATAGCAAAGATTTGTAAGGACCCTCATGTTTTACCTGGTGCACAGCTGCTACAACAGTAGTTACACAGAAATGTAGAATTTGAAAGCAGATAAGAACCACTTGGCTTATCTAGTCTGCACATGTACATACACAAACTTACACACTGGCGTTATTTTTTGTCAGAAGTCATTTTACCAACCGGTATATTTTTGGATTATGGGAGGAAACCAGAGTACATGGAGGAAGCCCACGCAGGCATGGGACGAATATACAAACTCAACACAGTTAGTGAGAATTGAGTCTAAGACCTCAGCGCTGTGAGGCAGTAATGCAAACCATTACACCAGGGGTTCCCAAACTTTTTTGAATCACGGCACCCTAGAGTATCAGTATATGTGGTGAGGAACACAATTCACTTCTGTTTCCCCACATATTTTATCATTGGAAGCCCCAAGCACTGATTTTGCCTGTTTCATTGGCCATAAATAATTTGAATTGGTTCTGGACCACCAACCTAAGGCACCCCTGCAAGTGCTCCAAGGCACCCCAGGGAGCCTAGGCGCACAGTTTGGGAACCACTGCATTATACCATCTGTGCTGTCCTTATGTAACAGAATGAATGAACCAATCAATCAATCAATCAATCAATCATTACCTTTAAACAGGCTCTCAAGACTCATTCTTCATTAAAACCAGCCATCTCTCATCCTAACATTCTGTCTATGCTCACTTCTACCCCATCTGTGTCACTTCTGTCTGTCTGCCCCTCTTCTTTAGAAAACAAGCTCGCACTAGCAGGGCCCTCTCTCCTCATGTGCTTTTTCCTCTAATAGAATGTATATATATGTAGTGACCCCGGGGGGGAATGTATATGTAGTGACCCCAAGGGGGAGTCCAAATGCCGGTATATTGGATTGTATATATATATATATATATATATATATATATATATATATATATATATATATATATATATTTATACACTGTACATACAATCCAATATACTGGACTCCCCCTTGGGGTCACTTGCTTCGGTGCCTTCTGTGCAGACGCTCAGCCTGATCCATATATCCACAGTATCCACAGTAGAACAGCGGCACTCTGAGACTTGTATAGTGATAAAACAACCATGTGGTTTTAATGAGACTACAGTTTCAGGACTGATGAAGGGGTGAATACCCAAAAACTGTAGTCCCATTAAAACCATAAGGTTGTTTTATCACTATACAAGTCTCAGAGTGCCGCTGTTCTACTGTGGATATATATATATATATATATCTCAAAAGTGGGATAGACTTTCGTTTGCGCTGGTTGTTATTGCAGCACTCTATAAATCCTCCCTGTTAGTGGAGGATGGAATAGATAGATAGAAGAAAAAGATATAGGGTGCGCTTGATGTGATCCACCACCTCAATCAACAATAATATGGTAGACCATACAATTAAAATCAGTAACATTTATTAGATCAAGACAGACACGGATTCCATAATCCAATTCTTCCAAAAAGGATACCCGACGCGTTTCATCATAAATGACTGCATTCAGACACTGGAAGCACAGGAGCTAGATATTGATCCAGGTTATTGCACTATACCTAGTGGAAATATCATCCTTTAATCCTACTTGAGATTCTCTTATCCTGTGGGAAAAGAGTTCTTTTCCATATTCTTTAACACTATCAAGAAATATTTAAACCTAACTTCAAATGGTTTAGAGAACTTAACCCCTGATGAAGTCATTTATGAAGAAACGCGTTGGGTATCATTTTTGGAAGAATTGGATTATGGAATCCGTGTTTGTCTTGATCTAATAAATGTTACTGATTTTAATTGTATGGTCTACCATTTAATTGTTGATTGAGGTGGTGGATCACATCAAGCGCACCCTATATCTTTTTCATATATATATATATATATATATATATATATATATATATATATATATATATACAAACACTCCCACAGCAGTGGGAACAAATGGCACTCAGGGAGACTTGAGTCTCCCTGAGTGCAGGGAGACTTGAGTCTCCCTGAGTGCCGTTTGTTCCCACTGCTGGGGGAGTGTTTGGATTGCTACATTACTACTTATCTGGCACCTGGAGCAAGTTATATGTTTATACCACGAGTGCCGGCAGCATTGGATTTCTATATATATCTCCTGATGCAGCTGTCTTTATTAACCATATACATGTTCTTGTGGCTCCATATAAATAAATAATAATAATAAGAATGATGATAACTATACTATATGCTCCTCTAGCAAATGTGTGGCTGTTGATTTATTTTTCCCATCCGTACTGCCCCACCTTTGGGCTGCAGCATATATTACAGAAACTAAGTTCAAGCCTAAAAATTTTATATATGGATTCAAATCAGTGGTATGGGATGTGGGAAAACATTTCCAGAAATATGGCAGCATTTCATAAGCATCCTCGAAATCGGTTACTAGCAGGACAGCACTGTTAAGAAATCCCAGAAAATGAGTACAACTTTCCATCACCTATAACATTGTACTGTATTTTTGAGTTGTTTTAAGAATAGATTTATTAAAATTCATAAATTTGAGCACTGGGACTACCTTACATTACCTGTTATGTTTTCAACCATTTACATCTACTGGAAAGAAACATAATTTTACAATGAATGTGTAAATTTTGTGTTCATATGTAATAGGAAAATTAAACCTATATAGAACTAGTGGCAGAATTGTTTGAGAAAACATATATAATATAACTTTTATAGTATTTAGTTGAAGGCTTCAGTTACGCAGGCATTGCATATAATATGCCGGTATAAATATTTCCCACACTGCACTGTGGGAAATATTTTTTGTTCTGGGTAATATGTTAGTTTGAGCAGATCTTGATGCAGTTTCCATGGTTACGACAGCAAGACCTGTATTGGTGCAGCTTGTTAACTTTGTGTTAGCGTCTTGTTTTATTAAATCACTTTAGGGAATAAGGATTTACAGGATTTATACCATGTCTGCAGGAGCGCAAACAAACTATTTAATTCATTGACATTACGGTAGATATTTATTCTTCAATTTGTTCCCCAAGCACACAAACCGATAAATAAAATGTACATTACTATTATTTAACACAATTCATTTATTATGTTTTTTAATTTCCTTTCAGTGTTTAAAAAAAAAATTGCATTATATATTTCTTAACTGATTGAAACCTTATGGCTTCAACATAATAAGCAATTTGTGTGTGTCCTTCTGGTAACTCCAACCATGGAATATAAATCCACTGACTGCTGATAGTACGGATAGGTGTAAACCGAGGAGATGCTTATTAAGAAATTGCTCTTTTCCAGAGATGTGTACAGGGTTTTAGCTATTGATCCTGACTACTTGGCCAACCTTAGATCAGAAGGAAAAATAAAATCATTGCGAGCAAACAGCATTGTACCTTTCCTAGTTCTCTATGGATTATGGTAGGATTTCATAGTAACATGTATATTATAGTTCGGCATTTCGGAGAATGGAAAGGGGGATTTATAGGAGCATTGACCTGCGAGTGCAGAAGGCACGAGAAACTGGCTGCTAACCTCTGTGGACTTAAATAATAACCATGGTGTTGTCATTCTGCTGACAGACCCTGGAGGAAGTTTTCAAGTGCTAGAAAATCAGGCATTATTTATGGAAATCTAAAGACATATATTAAGTTCTTATAATAGCCATGATCAAATAATGAATTAGTAGCAAGAGCCCATAAAAATCGTACTGTCCTCAATATTCTTAGTATGCATTGATGGTGATGGTATTATTAGTATTACATTTGATTTATAAGGCGCCTCAAGTATTTTGCAAGGGCATACAGTGGAACAGTACAGGGAGACAGTAATAAATAACAAAAATCGAGTACAAGTAACAAAGAGCACCACAATACAATACACAATACATCTTAGCTGTAAGTAGCAAGGGAGTAATCAACGCACTACTAGGGACTGGTGGCCATAGATAGAGATAAGCTTTAACCAGCAGGAGAGTATGTGGGCAAAGATGGTCCCTGAGCACGAGAGAGCTGTAAGTGAAATGTAAGGAGAAGAGGGCTTTGACAACAAGTCTGAGTCTGAGGAGCTAACAATCTAGTCGGAAGGGGCGACAGATAACATAAGGTGCAATGAAATGGGAGGTAGCCTTGTGGCAGCAGATATGGTCAAGGCATGAGGCAGGGGGTTGGAGGAGCAGCCTCAGGACTAGGTTATGCAGCAGAAGGGTACACTTTGATGAATAGGTGGGTTTTTGGTGCCCGTTTGAAGCTTTGCAAGGTCGGGGAGAGCCAAATGGAGTGAGGGAGCACGTTCCACTGATGGTAGTGGTAGTGTTGCTTTACTGCATATGTTGAACTTGTAAATATAGTTTTTATTTTGTTATTGGTTAGTTGCCAACATGAATATTTCATGTGCTATAAATGTAATACCAAGCATAATTACAATATGGAGAAGGGATTTGCTAGATAAATGTCTGTTTCAAACAAATTATGCTATTCTATGCAATAGTTAGGTTACAAGAGGCCCTACTAATAATATCAATTTCAGTTGTATAGTCCCGATTTTATGGCTCTGTTCACTTTTATAATCAGGACTGCATTTCCTTGAGCCGCTGGATTGTTGGCAGGTATGACAGGCATAAATTACATTGCTCTGACTAATTAAATAAACCAAATAGCAGAAAAACTGCACAAAATGATTAGATCACAACAACGTCAAGTCTATTGAAGCGGAATAGATGGTCTGTTTGTGGTTATTGCAAGCTTGTCACAACAGGTATTCCATTGCACAATGAATGTCTATGAATTAGTTATACTGTACATATTGTCGTGTTTTCTTTCCTACCATCTTATGTGATGCAAGCTTTATAATACAACGTGAGAAGCTCCAGTCTATGCTTAACTAAGACAAGCAACATATGCTCAATATTTTGGACAAAGATTTTCAATTTCCCTGTATCGCCACTCCTATTCTCAGATAAATATTAGATTAGTAGTATTGAAGACTGTTCAAGGAGTACATCTCACATTGAACCATACATCGTTAACTTCTCTGAAAACTTGTAAGGTATGCAAAATACTAGATTGTAAGCTCCTTACTAGGTTGTAAGCTCCTCCGAGCAGGGCCCAATTCCCTCCTGATGTCAAAGCCCTCTTCTCTTAACATTTCACTCACAGCTCTCCTATACTCAAACACTCAGTAACCGTCTTTGTCCACATACTCATCTCCATCATTGGCCACAAGCCTCTAGTAGTACGTTGATCGAGTCCTCACTACTTAATAATAATAATAAAATACAAGTGGTTATTATATTATTTTCCCCTTATTACATCACTGATATGCTAATACACTGAGTGAGTGCTGATAAATTGTTTTATTTTCCATATATCTAAGAGATTGGAAACCTTTTGATCATAGCTTTATGTACATATTTTCCCAAGGAGTGCCCATTCCCCGGAGGTCAGCTGCCTGCCATGTTCCCTTCCAGGACACATTCAAAGCTAAGACACCTTAGTTTTGCATGTACCTTCCACATCATTGGATGGTCTGCGATTATCGAATGATGTGGGTTTGGCCCCGTAGGCTGCTAGTGGATGTTTACGCACAGGCGATTTTCCTGGAATCCCACCCTGATACAAGTGTGGCCTGTATTTAGAAAGCACAGCAAATACCAAATAAGTAAAGACACTGTCTCATAGAAGCAGTTACAGGGACCTTTTTATGGACATAATCTTGCTTTGGGTAAAAGAACCATCAAAACCACAACATGACTGCAAAGAGTAGAGGACAGATTAAACAATGGCAACTTTATTGAACTGTGAGATCTGCAAGCAAACTCCTAACACTATTATGTATACTGGTTAAAGTTCTATAACATAAATATTATTATATATTTATCTGCTCACAAAGGCCCTTATTCTGATCGGATCGGTACGGCCCGCGTGCGGCCGTACCGCCGATGTTTTTACTCTGCACATGCGCAGAGGTGAATCTGCGCATGTGCAGCCCCCTTCGCCGCAGACGGATTTCGTCCGCCGCAAAGGGGGCGTATAGGGGCGTGAGAGGCATCATGCCCTCATTTCCCTATGTGTACGCCCCGCGTTTCATGGGCGTTCCCATGCAAACGCGGGGCGTACGCATGGTAATGAGGCCATGACGCAACTCATGGGGGCGGAAAGCTGACGTCGCCGGATGTCAGCTTTCAGCCCCCATACAAGCTACCACACGGACGATTGTCCGTGTGGTCTCAGCTTGCGGGAGCTGCCGCGGCGTGCGGACCTGCCTTCGATGGTCGACGACCATCGAATGCAGGGGGCAGCTCCCACCATGGTGGAGGCGTAGCCTCCACCATTTTTATGCGGTTCGCCAGCCGTCCGTGTACGGACGGCCGTGGCGAACCGTAGGGTGGGCGGGGATTCGTCTGGTGCGGTCGGAGCCGCATATGCGGCTCGACCGCACCAACCAGAATAAGGGCCCAATACAGAGTAACAAGAAAACAATATGGAGTGTTTCTTCCAAGGTAATTAAACAGAGTGTTTTTCCATAAAGTGACTCCGGTACTGTATATACTGCATGTGGTACAGATAATAGAGTAAAACATAGCAGGAGAGCAAGATTATGACAAAAGATGTGAGCGGAGAAACTGGAGAGCAGAAACTAACTGTAGTTCATGGAAAATAATTGGGAGCTAGTAGAAGCATTTTAACAAGGAGGAGGAAACTGTATCTTGGAAGACAGTGCACAAAAGAAAGGTAAGATAGCTAAATAAAATATAAGTTACTATAGAGTGTCAGGTGATGCAAAATAAGCATTGGTAAAAAAAAAATGTTATTTGCCATAGACAGCTACTTATTGATGCAAGTAACCCAGCAAATTTTTAAAATAAAACATGGTACCAGATTTATAGATTTTCTCTATAATCTTTATCTTGTCATGTTGTATATATATATACTGGCACACCGAAGATCCTCAATATAGTTAAATCACTGTGTGCTCTTCCAGCAGTGAGCTAGTGTACACATCTCCTGTGGGTCTGTACATCTCTTGGCAGTTAGACAGGTTTCTCTGTGGTTCTGAAAGATCTACAGATCATAAACTATGTTTGTCCCTTCTGTGCTCTATTCAGACACACACTATAAGCAAACACAATATAAAACTGCACATGCTGGCATTTTCTACATGATACAATCAGATACGTACACAAAGTACTAATAAAACATAACAAGAGTTATTTCAGTTCTTGGGTTTCTTTTGAGACCTGGCTTTAATTGTATAGACTTGCACAGTGGTGTCAAACTCATGGCCCTCCAGCTGTTGTGGAACTACACATCCCAGCATGCCCTGCCACAGATTTTATACCATGGATTTCTAAAACTGTGGCAGGGCATGCTGGGACGTGTACAGCTGACGGGCCATGAGTTTGACACCACTGGTCTAGCAGATACTTTATATAATATTGGGAAAACTTTGCATGGGGTTCAAATGGTCACTGATAATTTGTTACCTTATAGGTCAACGTACATATGGTAGACATAGGGACATGAGTTTAGGGTGATTTCCTTTTCCACTTTTTCTTACTTTTTCATCATCCATCCGTGGGCTCTGATTTAGGAATTGAAAAGTGTAGTGCAATGCAGTGAGTGATAGAGGAGCAAGGTTTACTCTAATTGGAGGTCCACGTCCTCAGGTGTTGACATAAAAAAAAACTGAAAAATGCCTTGTGTATATCAACTTTTTGATGTCGACCTAGACATTGAAGACCTACAGTAATATACCACAGCCAGGAAGCAGGGGGATGGTTGATTGTAGTGGTGGGTACAAGCAGGCTAGTTATGAGTGGAAGGGACTCCCCAGTAAGAAGTTAGAATAATTTGAATCTTACCTCCTCTCTGCAGCTCACAAGTCCCAGTTGCAATGGTCTCACACAGGTAGTCAGAGTGAATATGATTGGAAAAGTTGGTATTTCATCCAGCTCCCATCTACACAGCAGCCACTCTTCTCCCTGTGTGATACAGCCCACCTTCGACTGACTGGTAGGCAGTATTGACCCAAGCTAGCTGGTTCAGAAGAGAGGCGCATGGGACCACAGTACAATCTTGTTAATTACTAAGATCCCTACAGTCCAAGGTTCTAAGAGGCCATTGCGTTTTTGGTTATAGCCTTTAGTAAGGGGTAGCACACTGTTTACTGCCTGGAAGATTGTAGATGGTTATTGGATTTGATCATGGGGTTCTGGATGATAGATCGAGGGCCATTAGGTTGACAGTCAACAGTCAACACCATATCGTTGACAGGTACAAATGGACAACATGAAAATAGTCGAAACACATATGGTCTACACAATCTTTTGTCATTCATTTTTTTCAACTCTTTTATAATTTACCATCCATGTGGACTACCATTAAAAATAGTAACCTTCCCCGAAGCTTCGCTAATGAAACTAGCCAACGAGGGCACACATTTCCACTAATTTGGCTTACATATGCATAAGCAAACAAAATGACCACCCAAAAAATCTTGTGTTGACCATTTTTGTGTCCATTTCGAACTTTTGACTCTGTTGACCTAATTATAATCAACCTATTGATTGTCAAACGATTTATTTTAAACTTTTAATCCACACCCTGATCATGTATACTCCATGAAGCATTATCCTTGCACCACCCTGACCATCCATGCTTATGCAGAGGTGGACTCCAATTTTTATGGGTGATGGTGTTTTAAACTCTCCTTTATTCAGTTATTTTTTAAACCATTTGAACACAGATTAAAGCTCATGAAAAAGGGGAAGTGTAGGGTTATTTTCTGTGTGCATACGCAAACAGGAGATGAGTGTTTTACATTTGTATTGTATTTCTGGTGATTATGGTACTGACAGGATAGTTTATGGGTTGCATTTTATCACACAGAATTTAAAAAGAAAAGCTACTCAAATACTGTGGCTTTATTCATTCATAGTTATATGACAGGTGTCTCATGGGAATACAGTATGTAATTGAAAAAGTGTGCAGTTTTGATTTTAAAATTACTTTTAAAAGGGAAAACGAGAAAAACTGATTTCAGAGATATATATTCTCATTGAAATGAGTAAAGTCTAGAAGCTGGAACAAATTGTTCAGCCAAGCACCATAACCTGGAGCTGAATACTATTAGAAAGATGACTCTCCTATGAAACTCTCTATTACTAAACATTACAATTCTGCTTACTGTATATTTGCCTTCAGCTTTGTAGGTAAAGCATTGGCCTATGTATCCGTGGGTAGTACTATTACCTGAATTCATACTGGGTCACATTCAGGGATGTTAGTAAACCTGATTCTTACCTACAGGACATATCTGATGTTGGATATGCATAGAAGCAGCATTGCGCTT
The DNA here is from genome assembly GCF_055691185.1 of Crinia signifera. Taxonomy (NCBI): domain Eukaryota; kingdom Metazoa; phylum Chordata; class Amphibia; order Anura; family Myobatrachidae; genus Crinia; species Crinia signifera. The sequence goes on from NC_139221.1 coordinate 87,706,168, forward strand.
GTGCAGATCCGGGGATGCCTTGTCACGTGCAGTCAGGGTTGGATTAAAGCTTGGGCACTTAAGACAGATGGCATGGTGTACAGTATATTAGGCAACCTGTACCTACTGTACCAACAGGAACAATTCCAGAAGAGGCAAAATGCTCTCTACCTGGACTTTCCTGTTAAATGATTAAAGTCACCCATGTTGAACTACTGATGGAGCCACTGTTGTTTAGCAGGGGTCTGGTAATCGGATCGCCAACCGTCAGCCCCCGCAAGCCGCCAGAAGGGGATGCGCACTCACAAGGCGCCCGCGCATCCCCTACCAATGAAGCTCACCCTCTGTCCCCGCCGCCTCCCCGTCACTGTCCACCGGTCCCCACTGTCTCATTCCCTAACCCTTCCCATCTCCCTGAAGCGGAGACGTGCAGGGTTCCCATCCCCCACCGGCCGAAAACTGGGACGCGCGTGCATGTGAGACGCTCACGCATCCCAGTCAGATGGAGCGCCTCTCCGCCCGCGATTGCCAGTGGGGTCATTCTGGCAAGCCCCGGCACTGACGTAGAGGCACTCCATCTGTATTTAATGGATAATGAAGGTATTTCAACAAAGGTGATTTTAATCACAGATTTAGAGGTACAGAGCATTTTGTCTCTCCTGGAATGGGTCATGTTGTTATGTATGGATTGTGTATATTAAATTGAATCCACTGGAGTATATGAGATTTAAAATAATAGTTTAATGCCTGGGTACTGTTTATAACTCCACCCAATTGATGGGTAACGGTTAGCATTACTGCCTCACAACACTCATGGGGTCATGGGTTTAATTCCTACCATGGCCCTAACTGTACGGAGTTTGTATATCCTCCCCATACTTACGTGGGTTTCCTCCGGATACTCCGGTTTCCTCCCACAATCCAAAAATATACTGCTAGGTTAATTGGCTGGACAAAAATTAACTTTAGGATGAATGTGTTTGTGTGTACATTTGGTAGGAAATATACAGTATATTGTAAACTCCACTGAGGCAGGGACTGGTGTGAATGTTCATTTATTCTCTGTAAAGTGCTGCGGAATATGTGTGCGCTATATAAATAACTGGTAATAATACATGCATATAGAAATAATTAATTTGCTGTATCATTTATCTTAATCTTATAATTTATGTTGTCACATGCAAGAATAGCAGTAGCCTCTGTACTAGTAAGGTTGTATTAGGCACTATTGAAGGGTTAGGTTTAGGCTGTGGGGAGGGGTTGGCATTAGAGTGCAAGAAGAGAGAGTGAGAGTTAGGATGCGGGAAGGTACGGTTAGGCATGTCGGGATGCCACTGTGACTGCCAACATTGTAACCATCTAGTGGGGTGTTTTTTTGCCCTAGTCAGACACTTTATATTACTACAACAAGAGCCCACAAGCTTTCCAGATTATTTTAACTGACTTTAGGAAAGTTTATTGATTATGGGTCAGATGAACTAAGCTTGAAAAGTGATAAAATGGAGAGTGATAAACTACCAGCCAATCAGCTCCTAAATGCCATTTCACAGGGTGTGTTTGAAAAATGGCAGATAGGAGATGATTGGCTGGTGGCTTGTCACTCTCCATTTTATCACTTTTCAAGGCTTAGTACATCTTGCCCTATGTCTTGGTTGTGTGAAATAAAAATATAATCTTAGCTGAAGACTCTCCTGTTGTTTTCAGTAACATCAATTGTTTCCACACCTCATGTCAATTGCAGCTGTAGACTCTGTAGCAGCAGTGACACTGATCTGCACATCTCACTAATATCCACCAGTATATGTACCAGTATTAGCTGGAAAACTGTTATAGTGGATGTTCCAAATCAATCACAGTCACCATCAACATCCCATATGCTTAGACAAAGTAATAATAAATGGCTTCTATGGGATAACACCACCCTAAGAAACATACAGTATGTAGTAAAGTGTTCAAGTACACTATGCGATTTGGGCCCAATTTTACCCGATTCCAGAGGATCAGGCTGTGAAATCGGCCCAAATCGCATGTGTATGACATCCAATCCGATGCATGGTCCCGTGCGCATTGGATCGTAGCCGGAGATCTTACATGATGCACATAAGATAAATCTTATTTGCAGCTATCAGCGGCACATCGTGGGTGCTGCATCGCAATGTGGGGGGATTCCATGTTCCAGGCAGGGGAACACAGAGAGCGGGGCAGGGGAGCCAAGTGGCGGGTGAATTTTTTTTTTTTTAAATATACAAATTAATAGTCAGCCGCTGATTGGCTTCCCATTCATTTGTAATTTTTTTTAAAATTCTCCAGCAGCCCCGCTACCGGCTCCCTCTGCCCTGCTCTCGGCTCTCTCCGCCTGGCTCTTTCGGTGTCCCGGTTCCCAGCTCCCTCCACCTGCAGCTCCCCAGGACTTACATGTGATAAATCACACAACAAGTGCCTAATTGTACGTGAACCCTCCTGGGGAGCTGCCAGGGAAGTCAGGTCTGACTTGGTCTTCGGACAAGTCAACCTAATGTACCTTTACTGTACTCCATTTTAATGCTTTTAGTCAATAGGAAATCCTAGGCATACTTAGATCTGGATATACTGTAGACACATGTGACATGTGTAGTAAATAAGCCCCTCAAATGGACGTTTGTTCAGCAGTGAGGCCCAATGTCTTCTCTACTCACTGTAACGCTGCTGTGATTTTGTAGATGTCAGTAACAAGTATGACAATATCTACTTTAGGAGATACAGAGAAGTGACAGGCAAGAGTTGGGAGTCACAGTTTACCGCTGCAAGATCATTTGATAATGTGGAATATTGTTGTCAATTTTAAACAGACATCATTTTTCTCTGAAATGTTCTTGTCGTTATTGTGTTGGGTAGTACATCTTCCATATGTCACTGCGGAGGTATAGTGAATGACTAAATGCCTCGTGGACTGTAACTGCTGATATCAAAACATAAAAGAAAACTAATTCTAGTTCTATTACTAACTAAATTATCATGTAAATTAGCATACGTAATGTCTAATTATGTTTTGTTTTATAGCAACATAGGAAAATGTTACACGATATATAACTCTTTAGCAATATGTGACTGCAGTGTTCTAAAGTACAGTGAAAAAGAAAAGGAAGTAGACTGCGCTGGTATCCAGAAATTAGCTAAATTAATACTTAGACATTTCAAGTACCTATAAAATGGTTTTTAATCTTTAAAAATTAAAATTGTAAACTATATAAACTTCACAATATTATAGGTCAGATATTGGCCATTGAAAAAACCTTAAAAATAAGGGAAGGGGGAGGGGGGAGGGGAAAGAAAATTTCAAGTTTCTGACTGAACTGATGGATATTGTAAGTCCATACGGTACCATATTTTTGGTGGAGCAAATGGATATTTGGAGCTCTGTATATGCCGATCTGAGGTCCTTGTTCTTGGATATCCTCACTTGATATTTGCGAGACTGGGACGTGAGCAATAGAACCCCGCTGGCAGTTCCGAGTTGGGGATCCAAGTTCCTCCTGTGTGTATTTGCCAGGAATGAATTAGGGGTTGCCTCTGGGTGATGGTGCGGCCCAGGATGGTGTCCACAATGGTGCAGTTCTTCAGAGGATTGGAGTAGCAACACTCTGCTGTTTCCCAATCGTCCGCACAATGTGTCGTGCCAATCGTCTACCTGATGTCACAACTGCATAGGCAACTAAAGGATACAGGGGTTAATCACAGGGCAGTTTACAATCACTGCAGCAGTCCAGTGTCCATTTCTTCTGTTGTAAGTTAATTATACCGCTTTCACACTGCCAAAACGTTTAAAAAAACTGTATTTTTAAACGGTATTTAAAACGGATCTGAGCCTTCACATTGCAGTAGATTTCCGTTTTAAATATTGTTTAAGTACCATTCACATCAGTCAACCTGTTTAATCCCCTGAACATATTTCAAGGCAGAATGCAGGGGACAGCCTATAACAGGTCTGTAATCTGTTGTTTTTACTAAATACCATTTCAGAGCCATTCTCACTGCATAAAAAACCGCTCTGAAACGTGTAGGACTCTGCTTTTTAAACGTTTTGAAATACCGGTTATCTTTAACCAGTAAATCAACTCTGGCTCTATCCCACTGCAGGCTTAAACATTTGAAATTGGAAAAAAATGGCAATATACCGTTTAACAAGTGCGGTGTGAAAGGGGTATAAGTGGTATTTAACATATTAGGGGGTGAATTCAATTGTGGCGGAGAAGTAGTTCTCTCTGCTGCTCCTTTTTGGGGGGAGGGGGGAATCACACATATAGAAAGGATCACAAACTCAGCGGGGGTAACACTCACAGACAATCACACGCAGAAGACCTGCTCTCAATGCTGGAGGAACATAAAAATATCATTAAGGCTCTGGAGGTGCGCGATGAAAAGATACAGGGATTTCTAAAAAAAAATTATAATCATTTTTTTCTCCTCTAATTGAATCCCCCTCCCCAATACATTCATCAATGTTTTCGGTTCTTCCTAAATTGGATTACGTAAATTGCGGTATGTCTACAGTATAGAGTGGTGAAAGAGCTGGCTATTTTGACAGTTTCCCAGTTTTAAGATGAAAGTGTGTCCATTACATTTTTTTTGTTTTTCATGGAGTGGAGCGAACTGTAAACTGAAGCAGCCTTGTTTATTATATCTTAATAAAGGGCATTCTTCAGTCACAGGATACCACTGCTTATAACCTGTGCTGCACTGTCTGCTTATTTGGACAGTGAATCACGCAGAATAGCTCAAATTAAATTTAGCTCAAGTCAACTCCATCCAATTACGTTCTTTAGCTACATAGCAATATAACAACAGGAACAATTGTGTAATTCCCTGTGTGACAACAAAATAATTTATGGTTTTGATGCATGTCTATTTTAAAGTGGCACAAACAAAATATGTAATAATGAGTGGTGAGATTTACTTATTTTCATTTGTTGTTATTATTATTATTATTATTATTATTATTACTGCTACTGCTATTAGTAATTTACTTTATATGTGGCAATATATTGTACAGAACTGATCAGATGATGATAATCTGAAGGTTTATTCAAACACGAGTACTGCTCTAATGACCTGTCACTGGGCCTGACTCCAAGTCACATGCAGTGCCCACGCCAAGTCATTTGCACCCTCATCTAGTGAATTATATCAAACTGTGCATGTGCCAAGGGCATATCTATAACTGGTGCAGGGTGTGGCAGTGCATGGTGGTCCCTATGCCCAGTGGAGTAACTACAGAGCATGTCGTTGATGCAACTGCTATGGGGTCCGGCGGCTTGGGGGGCCCAAGGCAATTCTCTGTACCCTTTTTTAAATTTTAATTGTGCTGATGCTCAGTGGCTCTCAGCCCCAAGGAGAGAGAGGTAGAGACCCAGTGTTGGGAGAAAAAGGAGGAGATCCTGCCCCCCTGGAGCAGACAGAGGATACACGGCTCAGAGAAAGAGGAGGAGACTGGGTGTTCGGGGGGAGAGAGAGGAGTAGGCCTGGCCCCCTGAAGCAGGAGAAGGATTCCAGGCAGCAGGGGGAAGAGAGAGAAGGAGATCCGGCACCTCGGGGGAGTGATAGAAGGAGACCCAGCCCTGGGGAGAGAATGCAACGTTGGTGAGAGGAGGTACACAGGGGAAGAGAAAGGTATGTCTGCTGTCACAACTTTTTCAAGCTCTCCCTTCTTCACTCCCCCTCCTCCTTTCCCCCTCTCAATCTCCTCCTCTGCTCCCCACCTCCTCCATTCCCCCTTCCTTCATTCCTCTGCTCCTCCCACTCTCCTTTGCTCCCCTCCTCTCCTCCACTCACCCTTCTCCTCTCCCCCTCTTCTCTCAGTTGCTCCCCTCCCTCTCTGTCTCCCTCCCCCTCTCTATCTCTCTCTCTCTCCTCTCTAGCTCACCCTCCTCTCTATCTTTACCTCCCTCTCTCCTTTTCATTTCTCCTGCTCTCTCTTCCCCCTGCACTCTCTTTCTCCTCTATCTCTTGCCTCCCCACCTCTATCCCCCACACTTCCCATCTCCCTCTCTCTCTGTCTCTCTCTGAGAGTCCCTACAAGGGGCTGTGTCTCTTGCTCCATGTCTCTCCCTCTTTCTCCTCCTGACACCCTGTCTCTCTAATTCTCTCTTCCCCATTCTCTATCCCTGTCTATCCCCCTTTTTTTTTCCTGACACCCCTCTCTCTAATTCTGTCTTCCCCATTCTCTCCCTGACATCCCCCTCTCCAACACATTCTCTCCATGACACCCTGTTTCTTACACTATGTCTCTCCCCCTTTCTCTCTCTCCCTAACACCCTCTCTCTCTTTAATTGTCTCTCACCTCCTTTATCTTCCCTGACACCCGATTCACTTCATCTTTCCCCCTTTTTCTCTGACATCCTCTCACTGTCTCCCCTGACACTCTGTCTCTCTAATTCTCTTTCCCCCTTCCTCTCTCTGACATCCCTGTTCTCCCTCACTCCCTGTCTCTCCCTTTTCCCTCCCTGACACCCTCTCTCAATCCGTATCTTCCCTTTTCTTTCTCTTACCCAACACCCTCTTTGGCTTTTCTCACTTTCTTATGCCCCCCCCCCATGGTGGTCCCTATGCCCAGTGGAGTAACTACAGAGCATGTCGTTGATGCAACTGCTATGGGGTCCGGCGGCTTGGGGGGGCCAAGGCAATTCTCTGTACCCTTTTTTAAATTTTAATTGTGCTGATGCTCAGTGGCTCTCAGCCCCAAGGAGAGAGAGGTAGAGACCCAGTGTTGGGAGAAAAAGGAGGAGATCCTGCCCCCCTGGAGCAGACAGAGGATACACGGCTCAGAGAGAGAGGAGGAGACTGGGTGTTCGGGGGGAGAGAGAGGAGTAGGCCTGGCCCCCTGAAGCAGGAGAAGGATTCCAGGCAGCAGGGGGAAGAGAGAGAAGGAGATCCGGCACCTCGGGGGAGTGATAGAAGGAGACCCAGCCCTGGGGAGAGAATGCAACGTTGGTGAGAGGAGGTACACAGGGGAAGAGAAAGGTATGTCTGCTGTCACAACTTTTTCAAGCTCTCCCTTCTTCACTCCCCCTCCTCCTTTCCCCCTCTCAATCTCCTCCTCTGCTCCCCACCTCCTCCATTCCCCCTTCCTTCATTCCTCTGCTCCTCCCACTCTCCTTTGCTCCCCTCCTCTCCTCCACTCACCCTTCTCCTCTCCCCCTCTTCTCTCAGTTGCTCCCCTCCCTCTCTGTCTCCCTCCCCCTCTCTATCTCTCTCTCTCTCCTCTCTAGCTCACCCTCCTCTCTATCTTTACCTCCCTCTCTCCTTTTCATTTCTCCTGCTCTCTCTTCCCCCTGCACTCTCTTTCTCCTCTATCTCTTGCCTCCCCACCTCTATCCCCCACACTTCCCATCTCCCTCTCTCTCTGTCTCTCTCTGAGAGTCCCTACAAGGGGCTGTGTCTCTTGCTCCATGTCTCTCCCTCTTTCTCCTCCTGACACCCTGTCTCTCTAATTCTCTCTTCCCCATTCTCTATCCCTGTCTATCCCCCTTTTTTTTTCCTGACACCCCTCTCTCTAATTCTGTCTTCCCCATTCTCTCCCTGACATCCCCCTCTCCAACACATTCTCTCCATGACACCCTGTTTCTTACACGATGTCTCTCCCCCTTTCTCTCTCTCCCTAACACCCTCTCTCTCTTTAATTGTCTCTCACCTCCTTTATCTTCCCTGACACCCGATTCACTTCATCTTTCCCCCTTTTTCTCTGACATCCTCTCACTGTCTCCCCTGACACTCTGTCTCTCTAATTCTCTTTCCCCCTTCCTCTCTCTGACATCCCTGTTCTCCCTCACTCCCTGTCTCTCCCTTTTCCCTCCCTGACACCCTCTCTCAATCCGTATCTTCCCTTTTCTTTCTCTTACCCAACACCCTCTTTGGCTTTTCTCACTTTCTTATGCCCCCCCTCCCCCCCCCCCAAAGGGCATTGTAATGGGGGAGAGGAAGAAGGGTTCTTTTCAAGATTTTGCTATGAGGCCACGAAGTGTTAAGGTGGCCATACATCAGAAAGATCGGTCTTACAATCAGGATTGTGTACAATATTGTTCTGTTGTATGGGGGCTTTAGTTACAGCCCTGCCTGTGTCCAAGGGGGCCCACACTGCACACCACTCTTGATTTTAGTCCCAACAGTATTATGGTACATAGCACAAATAACCGGATCTGTATAGCTCCCTTGTATTATAGGTCCTGCATCTTTGGTCGCATTAAAGCTGCATATTGTCAGTGATTGACAGTCAGCTGTCATTTTAGGGGTTGTGAAGATATCAGTATCTCAAAATGTAGGCGTGTTGCCGCCATTGGGGGGGGGGGGGGGCTTAGCTGTGACACTGCACTCCATCAGAAGAGGGAAATTTCTTGGCCTCTTTGTATGATCTGCAGCCCATTTTCTACATTACTGTATCTACTACTTACCTCTCTGGTGGCACTTCACAAATAGTTGGGAAAGTGGCTTGGTATTCATTTTCTGGTCATTTGCACATACAGTACTGTACGCAGTAAAAAATGAAAACATTTACCTGGAGAACTGCACAATGTACTCTGGCACAGAGTCTATATACTTGCTACTCCAGCTGCAGGGAAGAAGGCCCAGGAGGTAGAGGGTCCCTTCCCCTTTTAATTCATGATTGGCATAAATGTGTCTTTGCATATATATAGGGGGACTAATCAGCAAGGAACCCAAAAGCAAAATCTTACTCTAATGGACAAAACCATGCTGCACTGCAGGTGGGGCAGATGTTTCATGTGCAGAGAGAGTTAGATTTGGGTGGAGTTCAAACTGAAATCTAAGTTGCAGTGTAAAAATAAAGCAGCCAGTATTTACCCTGCACAGAAACAAAATAACTCACCCAAATCTAAATCTCTCTGGACATTTTACATCTGCCCCACCTGCAGTGCACATAGTTATGCCCATTTGATTTTGCTTTTGAGATCCTTACTAAGGGCCTTATTTTGGTTCATTCTTTCTGACAAAATCCTTCTTAGATGGACAAAACCATGGCCCTTATTCTGATCGGTGCGGATATTCCCGCATTCTTACGGTGCGGTCCGCACGCCACGGTGTTTTGCCGCGTGCGGCCATCGTCCGTAGAAACGCCCACGTGTCCTCCGCATTCGGACGGACTCACTCTTTAAGAACAGGGCGTGTTTACGGACGACATACAAAGCATGCGTGTGCGGGAGAAACACTCCGATTCGGCACGGTATTACAGAGTATTACAGAGTATGCTCGGGAATACCGCATCCGAACGGGAGCCAAGCGGTGCTACCGCACGTAAGCGGAGTATTTACGCCAAACAACCCACTATGAAGTATCTTCTGCTATACATCACATGACCCACTTATTCAATTACCTATCCTCATAAAAAACTTCTTATTTTGAATTGGAATCAATTAGATGCCAATATATCCTTACAAGCATGCCTAACACATGCATTGCACACATTAACCCTTACAGCAATTGAAGTGCAATGGTTTCAATTAAAGCACTGACAAGCGTCCTATTAGTGAGTAATGAGTAAAGGAGTCGATTCTATTGGGTTCAGGTGTTAATGGTTGTAGTCATTAGGCGTACGTTCGCCTAGCGCATGAACGAGTGGTGTCCGCAAAGCAATAGTACACTTGTGGACACCGCACATTTCTGCCCTTTTTGATCGCGTGCATTCGGAGTGGTTTCCGAATGTACGCCCCCCAACATAAGTGTACTCCCCCGTGTCCGCCCATGTTTCCGCCCCGTTTTGCCCACTTTGAAACTACGCCCATGTGTCATTCCGCATGACGCCCATAATACGCCCCTATTTCCCGAATGATAGCGGTGAACAGTTCTGGACGGGATCTGGCCGAACTGGTACCGAGTCAAGGCGTGGCACATGCGCGTTGCGTTCTCCACGCATGCGCAGACGCCGTAAACACGCGATCCGAAAGTATGCGGTAAAGTCCGCGTCAATCAGAATAAGGGCCCTTGTGCACTGCAGGGGGGCAGATGTTACTTGTGCAGAGAGAATTAGATTTGGGTGAGTAATTTTGTTTCTGTGCAGGGAAAATACTGGCTGCTTTATTTTTACACTGCAATATAGATCTCACTTTGAAGTAAAACCCCACCCAAATCTAATTCTCTCTGCACATGTTACATCTGCCCCACCTGCAGTGCACATGGTTTTGTCCATCTAAGAAGGATTTTGTCAGAAAGAATGAACCAAAATAAGGCCCCAAATAACCCGCATAGAGATGTTATAGGATGACTTTCATGTGCTGCTTCTTTATTACTATAATAAATTATTATTATTATTATTATTATTATTATTATTATTATTATTATTATTTAACTTTGTTTAATTACATACATGAGAACCAAAGTTTTTCATTCCTTGAGTTGTCCTCATCATGCACTTTTCACACAATACAGGCCTGTAATTGAGTTCATATTTCTCACAGAAGCTTTCTGCTGTAATTAATATTTTATTGAATTACATTTTATCACTAAATAGCACAGCAGTGGTGTATTGAGCATCACAAAATCTGAGCAATAGTGACTTATGGATGCAGGGCAAGTTCTTTGTAATAAGTTATGGTTGGAAGAACACAAAGTACATTTAACGGCACCCAGCTAATATTCCAGAGCAATTTCTGACTGATCTAATCTTGGTCAAAGCGGGACACAAAGAAATTAATGTTCTAAAATTAAATATTAACCACTGTCATCCTGTTTATGGTATGCCAGGCAGAGAGACCAGTGACTAATGCCTCTTAATGATTGCTTTTCTCACATTTATTTATACTGTTTATGGAATACCAACAGAGTTTTGGTATAAAATGAAATAATGCATCCTTGAGAAAGAAATTGCAGAAAGCTGACTAGTCAAATATAACTCAGCATCATCTGATCAATATACAACACAGAAAACATTACCATTGCCAAACTCCTAATTCTCTCTCTGCCCCTCCATAGCTCTCATTGTCTACTCCTTACATAGACCTCTCACTGTCCCTCTATTGGGTATATTCAGTTAGTGTCGGATCCATTAATTTGTCAGAATCGTTCCGACACTACCTATTCAATCAGCTGCCAAATCCGAATGTTGGATTCGGCCGCTGCTCACTCAGCCGGTACCGGATGAGCAACGGTGGAAGGTGGCCAGGTTTCATCAGGAGCTGGTATGGCGCTGGATGAGCTGCTCTCACCCGGCCCAGCGGCAGGACTCAACAATGTTTTGTGATTGTCCAGTGTCCCACCCATGGGCAGCTGTGTCCTGCCATGAATGGGGGGGGGGGGGGGCAATTGGAAGGCCCTCTGTCACTCATTGCTCTGCTTCCTGTTGTTTGCAGAGTGTTAAACCACCAACAAATTAGCTCATAACTACCATATCGCAGGCTGCATTTGAAAAATGACAGGTAGGAGCTGATTGGCTGGTGATTTACATTTCTCCATTTTATCACTTTTCAAGGCTTAGTGCATCTCGCCCCTAGTGCCCAAGTTAGAATACAGTAATTTGTAAAATGGCATGAGACACTATACAGTTATTTTCCTAGAACCCACCAGGTGATATCTAAGAACATGAGCAATTCTAAAACATTAAAACATCCTTTACCATTAACAGCACCATCTAATGCAGTTTGTTCTACAGAGAGGAGATTGCAAGCATCCTATACCTCGATTTTCAGTTAGCCGGGCAATTCACTCTCATCATCAAATATCATCTCAACTCGATGCACATTCCAACATTTATTTTAGAGGTTGATTTAAAGTATTTTCCTCCATCAAAAAATGCTGTCATGTTTACAAAACTATGATACAGATTTAGAATGTTCTTGTCACATAAGAAATTCAGGGAAGAAAAATGTAAAGCGAAGAAAGATTTGACAAATGTATCAGTTATGAAAATGTAAATTGTCAGATTTCCTGTACAAAGTTTGGTTTGTCAGCTCGTTCCATGGTTTGGGGTATCGGGACCCTAAAGGGATCTTCCTTAGTTTCATTGATTAGTTTACAAAGCTCCAGAGCACATTATCTACGTTGACCGCTACACTCAATTCCAAGTATTGCTATTGGACTACACCAGGGCTGGGCAACACCGTCCCTCCAGATGTTGATGAACTACACATCCCAGCATGCCTTGCATCAGTTTCAGCATGGCCACATAGCAAAACTAATGCAAAGCATCCTGGGATGTGTAGTTCATTAACATCTGGAGGGCTGGTGTTGCCCAGCCCTGGACTACACTATACTTTCTTCTGGCTCTTCATCTGTGCATTCATGAGAAAGCCAGCTCTGGATTTGGCATAGCGCATAAGGAACATCCTGGCTTATATACTCTGTTCTTGGCGGAGGCTGTCACATCACAATCACATTTGTTGGCTAAATATGTACTGCATAAGGCACTATGTACTATTGCAATATAATTCCATCAGAGAACTTGTTGACAAATAGATTAGAAATTGACAGCAATGATAAAATTCAGGCACAATGTGATTTTTTTTTATCTTAGTATACTAATCATGTGACTTGCTTACATCATAAACACCCTTTGTAATGTCACCAAACTTTGAAAGTGAGGGCAGTGCTTTGTAGAACTCTGTCCAATATCAACTGTACCTGAAGATATGGCATCTCACAAAGTAAGGTATGCTTATATTAAACCATGGGGATGGTGAGAGCAACAAAAACACTTTGATAAATTTGTTCATATGTGTGTGAAAGGTAATATTACTAACTATTGAGAAATATACTATCAATCCATAGGAAATAAATGATTATATTTGTGATCTAAGTAAGGTGTAACATTACCATTACTATATGATAGTTTTTTAGATTATACGGTATAGTTGACTGTATTTTTATATATTCTACTGGGTATGTATATGTGCAGACTTGAACCTGTAGTCCCATCTGTAGTCCCATGCGTGCCGCTGTGGCGTGATGGGAAGTTTTTAATAAACAGCATTCTCGTTATTAGTTCATTCCAGAAAATGGTTGTCTGGAAGTTCCTCAGTGATGTCATTATTTCCAATACATTATTCCCCAACATTTGGATAAATGATCCCCCAATCAACAACAAACCACCAGCACAAACCAGGCAAACCTGCAGCTGACAGAGTCCATGCCCTATAGTTCCTGACTCCCTGAGTGCCAGGTCGGTGAAGCAGGGGTGGGGAGGAGGCCTATGGGAGACTTGCTTACTCTTCCAGGCATCTTATGGGAGACTTGCTTACTCTTCCAGGCATCTGGCAGAAGCATCCAAGATGCAGGAGTACGCAGCAGATTCTGGGATAGTAGGCAGTTATGCCTTGCCCAGGTTAGGATAAGCCTGTCCTTTTTTGGTATATTTGCAGTGACATTATGACAGATTAGAGGGCCTATGTGTGGCCTCTCTCGATGCAATTAGGTTGACAGCGAATTACTATATTTTCATCAAGCTACGAAGTAATATTATGCTGGCATCATTATAGATATATCTTTTGGTTTGCAGAACTGTTGATTTGAGTTCATTATGAACAGCCAGTAAATATACAGTGTACAGGTAACCATTATGCTTCAGTCATTGAACAAAGCATGTCAACCTTTCATTAAACAAGAGCATGCATTGCTAATCCATCTCAAGTCAAGCATGTATTCTGCACTTTGTATACTTACTCTAACATTTCATTGTCGCCTAGATATGTATAGATTATACGGATCAAAGTAAATATACAAATACATAATTAAGTAATACAAATAAAAACATACAAATATACAAATTAAAATATACAAATCACAACTTTATAAATGAATGGTCCATTTTAATTTTTGCATTTTGTGTCTTCTTTAAGAAAGTAGGTTATGCATCAGATGTCTGTAAACTTTGGATGAGTGGCGCCACATGTGCTAAAATAGTAGTTAAGACAGTAATATTCCCTTATTTATAGATAGAGGGTGTCAGTCAGAAAAAGTAATGGTATGTTACTTAAAAAATGTAGAGCAGTATATAAAAACTACGGCGACTAATTCAATAAAGTGCTTATCTTAGGTGATGGTAGGAGGTAGGTCACCTACCTCCTACCATCACCTAAGATAAGCACTTTATTAAATTTGTTATTACAACTTATCTTATTATTTTTTATATATATTTTAATATATATATATATTTTTTTTTTACCTTTTTTTTGTCCTCCTCTCTGATTGTATGTTTTTTACCATATGTCCAATTTTATACATACCTTTTATCATCCAATTAAATATTGTTTTAATTACTAACTATTCTTAACGCACAGTAATTAGTCGCTGTAGTTTTTATATACTGCTCTATATGCATCAGATGTATTTATTAAAATATTGTTTGCATACAGTGTATCTCACATTTAATAAGAACAGGTACATTCCTTTTATATGTACATCAGTTTAGGTGACTATTATCATTTTAAACTCAGTAGATAAAAAGAAAACTTTTAGTAAATCCCTCTATTAAACATTTTACTAATTTAAACTGACTATTACCTTGCAGTGACAATTTGATCTATGACTTTCATTTTAAAATCTCAGACCTAATAGTATTACATGACTACACCAATCACCTGAGAATCTCAGGAATGTCAGATTTCATTTTTGCTTTACCTTGAACTAAACACTACAGAGCTCTAGTTTGCGGTTCTATAGCCAAGATGTGTCTGTGCGATATGTCAGGGAAAGGTGTAAACATGTTTGTTGGTGTTAAGTGACACGGGATCCAGATGAAGATATACAATTTCTGAATCATGTTTGTCAGCTGAGGACTTAACTAAAACCAGCCTGATGTCTAACAATATTAAAACAAAAAGAGTAATGAGTAAGTTGAAAATAATTAGCCCAGTTTTCAGACACCGCGCAGCCTTGCAGACTCATATTAATAAGAATCCAGATCATAATTGTATCTGTTCCAGGCACAGCATGTGCAATCACTCGACAAGGTGCCCAGGTGGCACAGAAAGGCTTTTCTAAATTAATTACCAATTTCACTGTCAGAGGAACTTGCCGAAACCTTCTTCCAAATAATTTCCTTTACATTTATCTGAAAAAAATGTATTCTATGTTCAGTCCCATTTCAAAAGTAAATTATTGGTGGAGGTGTCTGCATTTCACTATGCATTTAATAATATGACATTAAAATCATGAATAATCAGTATGCTTACGTAATTATATATTATAATATACAAGATAAAACATTAAGAACAATATATTTGTATATGTGTGTATGGGGGGGGGGTTGCGCGTATGGGGGGGGGGTGTGGGCTATGGGGTCTTTTCCCTTGTCACTTTCTCATTGTGTTATGCTGGGATGCAGTCCCCATGCTGGCATTCCGCATATTGGTGGTTGAAATACCGGTGCTGGAATGTCGAGCAGCAGCCACAACACCAGTGTCAGAATCCCAACATTGCTGGAGGTGCCCACACTGGAATCCTGAGAGCCTGCATCCCAGTCGTAATTATGCTGGGCTGGTTAGGGATAGACTGTGGTGGGGGGTATAGGTTTAGGGGCTAGGGGGGTTAGGGTTGAGGTGGTTGGTGTTAGGCTGAGGGGAGGGAGGGTTAGGCACTAAAAAAGGAGGGTTAATATTAGGCACTAAGAAGGGAGTTATGGTTATAGTTACAGTCTCCAAGGTCTCTAGGACCTTGATAAAAAAGCTACCTTGACAGGCTAATGTGCAGCTTTTCTTCAATGTTACCTCCAACAAACATCTCCAAAAGCGTTTTGTCTTGCTATGACTTTCTCAGTGGTACCTTGTGTTTGAGACATATAAAACATATTACAAATTCTATAACCATAAAATTCACTAAAGCACAATTATTTTAAGGTATCAAAGTTATGCCATTTTAACACATGTTCATTTGTCACTATGGCCGGGATGTATCAACGCTTACCGCAGCGCTGACATCCCGTTTACGCATCCACAGTGCCTTCTCATGATTTATCAATAAAGTTTCCGTGTTTTGTTGTTAAAAAAACTCTGCCGGCTTGTAGCATCGCAGAGTTTTCGGCGCGGCAGCTGCTATCATAGAGTTCTATGCAAGCTGACGCGCTGTGTTATGTATTAACACTCGCTGCGCTCAGCTGTTGTTAGAAATTATTCGCCTTATATTGCTGGCGAACTACAGTGTTGGGACAGGTCAAATATTAAACTATAAGGTAATTCCAGTTGTGTTTGTTTTATTTTAGGGGCTGTTTACTTGAGGTAAACCTAGGTTGTGTTGTGGGATGCTAGGGTGAGGATAAAGGTTGAGGTGAGAGGCATGTTATTGTAATTTGAAAGGAAAAATAGGGTGAGTTAATAGACTCATTAGGGTGAGGTGTGAAGAGGTGTGAGGTGATAGGCTGATTGGTGCGAGTAGAATTAGGAATGACAATGAAAAGTCATTGCGCATGTGCAACAATACAAGAAAAAAAAAAAAAAGACGAAGAGATTCCGACAGAGCACGGAGTTACCGCGGCCATAAATAAAAATGAAATAAATAATACATAACGCGGAAATCTCCGCAAAACGGCAGCGAAGATGGTGCGAAAAAATGAAACACACTTCACTACAGAAATGCGAATAATAGTACATCCCGCCCTATGACTGATTGTAAAATCATTAAAGTACAACTGATTGAAATGCTTTTTTCCACCCCTACTACTGATGTTAAAATAATTATGCCACACCCGACATTTGTGTTTTACTGAATATTATGGTTTTGGTACCTTTAATATTGACCAGAATAGAACCAACATACCCACAAAATCGAAAGCAGTGTTTATATCCCAAATTTCTGATTTACTAAGAGCTGAGTTTTTAATTACATTCTGCTGTTAATGGTGCTTTGGTTTCTATATGAAGTTATAAATGTGTTTTCTCCCTCAGTAGAACCAAAATTCAACTCAAAATTGACTCAAAAGGGACTGAAAATGGACTCAAAATCTACAAAATTATACAAAGCACTTCTATTGGCCAAAACAAGTCACATGCACATTACCCACAAACACCTTGATTCCAGGGCTAATTTGCATATCCACACATTTTTTTATTGCATCGCTGTGCCTGTATAAGCCAGGATTCAGAGAGATGTTTCTCTCCCATGTTTTTTCCATCATATTGAAGTTTCACACAATCCCCCATGAAAAAATGAAATAGAACTGCTTCTGATTATTCTATTGAAAATGCAGATTTTTTATCGATTTTCAAATTAGTATGGGTTGGGAATAGTACTCTGTGTTAAAGTATTGAAAGTTTGAAAGTGGTTCTGTTGAAGTGCAAAGTTTCTATTTCAGTTAATTTTGACTTTTAGTAATTACTTCACTCACAATTTAGACCAACAGAACATCGACTAAAAAAACAAAATTGACCTTTAGTAAATATATCTCTGTGTGGCAATCGCTGTCTGTACAAAGGCATATGATTTTGTTTAGCTTGCTATAATTGCAGTTTTATATGAACTTTTTATTATAAGTTGATTTGTTTATGGGAATCTTAAATGGCGCTCTAATATCTGTCTCTTAGCTAGACCAGTATTTCACTAAACCAGTGTTTCTGAAACTTTGTGCCATGGATCCATGGGGTGCCTCAGGTTGGTGGTCCAGAACCAATTCAAATTATTTATGGCCAATGAAATAGGTAAAATCAGCGCTTGTGGCTTCCAGTTATAAAGTATGTGGGTAATCATAAGTGAATCATGTTCCTCACCACATTACTGACCTAAGGATAAATTGTAATCACAATTTATTTAATATTTGTTTCTGAAATTTTCAGTAACAAACTTTTGGCCTAGTGGTGCCGTTATTCAAAAAGTTTGGGAACCACTGCGCTAAACCATTTTTTGGATAACAAGCTGAATATCAGAAACATTTTTGGTTGAATAACGAATGCACAAATCCAGTTTATTTGCAGCTTGTTTATTAATTGGCTCAAAAATCACTTATTAAATATAAGCATGAAAAAAAAACAGGCATTCGTCCATCAATATTTACATAAAATTTTAACAGAAACAGACATATTTTTTTTCAAATGTAAGAGCGGCTGTATTTTCTATGGAGTAATTTCTTTATTGTGCCATGACAGCTATTTCTTCATGATGAGAACACTGCTTATGTAGCTTATTAGTAGATACCACACAGAGAAAGTTGATAAAGTCAGAGTTATTTGTGTACTGCGCCTGCTTTGTGTCATATGGAGATATTTTGCAGATAAGTTCTAGCACACATCAGGGGTTGTGGAGCAGGAAAGACAGGTAGAGGGAAAATGTAGACATATACTTTTAGCTACTGATAAATTAAAGATAATGGTGATAATGAACGAAGAGTTTCACAAATGCAGCATTGTATTTTTGCACACTCTACCAATGCTTTATTGTTCAAAGTGTATGCATCGTGTATGTACAATGGATGTAGCAAATCTGCGGATTACACTATTAGTCATCGTTATATCACCTGTTGATTGACCAGTTTGAAACATGGGGCAGTGTATGTGTTTCATGATTCAGGCATATTTTTTAAGCCTGGTAAAGTGATAAAGTGGCTGGTACTTTGTCACCAGCCAAGTAGTTCCTAACTATTAAGTTATAGGTTAAATGTATGAAGCAGTGATAAGAGGAGAAGTGAGCCAGAGGAGAAGTGGCCCATGTCAACCAATCAGCACATAGCTACATAGTTACCAGGGGCGTAACTAGACCTTTGCGGGCCCCATAGCAACATTTTGAAAGGGCCCCCAAAGCTCTGGGCCCCATAGCAGCTGCACCCCCTGCACCTATGGTAGTTATGCCCTTGCAATGGGCCACTTGTCCTCTGGCTTACTTCTCCTCCCTTATCATTGCTTCATACAACGACCCCTCTGAAAATGACAGTTATGAGCTTATTGGGTGGTATGTTATCACTAGCCATTGAATCAATTCACTAGGTTTTGAGGGTATCTGCCCCTCAATAAGGTCATTAGCTCCTAGCCCTAATGTGTTGGTCGCTTATTATTTTCTCAGCCCTCAAGCAGGTTTGCCTGCTTTGTGTGCAGGTGACGGTCCATTTTAGGCATTGATTGGCGTACCATTATTATTTTATTTTTCTCCTGAAACATCTACAAAGATTTAAAAAAATAATTTTGGCCAAATATCTGCGGATGTGTCTGCAATACTACACAACATATACTTTGCCGGATGATACAGTTTTCTTTGCTTGACCCCAAACTACTGAGAAAGTCACTCAAAGGCAGAGATGGCTTTGATGGATAAGAACAGAAGCGGTCTGGACTAGTCATCTGCACCATTCATTCTGCTGCGGGAGACAACTTCACTCCTTGTGATGACAGTAATCTTTGAAACATGAGATTTCCTTTCTCTGAATATATGTTTGCTCCCGAGACTATACAGTGGTTCACTGTTTGGTGATAGATACAGTAGTGTTAACTGGAATTAGAAAACCAAAGACAGCTATATAAAACATAGACTTGGTTATATCAGCTTCAACAATTAAATTCCCCATTTTCATGAGTGAACCTCCATATTGCATTGTAGCAACTTATCCTGGGTCTCTGATAGATCACATGCTGATCTGCTGGGCCCAATAAATTTGCTGGCAAAGAAAAGAGAAATGTACATTATTGATTGCCAACAACACAAAAGGGACTGCCATCTTCCCAGATACATCTTATGGAAAAAAGTAATTTCCGTACATGTGCAAAATGCATGAGAATATGTAAACTGTATATGCGTATATGTGAAATGATACAAGATATGCTCTACAGACTGGTGGTGTAGGACTCATTCTGCATCAGCCAGTCTGTTAGTGTTGCTGCAGATACAGTATAGCACTGGGATTTCGCCTTCATGTCTGCACAATGCAGGCCACCCCTAATTTTGCTAACAGGAAGGTTTTTGTAGACTGCTGCAATACAGGCTGAATATGTTTTCACTGGAGAAACGGAGGTTGAGAGGTGATATGATTAGTATGTTCAAATGCAGGATTGGGAATCATATGGAACTGGGAGATGATTTGTTCACTAACAGGCCTATACTTAGGACACGCGGGAATGTACTGAGGCTCGAGGAAAAGAAATTGCGCACTGAATTAAGAAGAGGATTCCTCACCATTAGAGCAGTAAAATTCTGTAACTCATTGCCGGTGGGGTGATTACAGCAACTACTGTTAATGAATTTATATCAAAACTGGATACATTTGTGGCCACTAAGGGAATCCTATATGTATGACTTACTCAGTCAACATTAGATGGGTTTAACTCGATGGACTAACATCTTTTTTCAGCCTTAATTACTATGTTACTATGTAATACTAAGAAACAACTAGATTAGCAATCTAGGGCATACTGTAGGTTTTGGACAATGTCGCTTCACATGTTTTAGCAGTGCTGGGTCAAATAAGTGAATACTATTGGGGGCTACCATTTTAGTGCTAGGCTCCCTTACAAAAACCATGACACTCTGCAGAGCATGCTGGGATATATAATGGTGCATGTATCTACAGTACTTTATCCCATGTGTTGTCATTACTACCTATGGAACCTCATGTGCTTCCACCTAGTCATAGACCATTTTTGCCTGAGGTTGGCTGAGGTAACTAGGCCTCCCCTACATCAGCCAAGCTTTGTTTTTAAGCCTACAATATAAATTTCCCCTTTATTCCTTCACCCATTTTTTCTGAGCTCATTTCTATACTCCACAAATGTTATTTCCTCCTATTTAGTATACTGTAATTATGGGAGCCAGATTAGATAATCTATCAATAAAATAAACTTTTGTACTGTACAGATATGATTATACACAAGATCTCCTGCAATGGGGATCATTGCTCTCTAACATGTCGGTTGTACTGTGCTCAGTTGCAGCAGGTTACGTTCACATCACTTTCATTTCTCTTGTCACTCCTCTCCCTGGACATGGTCATTACACACATTTTAGGTCTTGAGTTGTGCCTAAATTGCAGCTTATGTGTTTGCTGCACTGTTTTACTGTTATTGCAAAACCTTTCCCTCAAGCTGTTATACTATTACATTTCTGCTTGGGTGATTATTTCTCTATAAACGTATTATTGTCACACTAGGGGCAGTTGGTGGACATGTGGCAGCTACAGTTTAACCCCTCTCTCCCAGCTAATGGAGGATCATGACTCCTAGTTACCACACCTGAGGGCTACAGAGGGCTCATTTTTCTAAGGACACAATGTTACATTAACGTGAAACAGAAAGAAACAAGCGTTTTATAAAGTAAAGGTGGCGTATTAATCACACAGGGAGACCCACTCAGCATATTTTGCCATCCAGTTTAGGTGAAACACCTCCCAGCTGTCTTTGGATATGTTGATTTCATTGGGGAGCAGAATTCTTGTTTAGTTACTGTACACACTTTACCAGGTTTGGTTATCTGCTAAGTTAAGGTCTAATTCAGCACACATCTCTCCTGATCTGAACAGAGAGATAATGTGGATAGAGATAAAGGCCCTTATTCCAGTTCACTCGCAAAGGCAAATTCCTTCTCAAATGAACAAAACTATATATATACACTGCAGGTGGGGCAGATGTAAATTGTGCAGAGAGAATTAGATTTGGGTGAGGTTTTACTTCAAACTGAGATCTATATTGCAGTGTAAAAATAAAGCAGCCAGTATTTTCCCTTCACAGAAACAAAATAAGTCACCCAAATCTAACTATCTCTGCACGTTACATCTGCCACCCCCCTATGCAGTGGAGCATGGTTTAGTCCATTTAAAAAGGAATTTGCCTTTGCGAGTGAACCAGAACAAGGGCCAAAGTACCAGCTAACCAGCTCCTAAATGTCATTCTTAAAACCCAGCCTGTAACATGGCAGTTGGGAGCTGATTGGCTGGTACATAGATTCCCAAGTATGATGAATGGAGTGAAATGATACAAGTGTAAAGCTTCTACAGTACATCTTAATACTCATGGTCGATTCCGCTGAATATAGATGACAATAACGCATTTGGGGCCTGATTCAGACCTGTTTGCTAGGCTGCATATATTCGCAGCCTAGCGAGCAGGTAAACGTCACCCTGCTGAACGTCCTCCGCCCGAATACGCTCACTAGCATGCAAGGAGATGCTGGTGCATAAACATCCGCTAGCATGCGGCTGAATGGGTGAAAAAACATTCGATGGTCGTTCACCATCGAATAATTTTTCTTCCATTCGCTAAAAAAAGTCAGTCTAGACTGACTTTTATTCTGGCTGCAGAAGCCCTATTTCCAATATTTTATTATTTACAAAGAAGAAAGTAGAGCTTGCCATCGACCATTGTTGGGTGTAAACCACCAATGGTTTTCCTCAATTAATGGAACAGAGCTGCACAATGTTTTTTGTTTGTTCACTTGATACTGTGACATTGAGCCTAGCCCCGCCCCCAGGCTGATTGGCACACAGCCCGGTTAGAAAAAATCTAGGGAGGGCGTGAGCTCGGTATAACCATTGAGGTTTTCCTTGTGGATGGTTTTATACCTTCGAGGTTAACCACCAACGACACCATCCAAGTTGACCATCAATGCTTAACTCACCAATAGAAAAATTTTGATTACGAGATTTGCCTTTATTTAGAAACCAAGTAATTTATTTAACAATACATTCGATTTGTGAGAGACTATAGAAATATTAAAGTATACCTAAAGAAAAAGTAATTAACAGCAACATTATTGTTCAGGTTTAAGGAGATTAGAACAGAAATGCACACTCTTTTCTTCCTTTTAAAGTTCTTTTTCGTGGTAACAGAAAATACCAAATTCTCTCCAGGCAGGAGGTAATCATGTGTTAATTTAAATCAGGTAGTCTGCACTGGGTGGAAATTAGACAGACGATGGGATTTACTTATTTTTCATTAGCGCTTGGACTGTGATAAAGGAGAACAGAAAAGAGCTGCTTGACCTTTAAGTGCTTAAATTATTAAAGAGCAAATAGATTTGAGGTCTGGTTACTTGCTAATCTAATTTGTCTTGTGGTGAATAGATGAAAAGACATTTTGGGTTTAAAATATCTCTAGTCAACTTTCTTCTTCTAATGTATCTATCTAGAGACAAATAGATAGCAAGGCTTTTATGCCGGGGTCAGGTTCAGGGTCTCCTAATAACACCCACTTACGTAAGTGGAGGAAAAAAGAAATTGTGACCGGCGTGTCTTAACACCATATACTGAATGTACATTTGTTATGCTGCTGCTGCAATACAGTATTTTTTAGTTCTCTGTTCTATTTTCCAATAGTAATTTGTAATGTGTCCATATTCTTATACAGTACAGCAATTATGTTTATTGTAAATAATCAGTGACAACAGGGCCATAACTACGGGTGGGGGGGTAGGGGGATACCCGCCCGGGCGCTGGATGGTGGTTGGCATACTTACATGAACTGGCTCCGGCACGGGCAGTAGAAGGATCCTTCTTTTGTGTCGGAGGCGACAGGTTGCTCCTCCGCTTGTGACACTGTGCACAGCACATGCCAACCCCCATCCAGCACGTTGTTTTACCTAGCAGCTCGGCACAGCTTCCCCACCAGAGACCCTCAGCAAATGATGACATCTTTGCACTACTTTGCTTTACGGCAGCGACTCTATGCTGCACTATATTGTGACTCAGGTAGAGAATCACGGATCCTTACGGGTCGAGGTAACCTTGTAGGCTCAGCTATACGGTCAGATTACAGGTTTTATACTGTACGTGTATAGGTGTATGATTCCCATAAACAGAGGTTTTAGGACTCTACTGCCTTGCACATATGATCATAGGTTTATACATACATGTATCCCCGCAGATATATGGCCAGTACAGTATATATGGTAGGCAGGTAACCTTGCGCTCAACCTCTATATGTAACTATTATTACACAATGGTGGGTACGGGCTGTACACTACCCACCATTGTGTAATAATACTATCGTATAGCACTTTGTGTGTACAGACGGACTCGCATCTGCATTCCCCCATCGGACATTCACTCTGTGAGACACTATCACAGAGGTACTCCCACCCACGACCACCACTGCATTATTATAGCCCTTACCCACCAATGTGCAATTATACCACCGTGCAGCACTTGGTGTGTACAGACGGACTCACATTGCAGTTATATATAATTTAAGTTGTCAAGCACAATAAATCCTTTAAAGGAATAACACATGTCAATTCTCTCATTTATACCTTACCATACACATCAGTGTTACATATAGAGGTTGAGCGCAAGGTTATCTGCCTACCATAAATAACGTTTAGGAGCCTGGACCACTCCAGCCTGGCAGCCCCCTCGCAACAAGTGGTATTTAGCGCGAGCACTCCCCCCAATTTTACAGTACAGTATATAGCTTACTTCACCTGCCCGCCATGCTGCTCTTTTTTCTAGGTACATAGCTGTCCTTTCTTGTGCACCTGTAAAGAGAGTTTTTTTTTTTTTGGGGGGGGGGGGGGGGGGGGCACCAAGTGACTGCCTTGTCCTGGGTGCCAGAAACCCTTGTTTTGGCCCTGGTGACCCTGCCAGATTTATTGTTTTATTGTTTTTATTCTTCTGTTTTAGTGTTTACTTCTGTCTATTGAAAGTCAGAGTGCCTTACTAATGTAACAATTTGAGCCATCTGCCCTGTCCCTGTGGTTTGTTTGGTGTGATTTGTTTCATGAACTGATATAGCATGGCAAACTGTTCCAAGTCGCAAAAAGTTAGGTTAGGTATTGTACTCTGTTCCTTGCTCAGCCAGTTCGGGTATGTTGGTGGAGAGAAATCCACTAATACCGGTCACTGGCCACTGGGACGTAAAGACCTCGTACACTGCATTTATTTATTGTACACCTTTATCCAGTCTGTTTTGTGCCGGATTGATCTTGAAAGACAATTCAAATCAAGCTTTCTTGCATTTTTTTCCCAAAAGATAGAAAACAAATTAATCAGCTCAAAGAATCTAAAACTTTACCATTAATACTCTATACAAAAAACACTGTATTAATGTAACATACCCATTTACAACTTAACGTACATAAACCATAGACTTCAAATATACCTTTTCACAATTTTTAGATCGTAGACTATTGGTTGGTAAAAATAAAACTGCATTTAGGATTCATTTGTGCCAGAGGATTTGTTAGATGATAATTGGCAAGGGGGCTCTGAGAAATCGACTGCCTAGTGTCCTCCACAGGGTTTAATCCTGCACTGAGTCTTTGGATGAATTATTATTAGTTAATGCGTCATACTGCTTCAGTGATATATCGGTACAACTTGTGAGCTACATATATAGGGCCCGATTCAAACCTGATCACTACTGAGCGAATTAGCAGTTGCCGGTGATCGGGTAGATGCTGCCCCACTATAGTGAAATCCTGCCTTGTGAATGGTTTTGTACAACAAGCGAAGAATGTGCAGCCAAGCGAAAAATGTCCAAATCCCGACACAAGCCACTCAAAATAAGATAATTTTTACACAGGGCACCAGTCATCGCAAGCTAGGAGTAGCAAGGGACTTACTCAGTGGTGAATACAGTATCCAGCCTGGATCTGATGTTATGCACCCTCCCATAAAATGCTTGGGCACATTTGCCTTTTTCTCGGCCCACCTACCATTTCTCTTAGCACTCCCACTAAACGATCGCTTCTCACCCCCAGATGCCTACTTCATGTCAATCACCTTGCAAATGGCTAGCGAAGGAAAAAAGTAGCAGCAATCCTTTGCTAGCAGGCATACTCATACTAAGTTCATTGATAATTGGGCGAATTCGCTCAGCAGCGATAAGGTCCAAATTAGGCCCATAGTCTCAGGTTATGTTCCCCCATTATTAACCTTTTTTTATATCTCACTACAAATATTATTTTCTCTGGAAAAAGAAAATAAGAAGGAATTTTCAGCACACATTTCCCAAATGTATAAGTGACTTGTTTAACATATAAAACTGTTTCCCCTTCTAGCTGACCTTTACTTTCTATATTGTAAAGTTTCAGGACCTCTGTAAGAGTTGCTGCAGAACCTAAATGTCATTTTCTCTAAATCAAATTTACATTCTTAATGAAAGAACACCCAGGAGGGCTTGTAGCCTTAACATTTCCAGGGAAGCTGAACCCTGGACCCTGGTACAGGCCACCATAGCATGCATTCAGTTTATAGTTTATATGTGTTACTCATTACAGACGTGATTTTACACAGAAGGGATGCTTTTTAAAGCTACCGTTTAGCCTTTTAAAGACCACATCATTTCACATACAGTACAGTATGTGTTACATCACCTTGTCTTGTGGATAACACTCTCCTTAATAAGACCTGTCACCCTGGATTTCCTGTTTATCACCTGAAACCGAGGGACTCAAATGTGGATTTTATACCTTTAGTTCTCGTCAGTAGAGCTTTATTAAGCTTAACGCTTTTGAAATTCGGACACAGTCTGCAACTACATCTTTATGCAAATCCTGCTAAGTCCTTAACCGGTATACATCCAAATGTGGAAAATACAGATTAGTGCACCAAATAGTCTCAAAAGGCAAAAAAGAATAAGTGTAGTAAACTTCCCACCATCATGTGAGTTTTCTCTCAATTGACTCACCTCACATAAGTAATAAGTGGGCAGATAAAGGTATCTTTTTAAATATATGGACCTTCTAACTTCTGTTGCATGATTTCAAGTCATTGATAAGAATGGAGAAGTCTCCCATGGCAACCAATCACTCCACTGCTTCATACATCTACTCCTAAATCGGCATACGAAATGCTGTGATGCAACAGCCACAGCTTTGTCCAATACAGGTTTTCTTGTTCTCAGTATACAGAGATTCAGTCACACACAATATACAAATGTCATCACAATATCCTGGTGCATCCTACAGTAGTTGCATAGTATTACTTCCAATGGCTGCTCCAGAGGAGAGGCTGCAGCACAGTTCAAAATTCAAATAGGAGAGGAACACCAACTGCCAGTGAGTCAGTTTGGAATGGCAGTTGATGGCAGTTGCTGTGTTTCCTCTATTTGAATTTTCAACTGCCCTGCAGCCCAACCTCTGGAGCATTTCCTGGTTGCATCTAAAATGCGCAGAATCTAGCAGAGTTGCTCAGGATCTAGAAAAAACAAATTGTCAGAGCGCAGATCTGCAATATATAGCAATCTTGGATCTGCAGCTGTCACTATCAAGGGGTATACTCCACGGTACTTATGTATTATCTGGGCTCCCATGTTAAATGCACCCCATTTTTTCATACCCCTACTATCCAACTACGCATGGAGTTGATTCTATATAGTGTGGCGAGCGCAGCGAGCCACCATGCCCGAAGCGTGGCGAGCGCAGCGAGCCCCGCGAGGGGATGCGGTTTTATAAGAAAAACGGGAGCCCAGATATTACATAAGTACCCACTCCACCCCTTGAAACACAAGAAGAACAACCAAAGAAAATTAGAGATAGCGCTGATCCAAGTGTTTTCTCAATATATCATATTTTAATTAAAAAATTAATACAATTTAATATTTAGACATTAATCACCAGCCGGTAATATACAAAAAACAACCATAAAATTTTTTGAAAATAAAATAAAATAAAGTTGGAGGTGAGGTTAATAAGGGACTGCCCCTTTAAGGGTAACGAATAGGTTAGTTATCCCAACAAGGATTAGTAGGCTGAAGGTTCTGTAATAGCCTATATAAGGCAGGTTAGTCCAGTTAGCAACAGGTGGCTCTCTCACAGCCCCTATAGGTTAGTGGATATTAGCATGCATTGTCCAATGGGTAATAAGCCAGTTTAGCAGACAATAATGTTATTGCTTTAAAGATTTTAGTAACTTGCCAAGCTCCAGGTATAGCTCTCGGGTTTCAGCTGCAGATTCTTTGCGTGTGCAATGCAGCCAGGCGGACTCGTCCACGCTCCCAGGGTAGTGGCAATATTATTTTATTTTTCAAAAAATGTTATGGTTGTTTTTTGTATATTATCGGCCGGTGATTAATGTCTAAATATTAAATTGTATTCATTTTTTTATTAAAATATGATATATTGAGAAAACACTTGGATCAGCGCTATCTCTAATTTTTTTTGGTTGCTCAGGATCTGTCAGCTCACTTGCACCAGGAATCACCAGCTGCATGGTGGTTTGACACTAGATGTATGAGTACACATCTGGATGATACCCACACCTAATATCACTGTGTGCTCATACAGTATATCACTTTTCCCCACATTCCTTCCAGGAACCCACACAATCCATTCACTAACAGGTGCCCCAGCATGCCTTCCTCACTGCTCAAGATACATCGTGATGGTTATGTAGAAGCCATGATCCTCAGAGGTGGTGGCCACAGCCTTTCACTGGGTGATGCACTTAGTCAAGGTTATTGATACCTTCTTGTAATATGGACAATAAACTCATTTAAGAACTAAATAATGTGGAGGTGGAGACACACTGCATTTTACTATGCATACTCACTACCAAGCCCTATAAAGGCAATCTACAGTAGCTTTGTGGTTTGTACATTCACCTAGGGCCATATATAGAACCACATGGGCCTAGAGCTAAAAATGATCAAGAGTCTATGGTTACAAGTGGAGGAGCGGTAACCTCAGTAGGCTGGTCATGTGACTTGCTACAGAACTGTCAGTTATCAACTGTATCTGGTAATACAGATGTGTCCATGTAGACTGTGGCTTTGGTAATATAAAATAGATCTTCTCCGCACATAGGGGGTTATTCTGGTTGATTCACAAGGCTGCGAATTCGCAGCCTTGTGAGTCCATTCAGCCAGGCTAATGCCGGGCCGCCCCCACAGCATGTGTTCCCACGCACAGGCTGCGCCGACCATTGAAAGATGTGGGAGGTGCACACATAGAAAAGTGACTTTCATGTCACTTAGATATGCGTGCACACTTGGACAGAAATGGCCGGGCAGCTGACATCCGGTGATGTCAGCTGCCCGCCCCCCGCACTCATCTCATGGCCTCATTACCATGAGAACGCCCAGCGTTCCCATATGGAAATGGGGCTGCCTGGCTCCTCTGCCTGTCTCCACCCCTCGCCCGCTATGTTGGGTGTGTGCACCCGTCAAACAGAATGTTCGCCGTGGGTGCAGACACCCTGCATATGCACATGAGCAGAAATGCGCAGAACAAAAACATTGGTCTCCATGCTAACGCATCCCTGCTGTGTACAAATCAGAATAGCCCCATAAGGCAGCCTTTCCCAACCACAGTCCTCAAGGCACACCAACAGTGCAGGTTTTAGTGATATCCAGGCTTCAGCACAGATGGTTTAATCAGAATCCCTCAGATACTAATTAAGTCACCTGTGCTCAAGCCTGGATATCTACAAAACCTGCACTGTTGGTGTGCCTTGAGGACCGTGGTTGGGAATGCCTGCCATAAGGTGATAAACTACTTTCCTAAATTACACTGGTTTGACGTGTGACATTTGTACATCTGTGTGTGAATGAGTGAATTTTATAAGGAGCTACGATGCAGCGGATGCAGATTTTTCACACACCGTGTTCCATTGTGTGGCATCTTTGAATGTTTAAAACTAATTCCTGTTAAAGTCACAGCCCACTGTCTGTAGTACATTTTCATTTTGTTTTGCTGCATCTGCAATGGATAGTATGCTACACCTCTTGGAGCGGCTCAGTCATGCCAAGCATCTAATGCCATATGGCATATTGAGGCTAATTGCATGATGATAGTAAATAGATACATATATAGATAGATTATAGCAATGCAGGTAAAATGTCATTGTTTTTTACTTCATTATGCTGATCATGTGACTTCCCCATGCCATAAACAGCCTTCATGATGTCAGACAGCTTTGGTAGAAAGGTCACTGCTTTGTAGAGAACTGGCACATATAACCTGTATCTGCTGTTATGATATCTCACAATTTAAGGTATGCTTATTTTAACCTAAAGTGGTGTAAACAGAGGACTCAGTCCCAGCAATTTCGACTGAGCACCCTGTGTAATAAAGATGTAGATTAGAGATTAGACAGCTAACTATATCCTGCCTTCCCCAACCACCACCAAATACACAGTGCAGGCGGCGTCTAGTGAAAATGTTGTTGCCTGCACTTTCTATTTGACCAGGTGATAGCGACACTGCAGGAGTAACGCATCGCTATCGTCCGCTGTTTACACATAGGCGTTTCTGCCTAACCTTCAAGGCGATTTTGTAGTCAAAATGGCCTGAAAGTATCGCCTCGTGCGCACACAGCTGTAATGCAATATGAAAATATTGATAGATAGATACAGATGGAGCCACATCCACCTATGCCCTCTCGGTGCACCGTGAAGATGCGTGTTCCCGCCTCAGCGGATGGAACATAACAATATATTTTTGGACCTGGGCTCAACACCCGCAAGTTCCTCAACTGTCCTTGATCCGTGATCCCACATAGTTACTAATAATAATAATCATAATAATAATAATGATAATAATCATAATAATTTGGCTAATCATGGCACCAAAATTGTTCTTTTAAGCTACATTGGGTATTTCTACAGAATGTCACTCTGTATAGGCTTCATTAAGCTAGGGAAGGTTAAATTGGCTCACGCCATCACCAGTTGTTTTATTGGTCCTTTGTTATACTACAAGTATACACATTCATACCATGTGCCTGAAATGGGAAAGTGCTTCCTGTCTGGGGAGAATAATATCTCCGCTAATACTGAATTGTAAGACCTGATTAAATGTTCATTTGAAACATACATCACATGATTTAATGCATTTCCCAACCAGCATTTTCAATTTATATTTATTTTATTCCTGTTCAAGCACCTGAGATAATTACTTTCCCCCCTATTCGAGTACCTGGGATAATTACTTTTCACCTGAAATAGTTTCCAGGAGACGTACTGCATGTGCAATGTTTTTTTAGGGCTCTACTAAAGTTTGCTTTCAATGTCCTATTCTTTTAAATTGAACCTTCAAAATTGATGTTTGTCATTTGTTTTTTTTCTGTATTTTTCTCCCTGAGACAAAAAGTTGATTTTGGCAATGGGTGCTTATCATTTCCTATGGGTGCTCGGGCCCTGGAGCACCCACGGAATCGGCAACTATGTATTGTATAGTTGCTAACACTGTCATGTGTGTGATTTTCTGATTCAGATTTAAATAGTAGTATATGACTGCCAAATAAAATAAAGAGGTTTTTAGAATATAAAGCAACCAGCCATAAACTAATAATCTTTTGTAAATCACCATGCAGTGGTATCCATTGTAATAATACTGCTGGTGTCCTAGAGCCTGCACTGTATAATATCACTCTGACAGTAACTATTATCTCTGTTTTTGAGTGACGGTACTATAACTGTATAGTACTGTAGCAGAGGAGGCAGTGTAACTTAAAAGGTAAAGTAGACTAATAGGATATGGTTTTGACTTGTTTTCTATGTACATGACAGCAACTCGAATATAATCAATAAAAAAAAATCACAATTATTTATTATCTATTACAGTCTAATTAGTTTTCTTTCTTTATATACTACATTTTAATTAGGGCAGGGGTTCTCAAACTCAGTCCCCAGGACCCTGCACAGTTCACGTTTTCCAGGTCACCCGGCAGGTGCACAGGTGCACTCATTACTCATTGACACGTTTTAAAAGATCCACAGGTGGAGCTAATTATTTCACTTGTGATTTTGTGAGAAGACCTGCAAATCATGCACTCTGTGGGGTCCTGAGGACCGAGTTTGAGAACCTGTGAATTAGGGAATACATGCTTGTCAGCAATATACAATACTGTGTATATTGTTAGTAGCTGTCCACTGTGCTGAAATAAGTCCATGGTGATGCCAACATAATTGTTTCATGAGGTGACTTGAAGGATAAACATGTAAATTCTGCATTGCCTTGCCTATATGAGGGACTCATAAAAGTGGACTGAGATTGCCATTTGTTTGCACATTTATCCTATCATGTAACTAATCAAGAACAATATATTACTATTCTGTGCAAAATATATTTATATTTTAACAATAACGTACCAAATATATGCAAAACAGTAATTGCTTAATGAGGAATCAGGTAATTTTAAAAGGGAAGCTGGGATGTAATGCTTTTTTTTTTTAACTTCAAGTCTTTATTTCAATATTTCATACAAATACAATAAAAATAGACATTCAAACATACAAACATATACTGGTACAGATCTTCATATGACATAATTATCCCAGATTGTTCAATATAGGGAACAGAGTAGCAGAATTCTATTTACAAACTGCGCTATTCAACTGGCACATAGATGCTAACATTGTTTCGGCATAGTCAGAGCCGTAGAGGGAGCTTCTATTGTTAAATCGTTTGCTACAGACTGATACAGCACTGTATGATGAAGAATATGGGTTGGGCTTGTTATAGGAGGGGCTATTCCTTAACTTTTCTATGGGTTCTATTGGTCAGGCTGCGGCCCCGTGCTGTTATACGGACCTAGTTACCTGCGTAATTAGTATGTCCGGTTTTATAATATTTCATTGGCTTTAGGCTATCCCCGACTCTTATTAAGCTCCTGTCTTTGCGGAAGGCGGGATGTAATGCTTACCAACTAACAAACATTAAGGACTATTGAACTTTTTTTTAAATCCTGAATCCCATCTGTTACAAAACATCTAATGTTCCACTTGTGGTGGAGGTCAACTTATACAGAACCTAGCAAAATAATATCAACTGTATCACTGTCACCATGACTTTCAGTATTTAGACTGAACAACATTGAATAGATAAGTTGTTATGCTCAGTTTAATACATTTAAAACTTATATTACAGTATATACTATTGAGCAGGCTTATAAATTATACTTTTGTTTATACCTATTTATATAGTACTAAAACTATTATTAATGCAGATTTTTCATGGGTGTTATATCTAAAAGTACCATTTGTATTATGGGTTATTTCTGGATATTTGATACCGGTAGACCCGTAGATCATGATCACAATTCATTACAGTTTGGGACCACAATGTTTTCTTAGGATGGTATTCAATTTGTGCAGGATTTTTTTCCAGGTGAAAGTCTGCAATTTTTGCCCATTTGTAGGGTGTATTAATTTTGGCCTATTCAATCTCGGTGCCAATTTTCTTTGCCTGCATGGAAAATCCAGCATCGGTAAAAACCGCATGGATCTTTGAATGTGCCACAAATCCATGTGTTTTGGTGAAAATGTGGCTGTTATTTGCAAATTTTTTAGGCCATTTTCACCCATGTCGTTTCACTTTTTTTCTGGCATGGGCGAAAACAGCTGCAAAAAAACCCTGTGGAAAACGCCCATGTTTCAATACTGATTGGTGAATCTTAGCTATTTATTCACCTGGCAAAAATTGAGTACCACACTTGCAATGTAATATGTGCCATACATTACTTCCTTATTAGGCCAAACTGAACAAAACAACTCTATTAGTGTTAGGTACTCAGGATAAGTAATTAAAGGACAATATGTATCACAAGTTAATTTCTATGTAAAAATAATTGTACTGTGCTGGAGTAAGCAGAGCACCTCCTAAGTATGCAAATCTCTATTGTTTGATGATTTTCTTTATATATGGTTGCCTGTGGCAATCAAGTTTTAGGGTGGGATGTTTTAAAATACAATGCCGCCTCTCGTCGCCCGACCGCAGCAATGCTAGCGCATGTGTAATAACATATGTGGCTAGCATCACAGTGCGGTGACGGAGGCCCCCCCGAGATACCTGTGATGTGGTGTGCAGGGGGTCTCCTTCACATCCCTGGGTACCTCCTCCTCCCCTCATGCCAGGAAGCCTAAGCAGGAGGAAGGTAAGCCAGGGGGAGGGGGGGTGGCATCTGCGACAGGGGGTGGCGGAGGCTTTGAGCGGTGTGGCGGGCAGCCCGTTATTAGTACCTTTGAAAATGCAGTAAAACCCCTGTTTTACCACATTTTTCCCTTAGTACATCCCGCCCTTAGTGTTGTACTTGACTCATATGCACAGCTAAGAGAGCAATATGGGAAGTTTGAGTCAACAACAGTAAGAATTAAGGGGCAGAAGTATTAAGCTTGGTGAAGAAATAATGTAGAGATAAAGTGGAAGGTGATAACACATCAGCTAATCAACAATGTTTGAAAAACGACAGTTACGAGTTGATTGGCTGGTGCGTTTTCACCTTCCACTTTATCTCCACTTTATCTCTTCACCAATACATCTGCCCCTCCGTTTTCTGGTCACCTTTATATATACAGACCATATAACACTTGGCGTGAAATTTATCTAACTTGGAGTAAGATGAAGTGGAGAGTACTGACCAGTCAGCTTCTAAGGTGGAGATTCGTGAAAGCTTGGAGAGAGATAGCTGACATTCCCCTTGGCAAAAACTACAAATAGTCTTTAAGTTTTAATGCAACTGAACTTTATATAATGACAATTAGTTAAGAATGGTTGGGTAATGTGTCACAAACTTTTTGTTCTGTTCTTTCTATTGTTTGGATGACTTGAGGACTCATGATCAGGATAATGCTTCTCTTGCAAAGTGTGCCTTTTGTGTGATCATGTCTCTCAATTTATCTTTCCAGTTTTTACCAGATTATTGTGGAAGAACAAAAATCTCGTGGGTCCAGAAAAACAGCAGAGATGTTAAAGTGTTACCCGGTTCCCATACACTTCCACAATGCATCATTGCTGAACTCTCAGTACTACTTTGCTGCAGAACTTCCTCCCAACCTCTTGTCCTCAGTCCTGGTCTTCACAGTCGGTGACAACAAGACGTATAATGGTTACTGGAATGCTCCACTCCTACCACAGAAAAGCTACAACATCTACTACCAAGCTGCAAGCAGGGCCAATAGGGTATGGCTGGTGTCCACGTTTTTATGAGATTATTTCACAACTATTTTTCTCATTAATTTCAGGAAACTACTATAAGAAGATTAGGTTTCAGGTGCATGATATTTCAGTTTTAGTCCTAATGGTATATTAATCAAATGTCAAACCCAAGAAATTACATTTTTACCTATTCAGCATCGGAGGAGGGATCTATGTTCCCACGGACCAGCCCTGCCCCTAATATATGACATCATTATGTCAGACAAAGAAGGCAGGGCCACCAGTATGAGGGAAATAGAGCACAGCCTGAAGCATACTCAGCTCTGCAGCTGTTCTATTGGCTGCAGGGTGCTGTTTCGGGCATTGATTGCGTTGTCCCCAATGATGGAACTGGGGACAGCACAATCAATAATTATGGCCCTGGGAATATTTTAGAGCATAGATGTGCAACAAACCACAGCAATAAATCATAGAATAGAATTCATCATTCTAGTGCTTATAGCAGAATGGGCCTAATTGTGAGTCACGAGTAAGGCAAACACATATCCAGGCACCCTTTGTAACAGGTATGGGAATGAGATGCCACATACTGTAGTAATATGAATATATGCATGTACTAATACATATAGTAGACACACATCCCATTCTAATGCCTGTGAGAGCAGCGGTCGCCATTATCATCAACACTTGCATCTAACCCATACTACTGTAGATGCATGAGTTTCATATATATATATGATTAGATTGTGGCCCCACTGCACTGCTTTGCCCGGGGGCCCATAATGCCCTTAAGATGGTCCTGAGATGTGCCTGTGCTTCAGAATGGAGTTTGGTAAATATGAACTGTTAGCTCTCCATGACGACTGGAGCTGGGTAGCTTGTTGTGGATCAGGTATGCCAAGGGTGGAATGGCATTGCAGTCTTCTGTGTCCTGAAATGTTGTCAGCTAGAAGTATGTGTATCCACACTTGTACTTTTGTAAAACCTGGCTTGAACATGACACTTTATAGTTACATTACATGTGATAGAGTGAAAATCTAACCTGTCCTCGGACTGGTTTATATTGCCAGTGTACATGGTTCTAGCTTTAAAAAGCTTTATGAGCTCTGGCTGTTTCCTGACAGCCTGGAAATGTTTCTGACAGTTCCCATATTACTAGCAACACAGAATCCAAATCACTATTGATTCTGTCTTACTTATGTTTCCTGACTGCACCTCATTGTATTTCTCTTCACAGGGAAGGATATATTTGTTTTAAAAGTTTGTATAGAAGGGGACATATTAACAGCGGCACTTATTTTATAATTGAATGTGAATAAATAATATATCTTAATATAGATGCTTCTTTTACCATGGTAGCAATTTTTTTTATTAAGATCCCCAGTTGCCTGCCCACAGTGGACGCAGCATCTCCAGCCTCTATTCACTAGGAACTGCTGACACATTCCTTTGCAAGGTCATTGTTTCATAGTGAATGGTTCTTTGCTATTAATATTTGCCTTCTCCTCTATGGGATGTTGCCATCTTCTTTTTAAGGCATCAGTGGAATGGTTTGACAGGTGCACTGTACTTCCTCCAACTCCCCACCTGCCCCTGTCACATGACTTCCTCCACTGTGCAGAGCTGTCAAAAGTCTTAATGATCAATACATAATGCCTGTTTAATATTCTTATTCAATATTGCACTATAATGCATAGATATAGCATAGGGAACCAAACATGTAAATATTTTTTATGTTTTGCTGAGTGTTCTGATTTTGAAGTAAAATTTTGTATGATCTCATCTGACCCCCCCAAAAAAAGTGCTCTGTTTGTGTTTCACTGCAGGAAACCAAAATTGACTGCGTGCGGATAGCCACAAAAGGTATGCCAAATACGTTTCTTCATTTCCCTTATACAATCCTACCAGACATATTGCATGTTTACAGCAATAAAGTTTGCACAATGTTTATAACTAAACACAAAGCATGCATTCCTTCAGGTGTATGAATATTAAAGGTTTCCTCCCTCCTAATGTTTCTACATTAGCACATCCTCATAATGAAACTGGTTACTATAGATTTTTCTATATAGTAAAGTTCTCCACCCATGAAAAATCCAGGTGGCATATAACTATGATTGATGTGCTTAATATGAAACATAATGACAGGCATGTCTACATCTTATTTCATTTATTGTAGCATATTTCAATTTGCAAATCTTTATAATTTACCAGCTGAGCTTTTTCACAAGACTAAAATTGGGAATTTATTATGGAGAACCGTAATCCAGACATAACCAAACTATTGCCCTCCTGCTGTTTTGCTATTAGGGAATGCTAAGACTATGGCAAGGCATGCTGGGATGTGTAGTTTCACAACAGCTGGAGTGCCACAGTTTGGCCATGCCTGCTGTAATCAGTTGGTAAAAATACCCTCTAAACTAAACACAACTGTAGTGCAATATGTCAATACATTAAACATCCTCAAGGAAAGTCAGCAGGTAAGTTCAGGCAGATAAGTGTTTTTAGACCATATAGTTAAAATCATGGCATTCTGTTCCATTCGCTCTGCATTATTTGCATTCTACATTATACTTGGAATATAAATAAACTATAAATGAAGAGAAAAATCCAGAAATTGTATCTATGAATACTTTTCTGTCTTCCAGTCAAAGTATAGAGAGCAGGCAGAAAACATTAAAAAAAAAAAGAAAAAAAGAAAGAAAGAAAATTAATTATGCAACAAAAAATAACTTTCTTTACACACTTTAACCAAAACTATGTAACTAAAACAATTTCCTATCTATTGAGAGCATATGGATAAAACTGTCAGATAAGCTCAACATTTGTATTGATTTGGCTATTTGATATTACATTTCATTTAAGAAGATACTGTAAAATTGGTTATCTGAATATAAGTTGGAAGACATCAGCCAAAAACACCACATACGCAACGTGTTTCATTCTGACGCAAAAACAGTGGGGACTTTCAAACTTCCCTATCAGTTATAGCCTCCGTTGTCCTTTGTTGTCAGCAGTTAGCAATATACATATGAAGCAAACACACTATTATTTTTTTTTATTGAAACTATATTTTATTGAATATAAATGCTATGCAAAGCACAATAACACATTGAGAAAGGTAGGATGGAATTCTGGGACAGTTAGTAACAGCACTACTGTGGACATGATATGTAACTGGCACTACTGGGACATCATATGTAACTGGCACTACTGGGGACATAGTTGTTAAAGAGAATCACTGAGATAAGGAAGATAATAGCATCTAGTACTGTGTGTGTCATATTCCATATATACTATAAGTAAGGATTGAGTATTAGAAAACAATGAACTAACAATAAGATTAAATGATTACAAGTTTACAGAAGTTTAATGACTGATTGTATATTGATTTTGCCGAATTGCAATGGCAAAGTGTTCTCAGGGCATACAGTTTTCATGTTGCCATCCCAAGTGTAAGTATGCTAGGGAGAGTTAGGGTTAGTCTGCACTGGGGGTGGTTGGGGGGGGGGGGTAGGTATAGGCACTACAGGGAGAGTTAGGGTTAGGCTGCAATGGGGGAAGGGAGGGTTAGGCACTAAGAAGAGAGTTGGGGTTAGGTACTACTGTAGGTATTGAGAGGGTATGGGTACGGTTAGGCTGCAGGGGGGAGGTTTGATCAGCTGGTAGGGAGGATTAGGGTGGTAATGGGAGAGGGTTAGAATACTTACCTAGTAGGTGTGTCGGGTATCCTCAACATCGGGAAGCCACTGCCACGCATCTGACTGCTGGCATCCTAAGCGTTGGGTTCCCATACCCAACCAGTCTTCAGCTATATTATATTTGTTTAGTATAATTAGCTACTTTGAGTATAGAAGGTAGTAGAATTGTAGCTTTTCTGGTAACCATGTACATGGACTGGTGATCAAGTTCAGCCTAAGGAGGTTAAGAAGGTGATTCTTGAATTTGATAAGATTGCCTATATACTGTAAGTAAGTTTCAGGAAATACAGTACTTTGAAGTTTATACTCTAATGGGAAATTGTGGAAACTACCGTAGTCAATATTGGTGTTTATATAATGCATGAACTAAGTTTTGATATACATACAGTCAGGTCCATAACTATTGGGACATCGACACAATTCTCATATTTTGGGCTCTATACACCACCACAATGGATTTGAAATGAACCAAACAAGATGTGCTTTAACTGCAGACTTTTACCTTAATTTGGGGGTATTTACATCCAAATTAGGCGAACGATGTAGGAAGTACAACGGTTTCTATACTGTATGTGGCCCCCACTTTTTAAGGGACCAAAAGTAATGGGACAAACTAAACAATCCTAAATCAAACTTTCACTTTTTAATACTTTGTTGTAAATCCTTTGCAGTTAATTACAGCCTGAAGATTCTGTGTATGAATCTTTAAATGAACTGCTATGTTACATTATTTTCTATTAAAACACCAGTTTCACATGCAGATACACTCACAGTCACAAAAAAGAAAATTAATCAAAATCCTACCACAGGATAGACTTGGCACTCTTTTGATTGGCTCCATGAACTTACTGTCAGCTGCCCACAACACTGCCAGCTCCCTATGCAGAGCAAATGATTGTCAGTTAAAAGTGGCCACTAAGTCCAAACATATATAAGAATGGTCCAGAGGGCAAAATTCGAAGTGAGTAGGCAGTAGAAACTGAGCAGAAAAATATCCAGATGTCACAGAATCAAAATGACAATATTTAGATAACTGGGGGAATATAGATGCAGAGATTTGCAGGGGAGCTACAAGACATGTACAGTATCAGCACTTTATTATTGACACTTCACATGCATGATGATCAAAGCTGAAGGGAACTGAGATGCTCCTGTGCAGCAAGTGCCAAGCAGTGTGGAGCAGATTATAATAGTGAGGTTAGAGGTAATTTAGGATGTCTCACCCTGTATACATTGAGGCCCATTCCCAGTTTTGCTATGGGACTACAAATTCACGGGTGGCACTCAGTCAATAAACTAGAGTGGTAGTGTTAATTTGTCATGTTGTTGATAGTAATGGAGAGGCCACTTATGTTCCTAATACATTTATCTGGACAAAAAATGAACTAAACATGAACTAAACATGTTTGCATACCCTGTAACAGATTAATGTCCCACAGTACAAATAGTTCAATAGTCTTAATCTTTTACTGATTCAGAAGTTGATATATTCGACAAAGTTGGAGAGAGATTCTAACTACATAGATACAGTAGCAATGGCAAGCATGCTCATATCATTAACAGCTTATGTTATGTGACCAAGCTTTGGTATAAAAGTAACTGCTTTGTAAAGAACTTCAGTTGTCAACTGTATCTGTTGATCAAACAACTCAGAATGTAAAGTATGCCTATTACATATTATAGGAAAGCAATGTTAGAGGAAGATAAATGGCCAGAACAATGCGGTCATGTTCACCCCCTACACTATCCACCCTGCTTAAATATTGAAAAGCAGAAAAATGCTTCACTTTGCCTGGAAATAAGAAACACCAGTTTAATAGCATGAGTTATGGCCGACCGGGTGGCACACTTGGTGGCTGGTCATCATCTTGCCATCATAAATATGGATCTATTTTTATGTTAAGACCTGGAGCTGTAGTCCCATTCACCCCATTGTTAACCTGGCCCTGAATTTCTGACACACTTTTAAGTCATATCTATTCAAAAGGCATATTTTTATTTTTTAAGCATGCATACGTTCATACCAAAATGTATATTTACATTGGTAGTAGCAGAATTCACATTGCAGAAATTGCTTTAATTCATGTTTTTATCCATCTCTGACAGGAATAATCTATTTTCACACGGGGATTGTGTTTGAAGTGTAGTTTTCTCTATGAAGTTTACTTTTCTTTTTGTTCCAGGGATTCACTTCAAAGTTCTCTTTCTTTTCTCACTGTTGACCTCCTATAGCCACATCCATCCGATCCAAGAATGTTCTGTATATGTGCTGAGCCGAGGAGATATTGACCTCTCCTTGACTCATTGCGCTGAAGTTGTTTTTGCAGAACCGAACAATGGACATGCTGGCTGTTGTTTAATAGGGATAACTAATAAGCAGAATATTTTATCTCCAACATTGTGGCTTAGATATACTATGCAGTAGACATAATAGGAGCTATTGCATACTCAGTGTGACATTTTCTATCATCTCGCAAGACACTGTTTTTCATATTGTGCTTTGCTGAGCTTTTCTACCAAGCTACATTCTATATCTACACTCAAATATAATACTTAGACAAAATGGTTGTCATTTTTTCCTCTTTGAGCTTTAATTTTTGTATGGTGCCTATTACCTGTTTGAGACAAATCAATATAGGGAGGGGCTCATTTATAGTTGGACAGACACATTAGATGGGTTGGTGCAGGAGAGTAAGAAATGGTAAATATTGGGATAGTTATAGAATTATAGAGACTGTACTAAGCCGTGAAATGTGATAAAGTGGAGAGTCATAAGGAACCAGCCAGTCAGCTCCAAACTGCCATGTTACAGGCTGGGTTTGGAAATGATAGAAGATAGCTCGTTGGTTGTATTTCACTCTTTATTTTATCACTTTTTAAGGTTTAATAAGGAGTACATCTGACCCAAAGGTTAGACAAGTCAGGCTGATGGGGGAGCATAGGCAGTGGAGTAAGTTCGCAGGTACAGCATTTGGGACATATTGCGCATAAACATGTCTACAGTAAATTATATACATAAATTATACCTCAGTCATTACAGTGGCAGCTATATAAGTAATTCAATTCATTTGTGGTCATCTATACACATTACTACATTGCTATTACCATAGTGAAAGCTGTAGGCAAGAAAATTCACATTTAACATATTAAAGACTATATAAAGGGTGTGGAGATTTGGGATTCATGTATTTCTTGTATAATGTATCTGATAAATGCGACCCTGGCTTTTAATAGTAAGACAATATTCTCTTTTGTGTATGTGATCTTATTACCCTATTTGTACACAACATTATAATAAATGAAGGGCCTAATTCAGGTTGGATTGCACATATATTCTAAGAAGATCACAGCAGCTTAACATATGCGATCCTTAGCAATGCAATATGCAGGATGAGGTTCATTTGCAGTTGCTAAATGCGGCGACATAGTTCTACAGGACTATCGCGAACACTGGTTGCAATGCTCCTCTGCAATTGCTGCCTGAATAACTCTGACCTTACTCAGACT
Organism: Crinia signifera; assembly: GCF_055691185.1. Classification (NCBI taxonomy): domain Eukaryota; kingdom Metazoa; phylum Chordata; class Amphibia; order Anura; family Myobatrachidae; genus Crinia; species Crinia signifera. Next base: position 87,748,047 of record NC_139221.1, read on the forward strand.
TGCAGTCGCATGGCCAATGAAATTACAAATGCAATGCAGTCTTTAGCCTTACCACGCCCGGAAAAAGGGGGCGACACTCACCGGTCTTCCCTAACGCTGGCTGCCCCATAACTGCCTGTGAACCCGCTGCCTGTCAATCAAGCAGAGGCATTCATATTGTAATGATGCGATTGCAGGACCCATTCTGCACATGCACAGAACTGCATAATCTTCAAAATGTGCATTGGATCGCTTGTGTGATCCAACCTGAATTAGCCCTTAAATACACTTTTTAGTAAATTGTTGCTTTGTATAGTAATTGGATAATACCACTTTTGTGAATGGTGCCAGTCATTCGGGTGTGATTGCACTGGTGCTATCATGTGTAAAGTACAGATTACTGGTAATTTGTATGAGTGCAGGACCCATTCTGCATGTGCCAGAGTGTCCTGCAAAATCAGAAGCAGGGTGGTAGCAGACTCTAAATTATTAGAACACTACAGCCATTTTAGGGGTGGGGAAGGGGAAGCAACCACCTCTGTTTGTAAAAACAGTGGCCATGCCACTGCTTTTTCGATGGTGAAAAAAGATCAGGGATGCACCAATCAAGCTTCAAATTCAACTGCATCAGAATGAGTCTCTGAGTGCCAGCATCAGGGCCGGATTAATGGCCTAATGGGCCTGGAGCTGAAATTGTTCAGGGGCTATTATGAGAAGGGTGCTGGACGGGGTCCCGACAGTCGGGATCCCGACAGGCATTTACCCGACGTCGGGATACCGACTGTCAAAATACTGACAGCCAGGTTCCCGACAGCCGTCGTCTATTTTCCCTCATGGGGGTCCACGACCCCCATAGATGGAGAATAGAGTAGGTGGCGAGCATACCGAGCCACCATGCGCGCAAGGGGCTTTGTTGCGCTCGCCATGCTGTCTGGGTCCGGTCCGTCGGGATCCCGACGTCGGGCTAATGACTGTTGGGATCCCGACTGTCGGACCTCTGTACCACACCCTTATGAGAAGTGGAGGAGATGAGTTAAATGCCATGTAGACATGTAGATTCCATACACTATACGCCCCAAAGTATGTTCTGGCCAGGATTGCTGGGGAGAGCAGATATGAATTGATGCCAGACAGGTGCAGTTCATCAGGGTATTTCAGGTGGTTATGTGTCAATAGATGGACAGTAATAATGTTGATAGTCCCCAGGTCGACACTAAAAGGTTGACCGGCGTAAGTCGATACCCATTTTTGGTGTCAAATTGTAGGTTTCCACACATGATACCCCAATTAGTGTACCTTGCCTCCTTGCATGGCTCGCTTTTCTAACCAATTACCGTTCCTAAGGATGGTAAAAGTGCAAAAAAGTTCAAAAACCTTGTGCCAACCATTTCCACCTGTCGACACATTGTCCACGTTGACCATATTCATGTACACTATATGGAGAAAGCCTATTGGATGTTTACCTTTTGACTGTTGACCTATCATCCGAATAACCATCAGCCACAGAACTGCAGCATACACTGAATAGAGCTGCAAGTCTGGCGAGCACACTAGTTGATCAGTGGATTGGGACATTTTCACACATTTTCCTGATCACTCCAACACTGCACATGCATCCACCTCTACATAGGGTATTCAATGAGGCTGATTCGCCAGGTTTTTAATGGCGATTTTGTGCTGTAAGGCGAATTTCTGACTAAAACGGTGAATCACCCTATTCAATGACCAGATGGCGAATACATTTCAAGTTTTTTTTCGCCATGATTCATCGAGTAGCAATCGCTATCTTTTTATGGTGAAGTGGAATGTGAACTTTTAAAATAAAGTGTTTTGTTTTTTACAATTGGTGTAAAAAAATCTGGAATTTTATTCTGAGGAGGGGCATGCTATTTTTATTCATGTGCTGTAAGCACATGAATATATATTTAATAAAAAAAATATATATATTTTTTTTTTACACAGAGCAGCCAGCAGGGGGCCGGAGCTGAGCCGCTCATTAGATATTCATATATTCACTTCACCCGATCATTACATATTCATGATCGGGTGTAGTGAATATACGCGGTCCCCTGCTGGCACCCCCGGGGGGGCAGCCTGTGCTGCCTGGCACCCGGGGAGCCCACCCCCCCCCACAAACGTTCTGGGGCAGGCAGGGAGACTTCCATCTCTCTGCCTGCCACCGTCCTCAGGCTCCCTGCGGCGTTCGCCGCAGGAGCTCAAATTCGCCGGTCAGGGGCAGCGAGCCCCTGACTCGTTGAATACCGGAGCCGGCGAGGCTCCGGAACGCGGCGACCAGTGGCGAATGTACAGCGAATCCTAAACAGGATTCGCTGCACATCGCCAAAATCCACATTGAATACCGCCCATAGTGTTTTCCTTTTTGCCATCAGACAGTTTTATTTTCCTTTGTATTGCTAGAAAAATATGGGCCACCATCACCCCTCCAAGCCCTCTGCTGCACTTATTTTCCCTCGTGGAACCATAGCTGATTTGTACTGATTTGTGTTGCATGAAATATGTTTATTTTCGGTTTTCCATTTAAAAAAAATAAACATGCAAAATCCATACTTCGGAACACTTTATTGGAAGCAGGTAGATCTTATTAAAAGATTTCTGAGGATTAACTTTAAAAATAATGAAAGTCGAGCAAGCTTTCTTCATATCTTAATAGTCAAATTAATATTTTAAGTTCACATTTTCTTGGAGTTAATGTTTAACACACTTATTAATAGAGGTGACATTGAAATGTTACCTTTGGTTCTAGAATAAGAAAATTACAGAATTAGATATTTTATAATGGATGGTACAATACACAAATAATTTGCCCTTTATCTCGCTCAGCTATTTCAAAAGTCTATTAAAGTCCATTAAAGTTCTGTCTGTTTTGAAAAAGTGGATATTTGCTAGAGCTGAATTAAGCCTGGGTACACACTATGCAATGTCCTTCTTTCAGCCCCTGCATGGCCTATAGTATAGTTTAACAGCGAGTGTGTACAGAACATATGTCTGCGCATTAAGGGGGATATTCAATTCCATGCCGGATTTTTCGACAGTAAAAAAAAAACACTTTTCACCATTTGTATGTCGAATTAGCATTCGACCTATTCAACTAAAGTGCTGATTTTCCACTGAGGAAAAATCCAGCACGGAAAAACACGTGGATCAATGAGTCGATTTTACTTTTCAAATGTTTTTTAGTCATGTTTCGCTGAGGCAGTTTCGACTTTAAAAAAAAGTGAAACATGACTGAAAAATGTCAGAAAACAGCTGCAATTGAATACCAAATATACTAGAGTATAAGCCTACTTTTTCAGAACATTTTTTATTCTGAAAAAGCCCCCCTCGGCTTATACTCGAGTGAGGGTCCCACTTGAGTCAATAAGTTTTCCCAGTTTTTCGTTGTAAAATTCGGTGCCTTGGCTTATATTCGGGTCGACTTATACTCGAGTATATACGGTACTAAAGTCTGGGTGTTTTTTTCGGTTTAAATTCGGACTTAATTGAATATCCTCCAGTGTCTATGTATTTCATTCACTTGTGCCCAGTTTCCATTACAGTTTAAACATTACAGAATCTTGGTAGTATGGAGTGCAAATATCTACCACCTAATAAATCTATTGAGCGGAAGAGCATACTATCCAATGAAATTAAGGGGATGAGGCTTGTATTTCTGCACTGCTCTGAATAATTGAGGATGTGATGACATTTGCAGCGGGCACCTCTGCTTGTCTCTAGATGGGCTTGGACAGCTTGAGGCACAGTGTGGGGGCACTTTTTTATATACATATTAAAAACATATTGTGAAACACCTCCATCAACAAAGTGACAGCAGCTGTTATGCTCATCGAAGGAGAGTCACGAATCCTGGTAAGGGCTTCCTGGGGACATTCAGCAGCGGAGTGCAACGGAGGACAGGCTGTGTGGAATCCCAGCTGACGGACCTCTGGACGTCTTCTGGGTAGCCACCCAGGACCCCCAGGCCTAAGTCCACAGAGCACACAAGTGAGCCTTCTTGCCTAAAACAGCCCTTTTTCCTTAAGACTCTATGTGTCTACCGGTACTAGTATGCGGCCAGGACTTACGTCGACAAGTGGCAGTGTGAACTTAACCCCGAAGGATCCAAGCAGCTACCAGTAGGAGAGAGGCCTACACTGCCTACAGTACCTAGCCTAACCCACAGAGACCAAACTAAAAGATGACAAGAAACTCCACAATCAAGATGCAGGCACAAGACAGAGACTCAGGTGGGGACGGATGAGTCCTACTATAACATAAGCTAAATGACCCTAGTCCCTAATTGGGACGTTGAGGACAAGACAAAGGCAGGAACAAAGTATATCCTTACACAGATGAGAGCACATAAAGTATATACACAGACTGACACAAATTTAACTAAGGTATGTACAATTATTAGCATGCGTGGCCTAACGCCACTGCCTGCACAGGGACCCCAGTGGGGCTAACTACAAATGACAACTTGCAGAACCGGCTAACGCCAAACACTGGAGTGCTAAATGGAAAAGCTAGGTGGTACTTGCTTAGCAGGAAAAAGGGAGTCGCAGCCAGTCGGTATTTCAGGGTAGCCTCCTGGAGTTTCAGGCAACAAGTGGTTAAATGACAGGGCCAGACACACCAGCAGAGTGAGAGCAGAGCCTCCAATCAAACTCTATATCCGGTGCCGGAGCGGCCCAAATAAACAACCTATAAAGCCCCTGATTAGTAATGACAAGCAGCTGAATGCTGCATCAGGTGCGCTCAATGGCTACTCCCTGTGGCTGCCGGGCGTCCCTGTCGCCTAGGCAACCACTGGTGAAGAGGCGGTGCCGGCAGAGGTGCTGGCAGAGCGTCGTCCCCACTGCCTAGCAACAGCCGGGACTTGTGCTGCTGGACCCAGCTGAACACCAGAATCGCCGTCAACACTGCACCTAACATTAGCCTCATAAATGATCTCCCTGAGATTGCAGTGGTAGCTGTAAACAAAAACTAATAAAGGACCATAGCTAAATCCTCCGTAAAGGGATCAGTATGATTTACCTACAACTGACATAATGACAATTGCTTCACCAACTCTGTTATACCAGCATGATGTAAATCGATATCCCAATACACATACTATACATAATTTCGACTGTTGACTGTGTATTGATTCTAAACACCGGCAATCATATCGACAATCACATCTCTGACAGGCCCCCTTCAGGTCTGAATAGTGTCCGATGATATCCCGACATCCCTCGACATGACTGTATAATTGTACCACGTCCCCTCGCATCAGCTTCAGGCACACTATTACATTCTCCCTCTATGCCCACTGGGATGTAAAGTATAAATATGTTGGTTTTTGAAATTAATGTACACAAGTCAATTGCTGGGTTGTTGAGTTCGTCGGCATTGTCACGTATTTGGTATTACATTATCTGTGATATTATTTTGACTGTCAGCATTGTGGTTGAGTCAGTGTTTTATTTCTGACTGTGGTTTCTTTGTCTGTATTTTGATGTTGACGTTGTTTTGGATTGTTGTAAAGCGCAACGGAATATGCTGCGCTATATAAGAAACTGTTAATAAATAAATAAATAAATTGTTGGTGGAGTGTATATTTTGGTATATTGTTTATTGTCATTTGGTTGTAAGGATTCTGTCAATCGCTATTCTGTCCATCAGCAACTTAGCTACATACCCTCAGTTAACACAAATCTGAAACACAATTATTTCAAAGTGTACTCATGGTATTTGGTTCCTGAAAGGATTAGACAGATTTCCTGTGGTCTTTGGTCTTTTGTTGGCAAATTGAACTTCTCTACACATCTGGTGGGAATGCCACCTAATATCCTAATATCGGGATGATGAAATATCTTTGGTGTTTAATGTGGTTAGCTTTGAACTGGTAACGATCTCATGCCCCGCCCACTCCAGCTATGATTAATAATGTGTGGTTTCTATCGTCAGTGGAATATACAACTGCCCTTCTCCATGACACTGTGCTGAAGTTCCACACCATCTGGGATCCTCGGTAGTCGGCTTTTTACAGTAAACACTGAATAGAGAGGGGAGCTTCACATTCGTTTCTGCACACACAATAGTCCAGAATCTCCTGTATAATGAAAACAGATGCAGTAAATCAAAGACACATTTATATAATATGTAATTGTTACAGCAGTAAACAGGTTTTTACCTTTGCATTGATTTTCTCTTTAATTTTTATTGTTTTGAAAATTGGATTTTAAGTAACTGAAACTGTTAGTAAGGCTATTGAAACCAACATAAAACGTTTTAAGCAAGAAATTCCAGGCAGACACAAACCTGATTTGTAGTCCTGAGGCAACATGGATCCCAAGAAAGGAAGCCTGACAGACAGGCATGCTTTCAGATGATACTGGAGGATAGTTTGTACAAATTATATATATGCTTTGTTGCTTTTGCTATTTAACAAGTAAAGTGAAAAGTAACTAGGGTGTGAAAACACTTTTGTATTAGCCATTTATGTACATAAATTACATATCAAGTAAACTTCATGGATTCTGAGCGTTACTGATTAAAATGTGGAAATGAGGGTAGTAGTTGGGATTTGTGTCGAATAGTTTGTGCCATATTTAATATAATCTAACTATACACTACTGATCGTAACTCTTCCCCCTTTTCTTTTAAATCCACTAAGATGATTATATTTAAACATTTAAAACAATTAGGGAAAGCTTGACATAGTTTAAAGGTCAAAGAGTAAGAAAGGCCCCAAAAAATAATCTGCACCCCAACATCACTTATTCTAAATGCTCCCATATGCATGTCACATGTTACAGAATTATACCCTATTCCCCTAAATTATCCCTTGCCACAGTATATACCCATACACTACTAGAAAGGAATCTAGGACGCGAGGGCATGAGTATAGATTAGAAGAAAAAAGATTTCATTCAGCTAGTAGAAAGAATTTCTTTACGGTCAGAACAGTCAAACTCTGGAACTCTCTTCCCAGAGAGGTGGTAACAGCTGGCTCATTAAATGCGTTCAAGGCAAAGTTGGACAAACATTTACTGGAGAAAAACATCCATGGGTACAAATAAGAAATATAATTTGTCTGTAAAATACCAGAACCTACCAAATCAGCAATGGATATCTATACCAGGTTGAACTAGATGGACGCAAGTCTTTTTTCAGCCTTACCTACTATGTAACTATGTAACACTCTCAAACACCCTCAAGCCATCATATGCCACATCCATTGCAAAACTCCCGCTCATGTCACTTAGAACTCCCCACATGCCCATCCCCATGTACATGGCTTTCACACTTATCCATCACTTAATCACATAGAAACATAGAATTTGATATTGGATAAGAACCATTTGGCCCATCTAGTTTGCCCTTTTTTAACCATATTGTTACCTCAAACCCTATATGATTCTTATTTCTTTGTAAGGATAAATTTATGTTGGTCCCATGCATTATTAAATTGTTCTATGTTCTAATCCTAAACTACCTCTGATGGGAGGCTATTCCCCTTGTCCACTACCCTTTCTGTGAAGTAATTTCTCCTCAGACTCCCCCTGAACCTATCTCCCTTCAGTTTCAGTGCATGCCCCCGTGTTCTAAAACATCCATTCATTTGAAGAACGTTTCTCTCCTGGACCCTAGTAAAACCCTTGATATATTTGAAAGTTTATACAGTATAATGCCCCCCCCCCCCTTTCCCTTCTCTGCTCCAAACTATACATATTGAAATTTTTGTAGTATTTCCAGGTAAGATTTGTGATGTAAGCCATGTACCATTTTAGTTCCCCTTTATTGTACTGTTTCTAATCATCTATATATATATGTCTAGTGTCTGTGTATCACCGAAACACTGTCATCTGTTGGCAGAGAGTGAAACTACACCTCTTTCTCTCTCACAGAGGCAATCACAAGGTAGCAGCACTCACCAGGCTGTTTGAAAAATAACAGAGGGATTATATTCATGCATGTATTTCATGTAAACAATTCTTGGCATTGATATGCAGCATTATTTGTTTCTGTAACCTGACACATAAAGTACATCAAACATTATAACTAAATAATTAATTAGGCACAAAAATCTATTAGCAAGCAATACAGTCGTTACTAAAAAGTGTAGACTTACCAATATAGCTGCCTTAATAGCTTTCAAAACATTTGCTTCGAGCAGGCTTACTAGTTTATTTATATCCTTCTGGAGATATGGCCTCCAGAACTGGACACAGTATTCTAGATGAGCTCTTACCAATGACCTATACAGTGGTGGTGGTGGTATTATTACTTCTTTCGTTCTGCTGCTTGTCTCTGTGCTTTGTTACATTGCTTACCTGCCTTTAAGTCACCTGAAATAGTGACTCCTAGATCCCTTTTATCCTCATTAAATTCCAGTATAGAGCCACTGCCACTGAGACCTCCTCACATTTTATTCAGACCTGTACTATTCTTGTCAGTCAGTAATCAATAATACATTTAAAGGAGAAAAAGACCCCACATGCCTTTAGAATAGACCGCCATATTCCACTTAAATCCCACACTTCCACAAAATACTTTTTAGACTATTCAACATTCCAACTCATCCAAAGCACCACCATAAGCTCTTTGTTGTTACCATTTAACCAAAAATGCCTCAAATGCAGGATTTATGGGCTTTAGTTGATTGATTTAAGAGCAGTTGTAACCAGCCCATGAAGGATGAATGATTAGCAGGTAAAAAGCTGAAGTCTGCCTAAAATCAAAGTGCATTTTATGTAAGTAAAAGAAAGTACTTCAGACATGTGAAGGCCCAATGATAATGTTAAGCAACTTACTGTAGTAGATTCTTTCAGTGGTGCAATGATTAAGTTCTCAGATCCACAAACACACACAGTAGACTTGGTAGATATCTCTGGCCACTGGGAATGTGCGGCTCCATTATACCCTCTATACCGCATGCAGTAGATGCTGTCCAGGCTTTAGAGAGAACATTTTTTGGGCAACAGAAAACCCCACCTGCATTTGCCTATGCAAGGGCTTAGGATTTTGGTCACCTGTAGCTCATCATTGAATCATAGTTTGTTTATTTTTATTTTGTTTATAAGGAGAGTCTGTGCCAGAAATAGTTTATAGATAGATAGTCAAGCCCTCATACCACTGGAGACACGGCCGTCAACCTTCCAGGGGGTGACACCAAAATGCCTACTCCTCTGCAGCAACAGGAAACCGGGTGTTGCACTGTGACATTCTCGTACAGCGCCCAACTTCAGTCACATAAGCTACCAATGGCTCCAGAGTCTGTGGGGGTAGCCCGGGCACATTCCCGAAGTGATGTAATGGGGGTGACCAGTGATTCCATCCCCCCTCCCTAAGAGACCATAGCCCTCTAATGCATTAAAGTTTACTTCCTGTGAGGCCATGGCTCCTTTTCAGACATTTGTGCCTTTAGCACGTGAGGTGGAATAGTTTAACGTCACCAGTGCTGCCTTTGCTGAGACTATATTAAAAGCTACTTTATTTCTTAACCCGTCACAACTATACAAACCAGCTAAAAATGACCAACTGCCAGCATAACTTCCTGTGCCTTATTGTATGTCACTGTGCTCATCCTGCTTCATCGGAGTCTTGGGCAGAGAGGTGGTGAAAGAAGGTGCTGCAAGGGAGGAAGATAGTTTATACCAGGGCCCAGTCACATCATTCAGATGGCAAGTTCTGAGTCCCCCTCATTAGAATAGTATAAGGAAATTGGAATATGAACACTACATTAAAGAAGAATGGTAAACTTTTTTTGTAGTTGTCCTCTCCTTAAACTTTTAAGTTATTACCAGTCTGATAAATGAACTACCAAGTGATCAAAGACTATACAACGGTTGTAAGAAATTACTGTAAATATACTAAAGTTTCTAAAACTGAAAATAAGTGATATTGTTGTTTATAGCAAACCAATCAGATTATGCCTAACATTTCTATATTGCATCCTAGAAAATGATAGACAGAATCTGATTGGTGGCTATGGGCAAAGTCTGCTCTTTTTAATTTTTATACAAACATACCCCTACCTGTTAATTAGTGCTACCGAAGAAAAAGCCATATTGCACATTTGAATAGTGCTGTCCTTCCCTCCTTAACTATTTTTAAAGACAAATGTTCCATGGATTATATACAGATAAGGAAAATGGGACTGTTGGTTCTCTGACACTTGGAAGAGTTATGTGGATACAATTTTAAATTGGGAATATACGACTCCCTCAAACATACTCAACATGTGGTATGGTTACTAATGGCCATTTTGTTTCATTAGAGATGTAAATATCGATCGCTCATTCAGGTTTTATCATTCTCGCCTGATAATTATTTTATTCACATTTCTCTTCCTGTATTTTTCATAGTCTAATTGACCTCTGGACTGAATATGTAATTGTTAGTGCATTATTTCTCATTGCTTCTTTGCTTGCATCTGATGTGTTATTCAATCCATGATACTGTCTTTATTGATTAGTTGTTTATTTATTCCCTTCCTTAATTCAGTTATTCAATTCATAACATTTCATCTGATTTTTGTTTGTTTGACATTTTGCTTATACGTATATGTAATATAAAACAGGGAAATAAAAAAAATAACAGTATACTATTCTGATATATAAGAAAACTGATACATTTACAAAAAAGTAAAACCCCAAAAACAAATAGACGAACATTGTAAAATAAAAAAAAATAAAAAGAAAACTCAGTACAGCAGTGATTGTTGGTAACTGATGCAGGCAACTAGTATAACTAAAGTCTGGTTACAGAATAAACACAATAACAGAAACAATGGTGACGTCCAGTGATGGCTCCAGAGGTGGGGCTGTAGCACAGTTTAAAATTCAAATAAGGGAGCCCAACTGCCATTTAGTCTGTTTGGAATGACAGTCAGTAGCAGTGGGTGGGGCTCCCCTATTTGAATTTTGAACTGGGCAGCAGCCCAACCTTTGGAGTCACCACTGGTTATGTCTGAAACTAAATCAGACATTGGTGATCAGTATTTTTGCAGCTGGTACAGATTGTTGCACACTATGCAGCAGAGTTCACACCATGAATATGATGCACTACAGCATGCCCACTACTCTGTATTAGTACTGAACAATAATGTCCTTTTGTTGTGTCCACAGTACATTCATAAGAAAAACTAATATGAGGGTCTCCTTTTCCTCAAAATACCAAGAGAGTAAGCAAATACAGTATACATTAAAGTAGAAGTTAGGATCCATAAAGATACAAGGTTTAATATAACAAATTATACATACTTCCTATGCATACTAAATTCATATAATGATACTTTGAAGAAACAAAGACAGATAAGTAAGGTAGTCAAACCCCAACTGTGCTTTAAAGAACCAGAGGTTTGTCGCAGAGCTACATTTGGAACCACTATCTATGGTCCCACACAGCTTTATCCTCATATAACATTCTGTTTTGTTGTTAACATTGGTCGGATTGATGACATTTTGGCCTAGACCCTAACACTAGATAGTCAAAAACGCCTAGCAAGGTTGGCCAGAATCGCACCGTGTGTGCGTGATAGCAATGTGCTGCCCCATGACATTGCTATGGCCCGGTCAAATAGACTGTGCAGGCAAGCGATTTTGACTATGCTGCACACACACAATGTATTTGGCCCATGGCCAAATCGGCCTAGTGAAACTCGCCCAAGGACTTAACCAAAATTGGCTTAGTCAAATTGCTTTGCCTGCCTGCCGTGTGTACTGACTCCCCTTTTAGATAAACTTATTGGAAACCAGTGCTGTATGATGCCTATTTGAAGTGGAGATTTTGGGCCTGATTCAGATGTGGTGTCAAAAATGCAGGTATGTTGCGGTAATTTCCATGGTGTTCTCTGCCTACGACTGAGATCCTGTATGCAGCTGCAATGGCTCTGTTATCTTACTTCCTGTGACCACGCTTTGCTACTCTGTAATTAGCTGATCTGTTATAATCAACTGATCTGCGACAGTGCAGTGTCTCTGTCAGTGGCGTAGCGCCAAATTTTGCGCCCCCCCCCCCCGCCGCATCCGTTTGTCCGTGTCCATCTCCGTCCCCCCCCCCCCCTCTCTTACCTGTCTGTGTTCCTGGCCGGGTGTCGGGACCGCAGATCTACTTTGCACTCCTAGCCTCCTCCGGGCTCCAACTCCTTATGACAAAATGTCCCTCAAAAAATGGCCGCCCCCTTACAGCAGACTGTTTTGAAGGATGCTAGAGGAGGTCGCTGCTGCCCCCTCTAGCATCCTAAATACTGTCTGCTGTAAGGGGGCGGTCATATTTTGAGGGACATTTTGTCATAAGGAGCTAGGAGGAGGCTAGGAGCGCTGGGACGCAGAAAAAGTAGGTCCCAGCTCCCGGCCACGAACGCGGCATAGCTCCCACAGACCCCGGCGCCCACATCACTCAGTGCCTCCCCGCCACCGCGGGGTTTTCCGCACGGTGGCTACACCACTGGTCTCTGTATACAGCCGCTGTTATTTGCACATCCACCTCAATACCAGGAGCTAGTGACATTTGCATATTTCTGCTGCAGACCAATTCCCAGCCATGAATCTATTCGCTTACATCTCAGAGTCCGGCCCTTTGCACAAATCAGCTACCTGGAAAATGGCGAGGCAGGTATCAGCTACACTATAAGCTGATTTGTGAGCGCTCTACCTATATTAGGCATGTCCGTAAAATACATATTGCTCACAAATGAGTGGGAGAAAAAATATCACATTTTACAAAATAGTCAAATTCATTGAAATAAATCAATTCAGTGTTGCCAGTAACTCCTCTCAAAACATTATGTTTTATGTGAAGCTGGGATTAAAACTGCACACTTTTTAAATGTGTTTCAATAACCTGAAGCCATTTGATTGCTCTTAATATCAGCATGCTTTGAAGAATGACTTACTTTTTGTTACTGAATCCCCGAGGGGCAGTTTTTTTTATTATTTTGGAATAAAGAAGCACAAATTGAATTCATTGACTGCTCTGCAACTTAGATTTATAACGTATTGTGTGAATAGTATGAACAAAGAATTCCAGCTAGCTGCAGTAAAGGTTTATTATAGTGTGAAAAAACTTGTGCCAGGATACAGTACCTCAACACACTGTTAGTGCTGCATGTTTATCTAGCCAATGTTGGCCATTTAACCTTGTAATGCAGAACTATGCTAGCCTGTGGTGCACAAAAAAAAAAAAAAGATTGTATATTTGCCCTAACTTTATGGCTGAGCCATATTTCTATTCAATAGGAATGGAATCCTATTAAGATATTTAAGGCACGTTACAAGCGCCGAGACATCCAATAACATCACTCTATCTGAACAGAGCAGAGGGATATTTCAAAATATTATGCAGCAGCAGTTTTGAATTTAACTGTCTGCAGATGGTAGATGATCGATCCCGCTTGCTTGTTGCCACAATTCTAATAACACTCAGGCTGTTCTATGTAAATGAGAAATCTTTCCGAAAAAGCCTGTCCTTCATTTTCTTGTCTATTTTCCATGTTTTATTTCCCCCTGTTGAATTTTACCATTTGTCTACATTTATAACCAATGAGGAAGCTGAAAAAAAGAAAAAGATGTAATTCTTACTTTAAATGTAAAGGGTTTTAGATTCAACTAAACGTGTTTTGGTGGTTGATAGTGGTAATTATGCTAAGGAAAATGATGGTAGGTTTTTAAGTTGTACAGCAGGGGTTCCCAATCTTTTTCTAATCACAGCACCCTAGAGTATCAGAATTTTTCCTAGGCACCCCATGGCCCCAAAAAATATATATAAAATTAAATATTGTGTTTTTATGTGCTTCTTAGGTTCAGTTATGTGGTAAAGGGCAGGATTTGGTTCTGATTGGACACATTTTATGATTGGCAGCCACCAGCACTGGTTTTGTCCAGAAATAATTGATCATAAATAATTTGAATTGGTCCTGGATGACCAACCCGAGGCACCCCTGCAAGTGTCCCGAGGCACCCCAGGGAGCCTAGGCGCACAGTTTGGGAACCACTGTTGTACAGTCATCTATAGGCTATGAGAAAAGAAGAGGTTTTCCTGCCCAGATAACCCGCATGTATTAGCCAATCAAATCACAGAATTTGAAAGAGGGATTTTGCACTGTAGAGGGATAGTGCACTGTATGTTTTCACAGCACGTATTAAGGGTCTGATTCCTATGTGGAAGAAAAAAAAAAACTAAGGGAGTGATTCAAGGTTGATCAGATGGGGCCAAATTCGTCCCTGTTCTGATGGTGGGCGGCCTGTTTGAGGATGTGCAGAACCCCTGTGAACGCCTTCGGCAAGTGTCACAAGGCGTTCGTACGGGTAGAGGGCAGACAGGGGGCGGCATCAGGGCAACGCCCAGCATTGTATGGGCTTCCCCATAAAAACTCTGGGCATTCCCCTGGGAAAGCAGATGGGCCAATGTCTTTTGGGGGCTGGAGTCTGCCGTCAAATGACATCAGTTCCTGCCCCCTTTTTCGGCACCGACTTCGGCCACCATCGAAAGATTTTTGTACCCTTCGGTTGCATGCAAGGGGTTGTGTTATTGGACATGCGAGGGGATGCAGGCGGCACTGACGGGGGCGGATGTTTGTCAGGGCGGGGCTTAACCACTCGCTAGGCAGCAAGTGTACTCTGCCTAGCAACTGGGTTCGAATTAGGCCCTAACTGTGCAGCTGTGCAAAATCATGTTATACTGCAGGTGAGACAATTGTATTCTTGCCTACTTTTCTGGTCTCTCCGGGAGAAGACCAGAGGTACTCACAGGCCCACAGGTAGGGAGCAGGGATAAATGATGAAATTACTGTATGTCTTTTAACCCCCACCCCATAACACTGAGTATACTATGTAGTGATTTTATCCTAAACCAACCGCTTTATTGGGAAGTGGGTGGGATGCAGGAGAGTCGTCTGCTCTTTTGGGGATTCTGAAGTCTACCTGAAACCTCGGGAGTCTCCTGCAGCTTCCAGTAGGGTAGGCAAGTTTGGTCAGATGTAACGTGCAGACAGATTAGATTTGGGTGGGATGTATCCAAATTGAAATCTAAACTGCAGTGTAAAATGAAAGCTGCCTAGCATGTGTTGGCTATATGCAAAAGTAGCCAGTATCATTCCCAATATAAATACTGTACTTTTCTGTTTACTTCCAATTCAGAATCAGACTCTAACTGGGTGTTTTCTCAGGCAGTACAACTCAGACATGTAGGAGCTGATTCTGAGTCATATGAAACAATGAACACAGCAATGTCTATTGGCAGTCATCCCGAGATTATGCAAATGGTTTAAAGACTAATTATATACATCCATATTACAAACTCCTTGTGTGCGTCTACAGATAGAGCTCCTCTCATACAGTGTCAGGAATCTCCAGAATGCCCCCGCCATCACCAGAATCGCCAGCTCCATCTGACGGAGACGGGCAAGGGTCTCACATGCACGTGTGTCCCATCCACTCGGCGGTGGGGAGCAGAAACCCTGCCCATCTCCGCTTCAGTGAGATGGGCAGAGTTGGGGGATGGCGGAGGCTGGCGGATTCTATCGTTCAGGTGGATTCTATCGCCAGCCCCCGCCTGAACGAGTCCCACTCCATCTGTATGTGGGGCTGAATGTATAGCCTATTGTGGCTATACAGACTATTGCCTTTTGTAACTTGCTATTAAATTATTAAAGGAATAAATCTCTAACTAGTTGAAAATGCTAAGATACTAGTAATTAGTTATAATGATACTAGTAATTAGTAATAACTACAAGAAAAAAGTTGCTTTGATTTGCAATTAAAGTGTGTTCAGTAATATCCAGTAGTATGGTTTACATGCTAAACCCAAATCAGAGTTCATATGACAAAAAATACAGTACATGCAGTACATGTGACTCACATCACAGCACATGTAAGAGAGGCAAAGCGGGATATCCTATTAGCAGTCATAACTCAACCCGTAAACGCGGGTTATTGCACTAATTGCCCGAAAAAGACGCTTATTGCAGATATGAGCATTTTTTCAACCTATCCTATTTGAAAACAGTGATAACTGGTGACCGACGATGTGTTATCCAGTGAAAAGTGCAGGTGAAAATGGGGAGATCAGCCTGTACCCCCAAAATGGCAAAGTAACATAGGATAACAGTATAGAAGTATATTAGAGGGCATAATAAAAATAGTTGGGGGGGGGGGGGGGGCTTAAAATGTAATAAATGGCTGCAATAAGTATTTAAAAGAAAAACACTGGATAAAAAGCAAGCTTTTTGTGTAAAATAAATGCTCTCATAAAATTTGTGGTACATGAAAATAGGTATACAGTAAGTATATATTTGGATCAATTAAAGGCACTTTGAAAACCTTGCAAAAACCATTGATTACTTCCACCTGCAAGCCTAAGAACACTTCTCCTACTTATAAAGCACCCCAATAAAGCTGCCCCATACCTTGTACCCCAATTTCCATCACTTAGCACTTTTTCACCCAATAAGTGACATCTCATTTTCTCATTCTCGTTTTGAACTAGATTGCATTGCATCGCATTCTATTTGCATGCGATGTGATCAGGACTTAGTTCAAGAAGCAAAGGCTGCACAGACCTTATGTGCTGTATGATGGGAGGCCCGCGGGAGTGCGCATTGCACAGCACCCTCGCACCATGTATGGGCACCTTTAGATTTGGGTGAGTTATTTTGTTTCTGTGCAGGGTAAATACTGGCTGCTTTATTTTTACACTGCAATTTAGCATTAAATGAACACACCCCACCCAAATCTAACTTTCTCTGCATCTGCACATTAAACTCCCCCCCCCCCCCTGCAGTGCACATGGTTTTGCCCATTTTGAGAACAGATTTTTCCTGCTATCAAGTCCGAATTACTGTAGGCCACAAATCTCCAAATTTTTACCCCAAAATAAAGATTTTATCCAACTTTTCACCTCCTCAGAGTAGGTGGAGAGGCATTCAGGATAAAACCTTTGGAGAATTTCACTTACGAATAATAGGATAGCAGTTTGACTAATTATTGCTATTTTTACCACAAAAACGGTTATCATATTTAATACATGTCATAGACACAAATAACAGTACATATAAGAGACACAAAACAGTACATAAAAGAGCCACAAATCAGAGTCTATATAATAGATACATATACTGTACTTTATACTGTACTGTTCCTATACTGAAGACAAGCAGCCATATACTGTTACAGCAGACAAAGAGCGCATCACTTCAAACAAGAACATGACAAAATTGTATTTTTATCTATTTCATCCTTGAAAAAGCTTAATTAAAATTGGCATCTCTCAAGTACTATATCGTTTGATGTATACTGATCTGGTATTATCATGTAGCTGTCACAAAACCATACAACATAAAATGACAATGAATAATTGAAAATGAATTTTAAAACGAAGCACCATTGTACCATAGCTTACTATAATCACTATTATGGCTGAGGTAGGTTGTCTTAAAGTATATCAAACCCATGCTCACAGTGCACAGCTGCCTTTTGGTTGGACATACTGTAATACAGTATGCATGCGGGTACAGCCTATCAAATCACTGCAAACCAGACCACAGCGATCTGCAAGGCTGTCCATTGGTTCGGTCCACTAAGCATCCTTATTGCAAGACCAGAAAAGAGGAAAAGTAGAATGAAGATTTTTAATAATGAGGAAAAAATAAAAGCTGTAGATTTATAAATGATCTAATGCACTGCGTACGATTAGCATTTTTTATGTGTAATAATTGGTCATGATCTATAACTGTGTCCCTAGTCATTGCCTCTGTGCGGGCTTTGTTTACCGGTGCACAGAAGCGCCTCTGACAATTCTGTAATATCTCCCAAAGCAGATATAAAGGTCTTTCTCCTGGAATCTAAATTGCATGTCTTAGCTTCTGTACAGCATTTCTCTCACAGTGTGTCATTATTCACAATATCTAACCAAAGAGTTACTGACTCATTTTCACAGAGTAATTTCTCATACACGCCTTCATGCTTGTTTTTCCTTAATCTCAGTGAGAAAATGTGGTGATTTGATAGTAGTATGATGTTGCAGAGTTTGAGACAGTATTCTTATCGGCCTTGCTTCAGTCTGGCTTTTCTTCTCCTCCTCATGCATGCTGACCCGGAATTCTTCCTTTGCCTTAGCTGCGATATTCGTGACTCAGCTTACAACACCATACATTCGCATCGCCCCTGCTGCAGGCGAC
This sequence comes from Crinia signifera, assembly GCF_055691185.1. NCBI lineage: Eukaryota > Metazoa > Chordata > Amphibia > Anura > Myobatrachidae > Crinia > Crinia signifera. The sequence continues at coordinate 87,766,189 of NC_139221.1, forward strand.
GACCAACTAACAGGTCAGACATTCAAATACACACAACTCATCTGTCATTTCTTCTGCCTCCTCTCATCCTCATTCTGCAGTCTCATTTTTTCACATGTGGTTGTTAATTTGCCTCTTTAACTCTTTGTTATGTCTCTAGCTTTATTCTTTGACATTTGGAATGTAGCACTGCCAATCCATTCCATTATGTTTGCCATAAATAATTGTTCATGCTCCTCACTGCATGCAGTCACTGTGTGTGTAATGTGTGGGGTGATATATTATATCAAATTATTTACATGTGTGGTGGAATATTGTTTGTATGGAATATTACCAAGTATACCAATAGCAGTCCATCCCATGGCTTGGTGCCTACTTACTGCTAGGTATAGAATAGAGGTATTGGGACCAGCAAGTTTCAGCAAGGCCGAAACTAAGATTTTTGCCACTTGGGACAAGGCAGTAAATTGACCCATGTGCTTCTGCTTTAGAATGCCAGCTTTTGGCAGCCCCCTCCCCCCCCCCCAAATCCAGTGCCTGGGGCATGTGTCCAATTTCAACCCCGCACCTAGTTGCGGCACCGCTATCAGTCTAAGAACCCTGTTTAATAAACAAGCCCTTTTGCCTTCTAGTGTCGTGTTAAGTGTCAGTGACACCACATGTATATAGGTTATGGGAACATTTCATTTGTTATACTGTAGCATTTTCATTTGTGGTGATCACAAGTAATTGAAGCAGAAAATCTTAGAAAAATGATAGCGTTTTTTGGGTAAAGGGTTAATCAAACCATGTCTTCTGCCCCCCACCTGGGGACATGCATACCAGTATGAAAATGCTTGGCAAAAAAGATTCCTGGACACAAGTGAGTACGTCACATGTACATGGTCATTTTTGTGTCCTTGCCTCACCCCTATTCCATTTTCCTCTAGTGACTAGAGGGAAAAAGTATACCCACCTCAAGATCACTGACCTCTGTGTGGAGAAGCACACTAGAGTCAAAGAAAAGAATAACAGAAGACATGGGGCAATTGAGACCTGTACTGTTTTCCCTATATGTGTTCTCTCTGTGTCCCCACACTGGTGATGTAATGATGTATAGGGCTCCCCAGTGTGTGGGACCACTGACACATTTTCCCTTTATATTAATCCGGCACTGGTAATAGCTGTTCTACAGTAGAAGTAGACAAATAGAAGGATGACTGTTTTCACATGACCTGAGTTATCTTACTCAACAGGGTATTGAGATTGATAGATCAAAATAGCTTTATTCTTTCCCAATCTTTGATGGGAGCTCTTATTTATGCTACTCTAATTTCTCTAACTTATACTTAGTTTTGAGTACAGGCTTCTGGTCCCGAGCATTTTGGATAAGGGATACTCAACTTGTAATAATAATTGAATGCATGATATAAGTACTGTAATTAAACAAAAAGTTGAAATACTGTACAAGCTAGCCTTTTATAAATAGTAGATTAATATAAATGTGTTTTTATAAATGTATATATTGATAAAATATCTTTAATACTAAGGGCACAATATGATGACCTCTTAAGAGCAATTAATCTGCAAGGTCAACCCGCAATAACCTCGCCCTCTCCATTATATTTGAATGGGAGCTGGGTTGGATTTAGAGAAGACTGCTGCTCGGTCACACCTATCATCTGTGCTGCAATTAATAGAGGCTGCAGCAAATGTTTTATTGTTATAGAATAACACATTATTTTAATAATAGTGATCTCATTGCCTTCTTTGCCTAAACTTGTGTGAGTCATTTACATGTCCTAGGTAGTACAGTACACAAGTAATAGAACTGTAGAAGCAATCAAAACTACAAGTTAAACAAAAATAATATTTGCTACGCGGTGAAGTGACAGAGGGGCAGATGTGTTAAGCCTGTTAAAGTGATAAAGTTGGGATAAGGTGGAAGGTGTTAATGCACCAGCCAATCAACTCCTAAATGTTTCAAACACAGCTGATTGGCTGGTGCGTTATAGTTCACTTTCTCACCGTTTTATCACTTTGGGCGGGATGCTCTAACATCTGCGCCCGCCCTTCGTCGCACATCGCTGATATAATTGTTGCATATGCTCGAAGATATGCGATAATTATGGCAAAGGACAGCTCTTGCATTAAGAACTGTCCTTTGCAGCGAGCCTGCGGGTCCCAGTGGCTCCCCCCTCCATGCCTTACCCGGCTTGTGCTGCTGCTGCAGGTGGGCGGGCTCTCCTCCTCCCTGCACCCGGAAGAGGATTTATAGTGCAGGGAGGAGGAGGTCACAGGTCTGGGCAGCACAGTGCTGTGCTGCCCGGACACAGGTGAGGGGGGATCGGTGGGGGTCCGTGCGGGGCTCCGTTCGGGGCTGCGGTAGGTCGCGGTAGAAGCCCATAGTCGGGGCGGGGGGATCTTTAGAGCATCCCACAATACGGTAAAAACCCGATAACAGGGTTTTTCGTGTATTTTTAGTTTTGACAATCCCGCACTTTATCAGGCTTAATGCATCTGCGAAAAAAGAAATATAAGACTGCACTGTACCTGCAGTATGAAGAAGGGCTGCTGCAAAATATCCTAAGGTGCAATACAATATCACCTTTAATACTTCTGCCCCAGAGATACTTAAGATTTGATGCACATTATGTAAGTACAAAATTTGTAATATACATTTCAGATTTAAACAAATTGTCAGTTACTATTGATGTTTAAGTCATTTACATTGATGTTTAAGAAATTTACATGTACAGTAAAACAAAAAGCCCTTAGTAATATATTAATGCTAGGAAAAGCCATCTGAGGTCATTCAGTACATTGCCAAACTGGAAATGTACAAGAAATTACCTAAGATAATTACAGTACGGTCCTGATTCTGGAAGCAATATTTTAATGTAATGTGAATTACGTACACATAAATACAGATGGGCAAGTTAAATCAATCAATTTGCAAATTTGGCCAGATTCTCCCAACATTTGCTAGATAATCTGTACCCATAAAGAATGAGTCTTGTCCTAGTGCAAGGAATTGACAGACGCGAAATAGAAAAGATTTAAAAATAAAAGGTGCAAAATAAAAACATTGAAAAACAATGAAGAATACTAGTACTGAAATCCATGTCATCATGCAATTTGTTTAGAACTAAAATATATGGCCAGATAAATCAAGGCAACATTTTCTGTGATCAAAGTTTTGATTAGTTCATAGAAATAAAGAATTTATAATATCTAATTTGAATTAATTTATTGTCTAGGACCATAGCTAAAATAAAGATGGTATGTACATTGTGGCGTAGTTGAGGGAGCAGTGAGATCACTTTTAGATACTTGGCAGTGAAAACATCCAAACATGCAGAATTATGCATTCAGATGTAAAACTTACTGTATGTCAGTTGTATGCAGTTTAATAACAATTTATTTGTGCAGAATCTGCTGAAAAAATTAAATGGCAGGCAGATGTCACCTAGGTAATGCGGCTGATGTTATATTGATTATTTTGGGATTAAAGCTACATCTGACAATTTGTAGACAAAGTTTGACAGAAATGTGGGACACAGCATTTGATGGATTTCAAAGAACACTAGTCAAAAGTTGTTAGTGTGGTACAAGAAATATACATTACTTATACATTTTTTTTGTAGGATTGCACACATAGTAAGATCATCTGTAACTTGTAACTGCAACATAAGATTGTATATACACACACATCATTCAAAATTACATTTGGGTAGGAGTTCAATGAGATAATAAAAATATTCCATCTAATATTTTTGGAGTATAACAACAACATTCGCCCTGGTGACGGGCAGCCCGACGGGAGTAACACAGGGCTGTATTTTAAAGGGAGTAAATCAAGAAAAATATAAGAAACTCAGGGGGTTATTCAGGGGGTTATTCAGGTTGATTCGCAAGGCTGCACGCCCCCCCCCCCCCCCCCCGCCGCCCCAGCAAAGTGCGGCTTCGCCCGCACAGCAGCGAATGGATGTTTTGCATAAACATCCATTCGCTTTGCTGGGGTGTCCGCCCACATCATTCGATGGTTGGTGACCATCGAATGATGTTTAGCGTGCACGCTTATTTATATAAGTGACTTTTGAGTTACTTAGTTTAGCGTGCACGCTGGTGTGATATGGGCGGGCAGCTGACATCCGGTGATGTCAGCTACCCGGCCCACACACCCGCGTCACTGCCTCATTACCATGAGAACGCCCAGCGTTCTCATGGAAACGCCCATGGAAAGCTGGGCGTTCCCATATGGTAATGGGGCAGCCCGGCGCTCCCCGCCCATCTCCCCCCCCCTTGCTGCCATGGGTGCGTGCACCCGGCGACCCGAAAGGTTGCCGTGGGTGCACGCACCATGCGCCTGCACATGCGCAGAAACACGCCTGCGCATGCGCAGATGCACAACATCGGTACTGCGTGCGAATGCGCGCAGTACCGATGAAATCTGAATAAGGCCCTCAGAGCGTTATCTAGCAGTGGCTAAGTTGTTAAATTATAATTAGCTATGGGAATTGCTGAGATGCTGCTATTTAGAGATGACTTGTCGATGGTTCTTACTACTTTTGGATGTTTTCACTGCCAAGTATGATATTTAACAGAGGTTAAATATCAAGAATAGGATAAAAAAGGATTATTAGTTGAAGAAGACCAACTAATTCATATAACATATGAGACAACATAAATGGTGGGTTGGAATGTATTACAAAATATGCATGACAGATCCAATCTAAACAGTAATCTTTTTGCTCTGAGAAAATTAAAATACAGTAAATAAAACCGGGAAAAGTAAAGATTATCGCGCAACTCCTTTCAATTGGGGATGACATACAGTGCAACCATGTTTTAGACTTTCATCCGTGCAGTTTACCTAACATATTGGGGTAAATTTACTAAGCTCTCATGTATCAGCCAAGATGTATCAGCTGGTTATATGTACCTTCATAACCAGCTGGTGTATGTATATATATATATATATATATATATATATATATATATATATATATATATATATATATATATATATATATATATATATATATGTGAGATGGGACCACCCTACCAAAATAATGCTTGTTCTCATCCTAACACCCCAAGCTGGGATGATTATTGTCAAAGTGGACACAAAAGTTTTAATGTGTGTCAATACAGGTTCAAGCAAGCCCAGACAGCCATAAACTGCTTGTGTATGCTGGCACTTGTAGAACTACAGATGTCAGCATACACCTAGCTGTCCAAGAACTCTATAAGGTCTCTGGAGCCAGTAATAGAAAAAATAATAAAAAAGAAAAAACACTCATATTTAAAATGATTTAAAATAAACAGGTCAACAAATTCTAAAGGATCTTCTTTCTTGTTTTTTTTTTTTTTTTTTTTTTCATTTTATTTTTTCTCTGGAACCTGCCTTGAATGACAGGTATGGGTCGTGTGTCACTTAACCAATCCATAAGAGGCTTGGCTATTTGCATATGAGGTTTACTGATACATTCTGTGAATGAAGCTCATTGGTACTCAGAAATTCAATGAGACCTTCTGTGTGATCTTTGCTCAAGTAGCCACTCAAAATGCACTTTCTTACATTATCCAATTATAGGGAAGTGGACTGGGTTTTAAAAAAACTAACCTTTGAACTAACAGTATCTTCAATTCAAAATAACGAATAAGCATTATTTGTTTTTGCCATGCGTTTTCTGAACATGTTCCGTATGCTACAATTTCTAAATGAACCATACAGTAAATATGGTTAACATAGAGCAACCTGCAGACCTAATTTAATTAGCTATAAAAAGCAATTAAGGATGCAGAACTGAGAAAAATAATAAATACATTACATATGGCATTAACCTTTTTTCAGGAAACATTTGCGCCAACGTTTCTTCTAATTGCATCAATTTGTCAGTTTGATGGGCATTGCTACCGGGAGCCACTGTTGCTGTTTCTACAAGCCCAAAATTATTCTGAGTGCCAATGAAGAAAATAAAGCACCTTATTTTCAAAATATTTTTTCCAATATGTTTATGGTTTAAGCAGCTAATATCGTATAGACGGAAATTAGGACAAAAATTTCAAGCAATATAATTTACCTCTGAAGCAAATTTCTGTTGCCAAGCGCTCAGGAAATAAATTGTCTCATTGAAACTTCTGCATTATCTGCCTTCTGCAGACAACATTTTTGGACAGTGACAAATCATTTGTGAATCGGTCACTGTGCGTTTTGTAACCATGATATGGAGAAACATGCTTACATTTATGCACTGTATTTTTTATAATAACTAAATAAATTCATTTTTATAACCCCACAGAAGTAAGCACAGTCACAACACAGTGTTTTTTTTTATTATTATTATCACTCCTCAGAAATAATTATTTATAAATTATGGGGTCAATGTAGTAGCCTGGGAGCCTGGCTGATGTTTTAATATTTAAATCAACTTAGTTTAATATTTAAATCAACTTGGTTTTGCCTATTGAATGATTGCTCCTTTAAAACATCGGCCAAACTGGAAAATTGGAACCGTGTTGTGTAAGGAGCAACGGAACCTGCTGAGCTATATAAGAAATTGTAAATAAATAATGCAAATGCAAGGACAGCTTAAAAGTTGGCAAATCTGACATATAGTCTATATATAATCAATTCTGATCACATTATTACAGTATTTTACTCAACCCATTCCACAGAGCTGGATTAACACTGGGTGGTCACCCCATTTTCCCCACAAACAAGGGGTCCACACACATTTTTCTGGGTGGAATAATGGGAACAGTGTGCTTACCACATTTGTGGTGCTGGGAGTATTTATACAGTATACCTTTTACTAATATCACCAGCATATTTTATTAATAATTTTGTTAATAAGGGACCCCACAAGTTTGTTGCCCTAGGGCCCTCACAAACCATAATCCAGGCTTGCTGTTCTGCCTGTCAAAGTGCCAGCGGAAAATGCGAGTACATCCTCATATGGAAGGGTTTGTATTGTTTATTAGATGTCATTTAGAATATATATGCAGCCTTGTTTTAAATTACCTGGAATGGATTCTGAAACTTTATAATATTTGACATTTTGTTTTTTTGTGCTGAAAGAAAAATTTGCAATCATGAAATTCGTGAATGCTCATTTTCTTGTTAGTATATTGTTTTATAGAGGAAACTGTCAAAGCACAAAATTGATAAACATTACATGCATGAAAAGGCAATAAGTCAGACTCACAGCTGACATTGCAGCACATCAAAATACATTGCAGCGCTGTTACAGCTGAGGAAATCTATTCCTCACTCAGATTTAAATGAGTAAAGCAGGGTATCATTCATTTACAGTCCTGCACTTCATGTAAAAGAGGATGTATTATGTAAAAGAGGATATATTTGTTAAACCAACGGTCTAATTGAGCACAAGCTGCCTATAAATATCCAGTATCCCGTGTTGTTATAACTTGTAGGCTGGAAAATGTCATAAAATAAGGTCTCATAGTAACTTCCACATTTCATATGGCCAAGACACTTAATGGATCACTAAATCTAAAATAAAAAGTTGTCTTTTACAAAAAGTTTCTAATAATATAAGAGAACTTGAACACATTTATGTGTTATTTATTAGACTCAAGGCATGATAATTAATCCGATCTTGCACCCTTCACAGGGCCTAGTTGCTCGCACCCCTATGGGGCAGTGAGCACTTTAATGCAAATTCCATCTGCTGTAAAGTGCATCCGGTGCCATGAAGATTTGCACTCGCGAGTTACCTGCGGCTAATAGGATCCACCCCAATGTTTGGCAGTGAAAGTTATCTTTCAAAATTCTACTATTTTGTGGAAAACCTGGTGTACCTGGGGCAAAAAAATGATCCTGCCTCATAGGATGAATAGCCCGAACTTTAATTTTAATATGAGCTCAGTTGTCAAATATATCAGGTTATTCTTATTACTCTTATCTTTTATTTATTTGTCACCATAAGTGGTCTGCAGAGCCTTATAAAGTACATAAATAGAAACCGTATGACCAAAAGGGACTTAGAGTACTGAATGTTGCACAACATGGGCAACACTTTTCAGCATCAGCAGTCATAATATACAGATAAGCAAAGGGTTGGCATAAACCAATGGTTTTGCGCCATTGTGAAGGAAGGAAAAAGCGCATGAGGAAAGAGTCATGCTTGTGAGAGCTTACAGTCTAAAAAGAAGGGGCAGACAGACACTAGTGACACCAAGTGAGGGTCATAAGCAAGTAGCTACAGTATTTCTATGATGGAAATTACAGGTCTGCAACAGGTACTGAATGAGTGATATGAAGGAGAAGGAGGAGTCCAGAAGAACTAAAGGACATCAGATTTGTGGGCTAGAGGGGATAGTGGTGCTGCAATAGAAAATTGTATAATGAAAGAATGAGAAAATATGCTAAGTTTAGGAAAGCGTTGGGATATACAGGAAGAAATAGCAGAATGGCAGCTGAAGATATGAGTGAGGAGAGAGGGGAAGAAATGAGGGGAGTAGAGATAGATCTGGGGGTCATCATCATAGAAATGATATTCAAGACCAAGAGAGCTAAACAAATTATCTAAAGTGGATGTTAAAGGGGACAAAAGGAGAAATCAAAGAAAAAAACATTGGCAAACACCTACATGTAGAGAAAGTGGGGGAGAAGAGTCATGCCACGTTTCCCAACTCCAATCTACGGCGCTGTAAACCATTTGTGGCACCTTTGTAATTAAAATGTAATAATAATAAAATAAAAATTCTTTAGAATCTTTGATCTGTTTAAAGCTGGGTACACACTATATGATATATTGAACGATATTGCAATCTGGTATTGCTACATGAAGGATGTATCAATATATTGCATTGTTGTACAGTGGATCATGTAGTCCAGGGGTGTAGATCTACCAACGGCACACAAAACGTGTGCACAGCTGTAGTCATTACTAACTGTCACATTTTCAACCATGCTGCATTCATTCCTACTATAGATCCACAGGTTGCCTGAAACACATGAACCGTTGGTAGATCTTGAGGACAGGTTTGGCCACCTCTGGTGTAGTGTGTATGGCAATGCAAAATAATGCAACATGTGAGGCTGGTCACCAGCGTTTAGGTGTGAACCAAACTTTAGGCTCCCATAATTTTTATTAAAAACGTACCTGCATGCTGACCTGTGTACCAAATACATGATAGGATTGCATTCCACCTGTCCCATAATTTCACACCATTTTTAAATCCATGACAAAATAAATATTGTGAGTTAAATATAGCAGGATACTATGGTTACTGGTATCACTCAGTGTGCTGGGGAAAACAATGTGTTTTTCAAATTCAGTATTACCCCTCCCTTTCAAGCACCTGAGAGGTATAACTATACTGAGTGTCTGTATATATGTCTACAGTAACATATTAATTAACCGTAGAAATCACTTATGGGGAGATTTATCAAACCTACTAATGAGGACAGTGGAGAAAATGACAATAGTAAACAATCAGCTTATATATATATATATATATATATATATATATATATATACATATATATATATATATATATATATATATATATATATCATTTAGTTACCAGTACTTGTTATGTGATGACAATTAAAAGATACATTTCCTCTTTAGAAGTTCCTCTCATAACGATTAAGGTTTTATATCTATGAGGTATAGTTTATTGTGGGGTAGATGCATGAAGCTGTGATAAGGGAGGAGAAGTGATAAAATGCCTGGTACTTTATCACCGGCCAATCAGCTTCTAACTGTCCCTTTTTAAACCCAGCCTATAATTTAACAGTCAGGAGCTGATTGGCCGGTGATAAAGTACCAGGCACTTTATCACTTCTCCCTGATCAATGCTTCATACCTCTACCCCTGAGCTCTGTTTGCTTCTTACTTGCCTGCAAAGCTGTGTATGTGGGTCCCTGAAAGTGAGTTGAAGTCGTATACACTGTTCCATCTTTGACCCTTTGTAATCAACGCAATGTATCTGATTGGAGCTGTAGGCCATAACTAGCCCTCAAACCTCACCAAGATTGGCACCTGCTTCACCTACAATATTGCCAGCATCCATCTCTTTGTATACTGTTTCTCTTTTGACATCCGCAAAAGGTACAGTATGTGGACGTGAGATCACTCCTACCCGGCACTTATTGCACATACATCATTATCTTTATTCAGCCTTTGTGAAAGCTTCTGAACAGAGAAACTTATTTAGCCTGTGGAACCAACTAACAAAACATAAAAACAAATTGCAGTTATTAGAGTTAACATGACAGTTAAATGAGTGAGAGTTTATGAAATGCTGTGTGGGTTCTTTGAAGAAACATGTTGTTACAAAGTTTGTCATTATTTAGCTACTTCATATTTCAAGACAGAAATGTAGGTCTTTTATATACTTGGGGGGGGGTTATTAAAGCTTGGGGAGAGAGATAAAGTGGCTACAGACAGTGGCGTCACTAGGCAGGTGCGGGGGGTCCGGCCTGCACCGGGTGTCACCAGTTAGTGGGGTGACACCAGTGCTGCAGGTTAGGTATCAAAGTCCCCCGAATCGTATTGCGCATGCGCACATACATAAGCGGAGGGGGGCGTGGCCTGTATAGGTCCGCCGCCCTCAGCCGCAGCAGATTTCCTATGGAGGGGAGGGGCGGGGAGCGCATCACGTGTCTCTCCTTCCTCTCCCTCCCCTCCCTCAGCAGCAGCAGTGCGTTGTGGGAGGCGCGCACAAGCATCCACTCTCCGTCTTCCTGAAAGTTGGCGTGGGGGGGGAGGGGTGACACCATGAGTTCCTACACCGGTTGACACCAACCCTAGTGACATCACTGGCTACAGATAAGGTGCCAACAACTCAGCCAGCTCCTTACTGTCCTCTTATAGCTGTATTTGAAATATGACAGTAAGGAGCTGAATTGTTAGTATTTTATCTCCTTCCAAGTTTTGAAAAATCTCCACCTTAAACTGGGTACACACTTGGCTATATATCATTAACGATATGCACAATGTTGTTTTTGAGATATAGTGCAAATTGCATGTGTGTGTGTGTGTCCCGTTGTCTGCACATGCAGCTCAATCTGGACTATCTAGTCATCTGCATGTACGGAGTGGGGGACAGGTAATGTCACTGACAGATATTGTTACTGATATTGGTCAGTGTGTCAGCGTGTCATGACTCCCACACATCACCAATATAGTTACCAAAATCGGCGTTGCGGGAATCACCAAGTGTGTACCCACCTTCAGTCTTAAATTATGCAGTGAAAATAAAAGTAATTGACCAAGATCAGTACTATAGTATCACGTCTATATATGTTGACCTAGTAATAGTTTTATTGTAACACACATGTGTATCTGTATGGCACTCTTAAGCACATGCATATGTTATGAAACACTCATGTTTGCTCAGTGAAACCATCATCACAAGCAAAGGCTCATGTTTGTCTTTTATCATTTACTCTTGGGGTTTAGTAATAAAGGGGGTGATTCAGGTTGGTTTGCAAAAGTAAACTCGGTACTTGTTTCCTAGCACGGCCACAACGATCTTGATCTGGGGCATCGCAGGTAAAAAAAATTGCGTCGGTCACATCGCATGCGGGCTAAAAAATCGCATGCGATGCGACCGACGCGATGCGACCGACGCGATGCCCGCGATTTCCCATAGGGAACAATGTAAAATGCCTCAATTTACCCAAATCAACATAGGGAACAATGTTAAATGGGCCAGAGAGCCCCAAAAAAAACCCTGACCAGTGAAATGGCCCCCCAAAAATAGTTAACGCCATCCCACGATCAACGTGAACCCGAAGCGTAGCGAGCGCGGCGATACGCGTCCTCCGACCTTTTCATACCCCCACTATACACGTCGGCGTGGAGTTGAGAATAGATAGAGTGGCGAGCGCAGCGAGCCACCGAGCCCGAAGCGTGGCGAGCACACGCGGATACCTTCACAGGTAAACGCATCCCTTCGCAGGCTTCACAGGTATCCGCGTCCCCTCGCGGGGCACGCTGCGCTCGCCACGCTTTGGGCTCGGTGGCTCGCTGCGCTCGCCACACTATCTATTCTCAACTCCACGCCGACGTGGATAGTGGGGGTATGAAAAGGTCGGAGGACGCGTACCGCCGCCCCTCGCGGGCTCGCTGCGCTCGCCAAGCTTAGGGTTCACGTTGATCGTGGGGTGGCGTTAACTATTTTTGGGGGGCCATTTCACTGGTCAGGGGTTTTTTTTTGGGCTCTCTGGCCCATTTAACATTGTTCCCTATGTTGATTTGGGTAAATTGAGGCATTTTACATTGTTCCCTATGGGAAATCGCGGGCATCGCGTCGGTACCATCGCATGCTTTTTTTGGCCGCATGCGATGCGACCGACGCGATTTTGACTTTTTCAATGCATTTCAATGGGAAATTGCGGGCATCGCGTCGGTCGCATCGCAGACCATTAAAAATTACCCGCGATGCCCGCGATTGTGGCCGTGCTAGGAAACAAGTACCGTAAACTCCTTTAATGGACAAAACTATGTGCACTGTAGGTGGGGTAGATGTAACATGTGCAGAGAGAGTTACATTTGGGTGGGTTGTGCTCAAATTGAAATCTAAATTGCAGTGTAAGAATAAAGCAGCCAGTATTTACCCTGCACAGAAACATAACTCCCCAAATCTAACTATCTCTGTACATGTTACATCTGCCCCACCTGCAGTGCACATGGTTTTGTCCATTAAAGAAGGCGTTTGCTTTTGCAAACCAATCAGAATCACGCCCAAAGCCCTTGATACATTTTGACAATTTAAGTACTAAAATTATATCAATTTACTGTTCAAGTAATTTGTATGGATGCAGAGATAAGAAGTAATTGCACATATTCTTTAGTGGTAATAAGCACCCCCCAAACACATTATTGTGCAGTTCTAAAATAACAGGTGTGCAGTCTGCAGACAGTTTTGTGATGTCACATACAGTATGTACATGAGGGCTGCCTGTATCCCCCCCCCCCATAAAAAATTGTAAGTTATCATTTTTACCTTCGTAAAAAAAGTAAAAAAAAAAAAATTTGCATTAAATAAACCATTAAAATTTAGAATTTTGAAACATAAACTTTGATAGGCTTTAAACATTTGGGTAAAGATAAAGTGCAAAAACCAGTTGGGAGACGATTGGCGATGCATTTGCACATGGCAAGCTGCAGTGCATACACATCACGTAACAGAGGGCTGGGATATGTTTGGGGAGAGAGGAGGAGATAAGAGGAGTGATGTCCAGCGCAAGCGCATTTCTGCACATGCACTGATGCTGGGTGCCAGTGGGCATGGCAAAGTTCCTGTTTGCCGCCGCGCTCGCACCTAGCAATGCAGGCGGGGGACATGGGTCGGCAGAGCCAATGGAAATGTCCAGCATTTCATGGGCGTTCCCATGCAAATGGCCCAGTGACGCTGGTGTGGGGGGCGGGCAGCTTACATCAGCAGATTGGTAGAAATGGGTTTTAGATAACCTGCGCTCACCTCTGTCTATTGTTTGAGGGGCTGCTACATCAGCGGATGTCAACTGCCCGCCCGCTTTCCACACAGGGTGCTCGCAGAGGTAAGACACATCCATTCGTAGCTGTGCGGCGGATCACGGCATGAGGGGTGAGGGATTCACAGCTTTGCGTGTGGAACAGAATAAGGTCCAAAGAGTGGAGCATGTGCCAAAGTGAGTGAAGAAAGCGAGATAGGTATGAACAAATTAAGACAGCGCTGAACCAAGGACAACATAAATAAATTGTACAATGTATTAAATACATTTTTAATTTTTAATGCTACAATTTTATTGTAGCATTAAATTTTATTAATTTTATTTACATTTTTAATGCTACAATTTTATCATAATATCTGCAACATACAGTACAGCTATATCATTGGTGGTGAGCTCAGTGTGTACACTGTACCAGTGCATCAAGGGTCCTTGTCATCCATGTTATCACTATTTGTTTCCTGTTATATTTCCAACATGTTATTAGTGCCATGTCTTTTTGTAAACCTAACAGTGCAGGAAACACGCACAGGTGAAGAAGACAAAATACAGTCCTGTCACGCCAGCTTCTCTACTGTATATCACAGAAACCGGTGTATGTGCATGACTGATCTAGAAATATAGACAGGCAGTATGCAAGTGTGACAAAAATGGATTACGTGCTGATTTTCTGAGGGAAATTCCAATTTTCAAAACACTTTTTCTTCTTTGTGACAGCTGGCATGATGAATACTGTCACACTTTGATTAAAAAATTGGAAGTCTGGGTGAAAAAACTACAAGGGAAAGGGTTGACTTTAGTGAATTGAACATTAAGTTTCTTATATTTTTCATCTTAAACTCATTTAGAGAAGGAAATGGATATTCCATCAGACATGGATTTGACATTCCGTCACATTATACAGTAAACAGTGTAAACAGGACTTTAGAAACAAGGGAGCTGGGGAAAGCTAAGACAGTAGCCGCTGCAAGGCACTGGTTATCTCATTTAGGCAGATATTAAATGTGGGTGCCAGTGGTATGATCCTCAGCTGCTTCCCACTTTGTGAATAAATTGCTTAGAAGGAGTCTTTTGACTACCAGATGTGACCTAGATTTAAATTTCCAAAGGCAAAAATAGGCTATTGTGCTGAAAAACAATTGCTGGTGAAATGCATGGTAAATTAGCTTATCACACGTTTCCAGGTGTTCCAGCTAATATCTTATAGAATTACTGCTTCATTTAGAAAAATAATTAAGGGAAAAAATGGTCCAGCAAATAATGCAGAGGGAACGTCTCTGGACACTGAGATCATTAATGCAGTTTATTTGTCACAAGAAAAGCATGAGACGATCTACATTAAATCTGTGTAGCATTCTAAAATGTGATGGGTTCTATATGAGTTACAAAACTAGACTATATTACGGAGCATGCATGACGGTGTCTAATTCTGCTATTGGCGCACAGTAAAAGCAATTAACATTAGAGGTGAGAATAGGTTCCTATAATGGGGGTTATTCAGACCTGATCACACAGCTGCTAACTTGCAGAGCCCTGCAACCTAGGCTGCCCAGCACTTCTTCGGCAGCTGAGATAGAAACAGGCTCGGGGCTGACATCACACAACCTCCATCCAAACGCCTGGGCATGCCTGTCTTGACGTTCCCAGAAACGGGCAGTTACCACCCCAAAACACCGGCTTTCTGCCAATCAACTTGTGTACGGCCAGCGATAATAAAAGTAGCAGGATTTTATCGCAGGAAAGCCTTGCACATGTGCACTATGAGCCCTATGCATGTGTAGTCTATCAATTATCACCTGGCCTGCAAATTAGCAGCTGTGCTATCAGGCCTGAATAACCCCCAATGTCTTTACCATACTTGGGACTAAAAAGTAAGCATGGCCTGTGCAATCATCCTGTGTCATACATGTTCATACACGGCTATGCTAGCTGACATGGGGGCAACTGGTAATTGAATACAGTACGCACCTTTTGGTTGGATGATGATTCCAAAGTTTAATAATAGATTACTTGCATGCTTTAGTCTACTCTTCAGTATTATTGACATGTTTTTTTATTATCTTTCTTGTTTTTTTTTTTTTTTTTAACTCATGGCCTGTCCAGGAGCTGCGACTCGTAAACCAGATCCCGAACCTGAAAAACAGTCTGATCACACTGTGAAAATTGCCGGAGTCATCGCAGGGATTCTTCTCTTTGTCATTATCTTCCTCGGCATTGTTTTGGTGATGAAGAAAAGGTGAGCTGTTTACTGATCTATTAATTGCCCAATGATACTGTATTATTCATTATTCATTGACAAAGCAGGGGAATAACTGCGAGCATAACATCATAGCAAATATAGTACCAAGTGGTCACATACATATAGTATATCTCTAGCTTGTTAGCAAAAATCATATACTATGCTTTTACTTGATAGTTCTGTATGAAGTCAAATAATTTTAACATGGCATATATATAGGCAATGGTATAATGGTATAGGTATGCTGCACATATATATATAGACTCAGTCCAGCAAGAAAAAATCAGTTCACCAATAGTCCCCAGTAATACGGGCTGCAGCTCCCTCTCAAAGGCTCCTGGGATTCACAGAAGAAAGGATTGTCTGTTTCAAAATAGAAAAGGAGAGGGGCTCTTCATAGTGCATAAATTATGTTTTTAATAAAAAGTATCAGGACACTTTAAAAACAAGCCAAAGGTTGCTCGTACCAAACAATTCCTCACTGTGGGCTGGATACCACAAGATATACGTATATGTTACCAGGCACAATCAGCTACGCCATCCGGGGCACTGCTGGAGACACACACGACCCACGCTGACACCGCAAGGCGTACAGCTATGCGTTTCGTGGAACACTTAGTCAGAGGTTCCACGAAACGCGTTAGGGCATGGCCTCGGTGACGCTTACTGCTGCTTTTCCAGGTCTTCTCTTGCTGCCTCTTTTTCCTGTGTGGGGCCCGGCAGAACCTCTGACTAAGTGTTCCACGAAACGCATAGCTGTACGCCTTGTGATGTTAGCGTGGGTCATGTGTATCTCCAGCAGTGCCCCTGTCTGTAACATATTTTGGGCGGGATGCTCTACAACGAAAAGCAATACCCTATAGTAGCCTATTCTCTCCACAGCATTGTCAGATAGATCTGTCACGGATCCCTCCCAGCATGCCCCGTGGCCAGTTCCATCACTCCGCGCATGTGCAAAGTTACCCGTTGGTCTCCGACGCTGAAGTCCAGCACCAAAGCCGCACATCACAAAGGACAACTTTGGGTTAATAATCCCATATGTTAGTGTATATGCGATTATTAACAATGTTGGAACCTGCAAATGCTGATGATGTGGGGGAGGGGGGGGGGCTGATTTTAGGGCATCTCCCCCCTTTGTAATTCCGCTCATGCTCACAAAATGAGCCCACTCAGATGCGAGAACGCAGAATCAGATATATTTCCAACACATATACAATTAAAACTTAAAATATGAAGCACTCTCACATAGGGCCTGATTCGGATATGAACGCACGTCTGCAGATGATTATCAATACACTGCACATGTGTGCGGTTTGCAGTAAGCATGCGTCCTACAACTTTTTTTAAACGCAGGGAGTTCGCATGGTGATTGGCATGAGGTAGGCGTGTGGGAATGGAAACTGGATGTTTATTGGTCAGGAGTGTCCAGAATACCGCTAGGTGTGCCTGAGGGTTTTAAGGGAGGGTGTATGACGTCAGCCCCAGCCCAGATATGACTTTTTCCATCACACTGCCCAGTAAGTCTTGGGTTACATGGTGCTTGTGAAGAGTTGTGCCATACGCACAGCATGCACATTGATTCGCGAGGCGGGATTTGACGGGGTGGTGGCTTAACTGAACACTGCCTGCTGCATATTCGTAGCCTTGTGATCAGGTCTGATTTACAATAGAGAAGAACAATGTACCTTGAGCGCTAGGGGCAAGTGCTTGGGTGCTGTGTGCAAGTGGCTGCCCTCTGGGAGAGGGATGCCGCCCTCAGAGAAATAGCGAGGTAAAGAAAAATACCAGTAGGCGCCTCTGATTTACAATAGGCCCATAGTCCAAGTGCAGATAATGCTAGGCTTACCATACTATACCTTTAAACTGGGACACTCAGGAATTCCACGGGTTCTGTGGCTGGCTGGCATATATACATACATATATATATATATATATATATATATATATATATATATATATATATATATATATATGCTTTTTTAGTCATCTTTTTTCTCCTAGTATAGGGCGGGTGCAAATACTCATTAATATGTGTCCCATGCAGAGTGGCTTGTACTGTATCTTTAGATGTTACACCTCTGTTTATGTACAGGAATATCTTATTTTTTGGTGATCTTTTCTTTTTATTAGTTTTACTCTACATGTTGCTCCAGATACTTAGCCGTGTGTTCTATATTTGCTACTTAAGTTAATAGTAAGTAAGAGATTGCTTTGCGAATATTATACAAGTGCAATATACTGTACTAAGCATTTGTTGCAACAGTACTGGGCAGATATTTTATACCACAAATATTGTATAGTCTTTTCATCAAAAACTGTTAATGGGGGGTTATTGGTATGGATTGTGCTACTGTACCGTCATGGGTCCCTGGGGTGGAGTATATGTGAAGGGTGGCCTGCTACCTATTCCTGGTTGTTGCAAACATAGAATTCAAGCCGGGATGTATTGTAGTCTGACTTGTCTGTGTTTCTCATTACATTAATTAGCAAATAAAAACTTACATGAGAGGCAGAATACTCTGTGCCTTCCAAAGTGAACAGAGTGAAATAGCCAGTAAAGCATCTGATGTGCTTAATACATTGCTGGTTGTGAGCAGTCTAGATGACCACCTGACAGCTGTGTGTCTGGTATACGTTTAGGACCACACCCCAAGAACATCCTGCAGGGGAAGGCCATGTGCAGGGGTATATGGCAAGATTGCAAGATTGTGCTTGATGAATCAATGTTTGAACATTCAGACTCAGAGTGTGTGCTGTGCATAGTGGCATGGCCAAGTGACATCCTGTGCAGATGTTGCATGCTCTGAGGTGTCCTATAGTATAGGGTTGTGCATGGGAAAGGTACATTCATCACTAGTCCTGAGGGCACAGGTCCAACAGGAACAGATTAATTGTACATACAATTAGATTGTATTGTCACCTTTAACCCTTTGATTGCCAAGTATATTGCCCAAATTAGTGTGAAAATTGGCAAGCAAACATTTTACCTTGTACAGGAAATATAATCTTTTTTTACACAATATTTTTTTATTTGAATTCATGCAACAAAGGTGAGAGACGCTGGAATTTTTAACCGATATTTTGCACATTTCTCACAGAGATTTTGGCATTTTTTAGAGGATATTTTGCGCATCTCTTACAGAGATGTTGGCACTCAAAGGGTTAAGTCAGTATCAGTGCCAGATTAAGCCTTCGGGGGGCCCGGGGTACTTTAGCCAGGGGGGCCCCCTTGCACTTGTCATTACTGGCCGCACACTGCATGGGAGAATATTACACTGTCAAAACACAGAGTAAAGGCAGTATAAACTTGGTCAATGGGTAACTGCATATATATATATATAGTAGTCCTAGTGCTGCCTTTGATTAAAAAACCTCCCATGACTAAGCTGCTGCTGCTGCTGTTCTCCATGGGCCTGAGAACCATGTAATGAGCTCCACCAATCAGAGCTCAGCATAAACCTCTCAGCCTCTGCCCTCTGGTTTAAAGTATCATGGGACTTAGTCAACTCCCAGTAATGCACTGCACACTTGTGCAATCAGTGTGCCTTGGCTCCCGATGCTCAGCACCATTAAT
Source organism: Crinia signifera (assembly GCF_055691185.1). Taxonomy (NCBI): domain Eukaryota; kingdom Metazoa; phylum Chordata; class Amphibia; order Anura; family Myobatrachidae; genus Crinia; species Crinia signifera. The sequence goes on from NC_139221.1 coordinate 87,785,441, forward strand.
CATTGTCACATTGGCAGATAGGTGAAGCTGCAGCACTACCCCTAAAGGTATTGTGCATGGGAGCACAATACCTTTAGCTAAAAAAAAAAAAAAAAATTTAAAATACATGCCAACCACAGGGGGCCCCTAGCTAGTGGGGGGCCCAGGGGCACTGACCCCTTGTGCCTCCATTATAATTCGGCCCTGGTCAGTATAAGTCTACAATTTATATTTGCCACCCATAGGATTACATGTATATTTGCATTGCTGTCCCCAACATTATTAGCACAAGCACAGGTGAAGCACTCCATAGGCAGGACCATATAAGAATATAAGAGGGCAGTGACTATGCCAGTCCATCCTCCCAAAAGTCCCGCTTTCCTTTTATGAACATTCATGGGGTTGGTGTATGCACTGTGCTGGCTGTTTTTGCTAATATGTGTATATATTCCTGTAAGTAATATATTTGTAGACACTGTGGGGGAGATTTAATAGGATGAGAGATTCAGAAAGTGAGAGATTTGGTGAGAAATCTCCAGGTTTTTTTGAAGCGGCAATCCTTTACACTTCAAAATCAAACTATTTTTGCAGTGTAAGTGATTGCCGCTTTAAAAACTGGAGATTTCTTACCAAATCTCTCACTTTCTGAATTTCTCATCCTATTAAATCTCACCCATTGCCTTCTAATAAACACTGAGTGATGATGACAGAGTAAATATCTTTAATTACATGGAATAACATGGTGCTTCCTAATTGTATTGCAAATATTAGATAAGAGCTCTCATCCTACATCTGCATTTTTTCTGACTCAATAACCAGGCTGTAAATGTAAGGCCTTTAAGACAGTTCATCTGTGTATGTCCATAGTGAACCAGTACTTACATCAGGAGACTTTGTCAGACAGTGTCAACTCAACTGAAGAGGCATGTGTGAAGAATCCAGATGAGGGTTTATTTCAAGCTGATATTCTTGTAATAATGCATAAAAACAGTAGGTGAAAAGATAATAATTTGCCAGAGCTCAACAGGAATAAACTGAAGGTTAAAATGGCAGACACACAATGAGAAAGAGATGGGAAGAAGGCAGGGCTAATGACATCAGAGCCCTACAGGAACCAGGAAGGACAATTTTCACAAGATGCAAAGCTTAGCAATAATAACATGACAGTAACTGAACAGCATATGAAGACACATACTTGTGAGACATAACACTCCCCGTCTGAAATCTTTAGATTTCACGATAATTCAAACATAATAATAAAGTCATTTGATGAAGTACAGAATTGAACTTGAGACCTGTAAAACAAAGAGAACCTGCAACAATAACAGATCATGATAAGAAAACATTTAGTCTAAATCTTGTGACTGAAGTCCCAAGTAGTAACCCATCTTCGGATTGGGGAAGTCGCAACTTGCAAACACTTCCACCAACCCACACTGTAATCCAAATAATTAGGTGTCGATGGTATGATAGCTGGAAGTTTGTAGTAAATTTCTTCCTATGATTAGCTGAATCTAGTAGCCAAGTTCATCTTTATGTGACATCTTCCTTTGGAAGAAGAAGCACTAATTCACTAATTGGACGGAAGAAAACTCGGACAGAACCTCCTTTGGTCACTTTGACTTCCACTTTACGAGTCTTTCCATCGTCGCTTGGGATAACCTTGGTGATAAGTCCCATTGGCCAGTCATTGCGATGGGCCTCTTTGTCCTTTAAGAGAACGAGGTCACCGATCTGGAGGTTGGGTTTTGACATCTGCCATTTATGACGACTTTGAAGCATGTGTAGATACTCCGTCTTCCAACGATACCAAAACACATTGGACAGGTGTTGAACCTGTTTCCACTGACGCCTGTAGATGTCATTGTGGTCTAAGATTTCAGAAGGAATTAAAGCAGCTCCAATCTTCTGGGTGAGAAGAGTGGCTGGAGTAAGAATGGTTGGAAACTCAGAGTCTGAAGATACTGGGACAAGTGGCCTTGCATTTATTATGGCGGATACTTCTGCAAGAAAGGTGACTAAAACCTCATGGGTAAGAAGTGACTTGTGGTCCAGCAACATTGAATCGAGGATTTTCCGTGCGATTCCAATCATGCGTTCCCAGGACCCTCCCATGTGAGATGAATGTGGGGGGTTAAAAACCCAAGTGCACCCATTGTCTGATAAGAAATTGCGAAATTGCAGTTCCTTGCAGGCCCCCACAAAGTTAGTGCCACAGTCAGACCTCAATTGTTTGACGGGTCCACGGATAGAGTAGAATCTTCGGAGAGCATTGATGAAACAAGAAGAATCCATAGATTCAATTACTTCTATGTGTACTGCACGTATGCTAAGACAGGTAAACAACACAGCCCACCGTTTACTGTTTGCAGCTCCACCACGGGTCCTTCGTGTAGTGACTGACCATGGACCAAAGACGTCCACTCCAACATAAGTAAAGGGCGGGTCTGTACTTAGGCGATCTGCTGGAAGATCTGCCATTTGTTGCTGTTGGTGTCTTCCTCTTAACTTATGGCACTTAACACATCTATGGAGCACGGAGGAAACGCATCTCTTCATCCCTATGATCCACAAGCCAGCCGACCTGATGGCACCTTCAGTAAATGTTCTGCCTTGATGCTGCACTCGTTCGTGATGGTGTCGAACCAGCAGAGTGGAAATATAATGTCGACCTGGAATGATAATAGGATTGTGTTCTTTGTTACTTACATTGGATTTCGTTATACGACCGCCCACTCTTAGTATTTTGTGATGATCCATTACTGGGTTCAGTTCAAAGAGTGCACTGTTCTTGGATAGGGTGGCTCCCTTTGTGATCTTATCAATCTCTTGACAGTATACTTCTTGTTGTACACACTGAATGAGAAACTCCTCTGCATGTTCAAGGTCTGCAACTGTTGGGTGCTCTTTACAAATGTGCCAACCGTGACATTCTGGTGATGTGTCCTTTGAAAAGCAGCGAGCAATGTGGATTAGACGAGCAACGGTTCGTACTAAAGACGACCAACTTGAGAAGCGCTCAAAACGATATGACTTCAGCTTCAGTTTTGTAGTCACGGTAGTGTAGAGTGTGGAGCTTGTGGGCCTGATTTCTTTGTCGGACTCTGGATCGACTAGCCCATAGTTGGTGTTGGTAGGAGGTAAGCAAGGATCATCATATAAGAACCTTGGGGGTGACAACCACTTGTCACAAAGGTTGGATGCTGGTGAAGGTCTTGTTCCACGATCGGCTGGATTAAGACTAGTGGCAATGTGATGCCAGTGCTCAGGAGCGGAGAAACTTCTGATGCGTTCAACTCTGTTACTAACATACATGTAGAATTGTTTTGTTTGGTTGTGTATATAGCCAAGCACAACTTTACTATCTGTGTAGAATGCAAATGAGTCATTTGGAACATCCATTTCATCTTTTATAACTTCAGCAATTTCTACTGCTAGCACAGCTGCACAAAGCTCAAGTCTTGGTACAGAGTGTGCAGGTTTTGGGGTTAATTTGGCCTTACCTAGGACAAATCCACAGTTTAGTTTGTTGTTGGGATCAGAGATTCTCAGGTAGGCTACTGCGGCTATGGCTTCAACTGATGCATCCGAGAAAATGTGGATTTCTCTCCTGACAGCGGCTGAGAGGGAGCTGGGAGTATAACAACGTGGAATTTGGAGTTGTTCTAATATCTTCAAGGACCTTTTCCACAACTCCCAACTTTGTTGTTGCTCAATAGGTAAAGGGGTGTCCCAGTCTAAGTTCACCTTGGTAAATTGTCTCAGCAACATCTTTCCACGGATGGTGACCGGGGCTGCAAATCCAAGAGGATCATAGATACTGTTTACGATGGATAAAACTCCTCGTTTGGTGAAAGGTTTGTCATAAGCTGATACTTGGAAAGTAAATATGTCTTTTTTGATGTCCCAGAGCAGGCCTAGGCTGCGTTGTATAGGAGGAATGTCAGAGTCCAGATTAAGATCCTTTAAGTTGGTGGCATGATCGTCAGAAGGAAATGCTTCCATTACTTTCTGGCTGTTGGAGATAATCTTGTGGAGCCTGAGGTTTGCTACAGAAAGCATTTCTTGTGTTCTGGTGAGGAGATCAATTGCCTCTTCACTCGTGGGTAGGGATTTAAGTCCGTCATCAACATAGAAGTTCCTTTCGACAAAACACAGAGCGTCAGATCCATAGTCCTTCTCACCTTGCTGGGCTGTTCTTCTGAGTCCGTAGATTGCTACAGCAGGAGAAGGGCTATTACCGAATACATGCACCTTCATCTGGTAATCTATGACTTCGTTGTTGACCTCGTTGTCCTTGTACCATAGGAACCTCAGGTATTTCCGATGGTCTTCCTTAACTATGAAGCAATGGAACATTTGTTGGATGTCAGCTACTATTGCCACAGGTTCTTGTCTAAAGCGAATTAACACTCCTATGAGGCTGTTGTTTAGGTTTGGCCCAGTAAGGAGCAGGTTGTTGAGGGAGATACCATCATACTGAGCGCTGGAATCAAAAACCACTCTGATTTGGTTTGGTTTTCGCGGATGATACACGCCAAAGGATGGAAGGTACCAGCATTCTTCTCCTTCCTTTACTGGTGGTGCAGGTTCTGCGTGGCCTCTGTCAAATATGTTTTGCATAAAATCCACAAAATGTTTTTCCATTTCTGGTTTCTTCTTTAGGGTTCGTTTTAAAGAGGAAAATCTAGCAAGTGCTTGTTGTAGATTGTTTGGTAGTTTCACTCTTGGCAGGCGGAAGGGTAAAGGTGCTACCCAGCTGTTGGAATCATCTTGAGTGAAATCTTTGTCCATTATCTTGAGAAATTCTTTATCTTCTCTTGCATATGCTAACTTGTTGTCCTCACTTGTTGAATTGAAAACTGTCAATCCAAGATTGTCATCCCAAGACGGGACTATGTTGGTATTATTGTGATGGTCATGCTGTAATTTACTGCTGCCCAGCTTCTCTTTCACCCAGTAATGATGTGGGCATGGCTGAAAGTGAGTGCTGCGACCATTTGGCAAGAGGTTTGTCTTAAATGAGGAAATCTTGGTAGGAGTCTTCATCTTGTCCATACAGACATTGCCTATGATAACCCAACCTAGATCAAGGCGTTGGGCAAACGGAGCATTATTTGGTCCATTTATATGTTGACGCACCTTATGTACTTGGAGAATGTCTCTACCGAGCAGAAGTATGATCTTTGCATTCTCATCAAGGTTTGGTATTTCATTGGATATAGGCCTTAGGTGAATGTGATGAAGAGCGACCTCTGGTGTGGGAATCTCTTCTCTGTTGGATGGTATCTGGTTACACTCGACAAGTGTGGGTAAGGGTATCTCAAGATTGTCCTTGAGAGATGCTACAACCAGTCCACTGGCTCTCCTTCCAGATTCCTCCGTAATTCCACTACAGGTACCCAAAGTGTAAGGATAAATATCTCCTTCTAATTTTAACAGATCAAAGAGTTCTGGACTTGCAAGTGACTGATTGCTCTGGTCGTCCAAGATGGTGTAAACCTTTAGAGTCTTCTCTGGCTGTCCCTTGGGGTATACATTGACTAGACATATCTTTGCACAAGACTTGTCACAAAGACCTTCCCCACAAACTTTAGTGCATGAAGAAGATATAGAAGCGGGACCTGCCGTTTGATCTGTAATCTCCCCGCCATGCCTTGGCATAGGAGGGAGATGTGCAGGATTCAGTTGAGATGGGTGAAGTGCCTGCACGTGGTCCTCACAGTCACATTCTGTGCATTTAATAGTAGTTTTACAGTCCTTAGCAAAATGTTCAGTGGAAGCACAACATCTGAAGCATACCCCAAACTTCTTTAGAAGTTCCATGCGTTCCTGGAGTGGCTTCTTTCTGAAACCAATGCATTTCTTGAGGGGGTGTGGCTTCTTATGTATGGGACACAGACGATTAGGGTTTTCAATCACTTCGCCTTGGTTGCTCTCGTCAGGAGTTGATGTTGGTGTGGAAAGGATTTCTGTCTTTTTCACTGACACTGGCACCCTATGGTTCTTGTAGTTAGAACGTGGGCTATCATACTTGGGGGAAAGCGAACCAGGATGATTTGGCTCACTATAGAAGAAGCTTGGGTCATTCTTGGATTCTGCAATGTTCTTGACAAACTCGCAGAAGTAGGAAAATGGGGGAAAGGAGACTTGATTTTCCCTTTTGTATCTTGACCCAAGTGTAGTCCACCTTTCTTGAATACCGTATGGCAGCTTGGAAACTATTGGGTTTACCCCATGAGCTGTGTCCAAGTAACTGAGGCCAGGTAAGTGAGTATCAGCCTTGGCCAGCAGGAGTTCAAAGAGTAGGTCACTGAGCTCTTGAAATTTCTCATTGTCCTTGCCGGATATTTTTGGGAAATTCTGCAGCCGTTTGAACAAAGCATTCTCTATGGCTTCAGGACTTCCAAAGCTCCTTTCTAGCCTTTCCCAGGCAGCAATGAGGCCTGCCGCAGGATTAGCGATGTGGACGGATCTGAGTCGCTTGACACGCTCTGTGGACTGTGGGCCAAGCCATGTGACCAGTAGATCTAGTTCTTCAGCAGCAGTAATGCCAAGGTCACTAATTGCGGTCCTGAAGGCACATTTCCAACCTCTGTAGTTCTCAGGCTGATCATCAAACTTAGTGAGGCCAGTCTTAATAAGTTCACGGCGAACCATGTATCTTGCGAAGTCTGACATGTCTGTTTTCTCTGACTTTGGGCAAGAAAATGCTGGCTGCTGAGTTTGGTTGTTCGTATTGTTTATAGTGTTCTGGGTAAGAGACATAGGGAGATATGGGGGTGCATAGGCATTTAGCCTAGGAGCTGGTTTAAAGTCCATAGGTCTTGCTGCATATGAAACTGTGTGGTTACCAGGGATCTGGTGACTTACTGGCATATTGGTTTGCGACCATACATTTGTATATGGAGCTTCTTGAGGCATTGGACCTTGGTGCACTGTGGTGTGTGTATTGTACTGACCTTGGACATGGTTTGTTGAAAAATGATCAGAGTCCCTTTGTTGTGCCCTGTTAGGAATGTTTTCAGCAATCAGGGGTTCACTGTTCTGGCTTAAGACGTAGTCTCTAGTGCGCTTAACAGGATCCTCTGCATCCACTTCACTTAAATTGATGCTGTCTCTTTCACTTACACTGGCAGCTTGTTCTAAAATCTTTAAACGTGCCATTGCTGTGGCATGTTCACATTGTTTCTCCAGAGCTTCTATTTCCGCCTTTTCCCGCGCTGCTCTGGCTTCCATTTCAGCTTGCATTTCAGCCCTTTTTTTTGCAAAGTCGGCTTGTATTTTAGCAGTTTCTACTTCTGTACGTGCCTTTAAAAGTTGTTCACTAAGCATGGAATATTTTGAACTTCGTGACTTAGATGATCGCTTTGAATGCCTGGTGGACACAGAAATGCGTGATGATGTTTCCAATAATTGTGCGATTCTGGCTGCTGTCTTACACTTAATTTCACATACTAAACTATCTCGATCCAAATTGAGATGTTTGAAGCCTTGCAATTCCTTTAATGCGTCGTGAGTATTAAGCGTTTTCAAAACATGTACATATTCTTGACATTTCTCTGTGTAAAGTTCATATACTGAACAAAGCTGACCTAGGGCTCCCTCTAGTGGTGAGACATCACAATCATGCTGAGAGATGGTGGACATGTGACTTTGTAGTTTTTGCCATAAGTTTAGGATATGGGCAGAAAGTTCATGTTTCCTACCTTCAAGATTCTCTTTAACCTTCCATGTAGGCTTAACAGGGCGTTTAGACTGTAAGTTGAGATCCATAACTTCTTCTTGTTCTGATTGTAGATAGTGTTGATCTTGAACAGGCTGCACAGCGTTCCCTTCAGCCATGATAGCAGACAGGAAGAATTTAGCTGAATAACACTGGAGTAAGTTTGTACAGTAGCTTGCTAGAAGAATCTGTGTGATGTAGCTGTCTGTGTGGCTGCAAAACACTGATGATTTCTCCTCACACTGCAGGCAAACTAGTTACTTTCTTTGTATCTGCAGAAGCTGCAGCTGGCTTGCTGGTATATCTGGCAGTTTATAAACTATCTTTTCACTTTTCTGACTCAATAACCAGGCTGTAAATGTAAGGCCTTTAAGACAGTTCATCTGTGTATGTCCATAGTGAACCAGTACTTACATCAGGAGACTTTGTCAGACAGTGTCAACTCAACTGAAGAGGCATGTGTGAAGAATCCAGATGAGGGTTTATTTCAAGCTGATATTCTTGTAATAATGCATAAAAACAGTAGGTGAAAAGATAATAATTTGCCAGAGCTCAACAGGAATAAACTGAAGGTTAAAATGGCAGACACACAATGAGAAAGAGATGGGAAGAAGGCAGGGCTAATGACATCAGAGCCCTACAGGAACCAGGAAGGACAATTTTCACAAGATGCAAAGCTTAGCAATAATAACATGACAGTAACTGAACAGCATATGAAGACACATACTTGTGAGACATAACAGCATTCTTTCATATGGTTAAATAATACCTCAGTGACTTCTAAGAGCCATATAATTTACTGTACAGATTATTTAATAATATAACTGTTTGAAATAATTTACCTCACCCCTGGAATTCAAGTCTGTAGTAATTAGCAGGTGAGGGATAGCAAACAATGTATTCAGACCTAGCTAGTCATTGGGTGACTCCCCTGATCTCTGATTGGAAGGCTGAGCCTTGGGTTTGTCATTTCACTTTCAATAAACTTTAATACTTTACATGTTTGTAGAAACGGTAATTAATATATTAGTGTTGGGAAAAAGGAGGGGGATAAGTGATTTGCAAGCTTATGGTCTCAGTAAAATTAATGTTCCAGGAAGATTTATTGCACATTAAAAATAATAAACAAGTGACTATTAAAGGGGGCTTGCTGCCAGAAAGATAAAGAAGCACTGTATTGTACTGTACATTGATAAGGCACAACAACTGCATAATTATATTTATTTCTTACCTTTACTTGTTCCCATATAGAGCCCATGATCAGCACGATCTTGCAGATTTAAGCAATGGGTGGGTATTGAATATTCTTTTAATAATTCCCTAACAACAACTAAAGACATCACACTCATTACCACTCATTTCTCCTTGGGCAAAACTGTATGCATGATGCATGCATGTTGGCAAAGTTAAAATGATGCCTGGTGCTATTCCCAAATACATAATGTGCAGTGGAATTGGGTGGGTGATGCTGGAATATAACTAAATAATGGATATTTAATATTGTTAATGATGCTGTCCATTGGTCTGTGTTACTGGCCCTTATTCAGATCTGATCGCAGTACAAATTTGTTCTCAAAATGGGCAAAACCATGTGCACTGCAGGTGGGGCAGATGTAACATGTGCAGAGAGAATTAGATTTGTGTGAGTTATTTCGTTTCTGTGCAGGGTAAATACTAGCTACATTATTTTTACACTGCAATTTAGATTTGAGTTTTAAAACACCCCACCCAAATTTAACTCTCTCTGCACATGTTACATCTGCCCCGCCTGCAGTGCACATGGTTTTGCCCATTTTGAGAACAACTTTGTACTGCGATCAGATCAGAATAAGCGCCACTGTTACAGAATTTATGTGTACTGCTGTGCCAGGGTGTTTGGAATATGTTATAGCTATTGACTTGAACAGCCTGGGGTGTGGTATTGTGCTGTGGTGAATTTAGTCCTCTTTGACAAGAATTCCAGGACAAAGTAACTTAAAAAAAAATAATCCTTCACCCCCCCCCACCTTCTTCTCTAATTATAATATATGCACATAATTACATATAGTTTTCAAGCATGATCACCACAGTACAGTGTGTCCAATTTTCTCAGCAATTACTTAAGCAAAATTGTATCACTATAAGTATTTACAGATTAAATTATCATAATTAATGATCGTTCTGTGTAATTAAAATCTCAGTCAATGATGGAAAATATCTCAGCCCCCACCCTTAAACCTGTGACATTATGACGTCACACCTTCGGGGCATGGACACTGACTTCCCAGAATGTCCTAAACACGTTCCGGGCAGCTACACTGTGGAGGTCATTCTGATCTGATATTTTGCTACTGCGTATAAACACAGGTCATGCCCATGGGAATGTTTCAAGGGCATTCCCATGCAAACGCTGGGCATTCCCATGCTAATGGTACAGTGACACAAGTGCCAGGGGTGGGTAGCTGACGACACTGGATGTCAGCTGCCTGTCCTGTTCACGTAGCAGGGCGCCACCAATCTGAGTCGCCAGAGAGAGAATTAGATTTGCCAGCGCTTGAGAAATTCGGCCCCGCATGCAAGACTGCAAATGGATTTTTATGCAGAACATGCATTCACATGTTTGAGGGAATATTCGCCGCTATGAGAGTCAACCCGAATGACCCCCTGTGTCTATAGGGTGCCTGACTGGTCGCCCCTATGACGGTGCCGTTGAGGCATCGACATTGCAATCCACAGAGTTTTGTGGGCATACCCCTAGTTATGAATATTCGTTAACTTCAATGTATCAATGTAATGTTAGTACAGTAATACATATAGTATCAATACAATAGTATTAGTATACTTAATAACTAATTACAACTACAAAAGTAATATTTTAAAATAGCCTAAGATCAAACTCAATGTGAGTACATAAAAGTATAACTTTTACAAAAACCTAACCGAAAAATAACAGATACTGTATAAAGATATAGCCAGGTCCCTACTTCCTTGCATTGATCTAGAATGTCTTAAAAACTAAATGTGCCCCACAAACTGAGCAATAGTAGTGCGCGTATTCACTCTTGTAGAGAAATTCCATTGTTCAGTGTAATTCCTCCTATCAACCAAAGAAATTTGCTGCACTGTAATTATGGGTAAATCTAAGCACCTTGGCCACCTAGTATTTTAAAATATCCTTCTCAATGTTTTGAAATAAGCATTTTTATTTTTAAATTACCTCCGCTTAAAATTGAACCTTGGATTGAGTATATTTATTTTTAATGTGGACTATTTTGTTGTCACATTGCTTTAAATTTAACACAATATTTTGCATGATTTTGCACTTTAGAATATTTCAGAATAACATCCTAGCCTTTTTTTTTCATTCATCTGTATTTATCAAATTCTACTGAAAACCAAACAGTACAGTCACATGTGTAATTTGTCCAGCACCTATCATTGGCCCTTATTCTGGTTGGTGCAGTAATATCCGCGTGCGTTCGTGCCGCCGATGTTTTGTGTCTGCGCATGTGCAGAGGCATCTCTGCGCATGTGCGAGCGGGATGCACGGCCACATTCCGCATGAAATGTATACACTACGAACAGGGGGTGGAGAGGGGTGTGAAGGGCTGTTTGGGCTCATTACTATATGTTTACACCCCGCGTTTCATGGGCGTTCCCATGCAAACGCTGTGCGTATGTATGGTAATGCGGCCGTGACGCACGTGTAGGGGGCGGACATATGACATTGCCGGATGTCAGCTGCCCACCCAGATCCCTGCTTTTGCACGGAGAAATGCCCGTGTGGTCTGAGGTTGCGGGAGCTGCCTGGCCACTCGGTCCTGCATTCGATGGGGGAGGTTCCCTGAGATGGAGGAGGTGTATTCATGATAAATACACATGCGGTCCGTTCGGACAGCTTCTTACCACGTATGGACGGAGTTGGCGATCTGTATGGAAGGCGGGGTTTAGGACGCACGGTGCTGTCCGCATATTCGGATCCGGCCGCACCGATCAGAATAAGGGCCATTGTTATAAAGTGATTCTAATTTGAACATTTAAAAATACCATAAGAAAAATATATTCCAATTCTGCATTGGAATGAGCTCGGTGATAAATTTCCTTTCTGCATTGTGTGCACTTTCATCAGTTTTTATAATGGCTATTTGTCTCAATAGCTGCATATGTAGAATTAACTGTAACTTCATTCCCCAAGACTGGTTATTTTGATAAATTATGTTTACTGTAGGTATTTAAATGAATACCTTCTCATATGCAAAAACACATTTCTGCTAATTATAGCAGTAACTAATTACAAGTAAAATCCATAAATATCATACAGTAGTTGTTAGATTTCTTAAAGCGCTGCTTTTAATTAATATTATTTCTAACTTGACATTTAACATTTTCTGAAAGAGCAAGTTTCAAGAAGCGTGGATAGTGGAGAGGTTAGCTTTTAAATAAAGTTAACGGTCCATAAACACTGGGCGATTTTCCCCAGCGTGTATGGACAGTGATGATGTGAAAATGGCTGGCCCTGGAAATCGCTCAGTGCATACACACTGGGGTATATTCAATACCCCAGCAGTGCTGACTCTTCGCTGTCACAGCTCGCACAGTCAGTATTCAACTGACCCCCCTGCACACGCCGTTTCCACGTCGCTGGGATTTAACAGCGATGTGGAAACGGCATGTGCGGCCACTAAAACAGCGAGGCTCGTGGCTAAATGCAGCGGGCTCCCTGCATTAGCCACAATCCTCGCTGTTTGGGGGAATCCTCAACGTCATGTGACAGCGAGGGTTCCCCCAGAACATTGAATACTGTGAACGGCTGGCATGGGTGTTAAATGGCGAGGGTCGCTTGTTTTCGGTGATCCCCGCCGCTCATTCGCCGGGCTGTACACACTGGGTGGCAAAACTGAGCTGCTTTTAGCTCAAAATCGCCAAGTCTGTATGAGCCTTAACTGCTAATATAAGATAGAAAACCATATATTCATATACATTCCGAAGATTGCATAATGGTATTTTCAGCATAGCATTTTGAATGTATATGTGAATTTTTTTTATTTAAATACACAAGTCAAATTATTTAAACTACAAAATGTGTAACAATAATTGGGCCCCAATAATTAAGTATCCAACTCACTGCGAGTTTTAGTTGATGATAGTTCAACATTTCTCCATTATGGCAATTGCTCTTATAAGCAGCTTTCTTTGCAATCCGTAACACTCAGTGGCAGATTTAAGCTATGGGCTGCAGGACTACATACACAGACACTACAGGACCCCACTACAGACTAGATGGGCCAAGTGGTTCTTATTTGCCAACAAATTCTATGTTTTTATGTTACTGTATTACACTGAGGTCCAGTATGTGAATAGCCCCAGGTCACTCACTGTGGAAGAGGTGGAGGGATCTGTAGAAAAGAGCAGGCCTCCAGGAATAATTGATATCTGAAGAAGGTGTTCATTTTCCCAAGAAAATTCCCAAAACTTCTATTCTTTTTTATATTGATGAATATTAGGTAGCCCTATCAGGCACTTAAGTTTAATAGGCCCATTACAAAAATGTGGAAACGTGTAATAAGCCCATTTGGGATAAAAAAAAAAAATAGGCCTCTTAATAACTCCCTTATCATGTTCTCCTATATTTTGTAATGAGAACCAGCATACCAATGTGGCTTTGGTTAAGCTATTAAATTAACTTACGTATTCCTCGATTGTGTTTATAATTACGTTGAAGGTATCTATCTGCATTTGATTTCTTTTGGGTACTTATGTAGTAACTGGGCTGCCGATTTTGAAATCGGGTCCATCGCATCGCATCGCACCCGACCAAATCGCATGCGATGCGATGCGATGCGATGGACCCGATTTTTCCATAGGATTCAATGTTAAAATGGACTGAGTCCATTTTAACATGGAATTCAATGGGAAAAAGGGGTCCTTTTCATACCCCTACTATCCAAGTGGGCATGGAGTTGGATATAAACCTGTGGCGAGCGTAGCGAGCCACCGAGCCCGAAGCGTGGCGAGCGTAGCGAGCCCCGCGAGGGGACACAGAATACCGTCCCCTCGCGGGGCTCGCTTCGCTCGCAACGCTTCGGGCTCGGTGGCTCGCTACGCTCGCCACAGGTTTATATCCAACTCCATGCCCACTTGGATAGTAGGGGTATGAAAAGGACCCCTTTTTCCCATTGAATTCCATGTTAAAATGGACTCAGTCCATTTTAACATTGAATCCTATGGAAAAATCGGGTCATCGCATCGCATCGCATCGTATGCGATGCGATGCGATATCGCATCGCATCGCATCTGATTGTATGTCTTAACTTAAGGCATACAATCAAAAAATCGGCAGCCCAGATACTACATAAGTACCTTCTTTTGGAATTGTAATTTTTCGGAAATTACTATTTTGGATTTAAGTTTTTTGGTACAGTTATGTAAAACAGGGACCCAAGGAACCTCTGCCGTGGGTAATTGTTTGAGCCAGACACCACTTGAGTACTTGTAGTAAATTCTGCTGTTTACCGTTGTTAGTATAATTAATTTATATGGCAGCAGAAGGTATCAGTAGCTCCATGTGGTGTAAACAATGCACTATATACAATTCACTGTATACAAAACAGTGTGGGTTCCTTTTAGAACCTTCATGTGAAGAATAGTACTTGTTGGTGATATATACATTACTATTGCTGCAATAGTGCTGATAAGAAATTATAATGATCAGGTCTGTTTCTTGATAATTACTAAATATGTCCTATTTAAAGGTGTTGGTTCCTCTGGCAAGAGAGAGGTTTTAAATAGACAGAAATGTAGGCAGGATGTGTTGTTTCACCTCAGCATGCTGACCAGGGGACTTGGTTACATCATAATCAGCCTTTGCATTGTCACTAAGCTTTGGTAGATAGAACAGCCCTATGTAGAGAACTGTCAGTTATCAACTGGAGCTGCTAATATGACATCTCACAATGTAAGGTACTCCTTTAGGTATACCTAAATATTATGTGAAAATAATGAGGAATAGAACCTAAACAACATATATATATATATATATATATATATATATATATATATATATATACATACACTTTGAAAGCTAGTCCACTACCCTTTTTGTGCATGTGTGAGAGAAAGAGATGTAGTTTAACTCGCTGCCACCAGATGGCAGTATTTCAGAGACACACAAACAGACACTAGCTTTATTTATATAGCACACACTTTTTCGGCAGTGCTTTTAAAGAGAATATTTGGTCAATTACATCAGTCCCTGCCCTAGTGGAGCTTACAATCTATATCCCCTACCACATGTACACGCACACATTCACACTAGGGTTAATATTGTTGGGAGCCAATTAACGTACTGGATTGTGGGAACCAGTAGGAAACCTACCCAAGCAAGGAGAGAATATACAAACTCCAAACAGTTAGTGCCAAGGTGTGAAGTGAAACGATGACCCCAGTGCACTAAACCACCATTCCTAGATTTGGGTGCAACATTGTATGTGACCTATATTAGTCAATTTACCCCGTAAAGTCCATGATACAATGCATTTCCCCAATCAAATAGTGCTTGGATGCTCATCTTCCAATGGAACGACATGACAAATAGATAAATAAATGAGAATGGTAAAGGACAAAACATACTACTCATAGTGCAGTGTACAATAATTGATATGTAGTATAACCCTAGCTTCAGTTAAAAAGATTTATCCAAGAATGACTTGGCTTTAAAATGGTCCAAACATGGTTGGTGGGTAAAAGAAAGAATTTTGACCAATAGTGTAACATGGAATATTCATTGGGTATAGGGAGTGAGGCTAATACACACAGATGCTGTAAGTAAAGAGCAGTGTGCCCAGTGCTTAGTGCAAGATGTACTGAAATCAGGATCTTTGAGATTGATCAACTCAACGAAGTGCTGGAGGTATTGCTTCCTTGGTTTCTTGTCACATCATAGGCAAATACATGTATAGTGCGAGAAAATAAGGAATGTGCTCACATTGTGACCTTACACAGACACGTGACTTTAATCCACAGCAGTCAACTACTTCTATGCAATTGTGCCAGTGCTATTTGACCTCACCATTTAAATAAAAAGATTATACTCGTTTAGCAGTCACTCATAAATTCCAAACTGTATTTCATTTAAAAACCGGTAAGGTTAGTTTCCAAAAATGTAAAATTATTACTAAGCTAAACAACCACTTCATGGTCTTCCTTTTGGTGGATCCCTGCTCTGACCTTTCTTTTTATTATTACTTTGCACCATATTTGCTGTCTTCCTAGCTGCTTGGTTTGGTTGGGGGTGGGGGGGGGGGGCTGCAGTGATGTATCACAAGGGGCAGGAAGGAGAAGACTGGGCATGCTCCATTGTAACCACGCCTCCTGCTATATAATGGCGAGATTACCGGCATTATATAGCAGGGAGCGTGGCTAGGATGAAGTGATTGAACAAGATTTGCACCATTGGCCGCTTGGCTTGCCTACCTTACTTGCAAAGTGGGAAGCTGGGTTCATGAGGATCACCTGATTTCCGCGAGTCTCGTGGCGGATCTGAGAGAGTAGGGAAGTATCCCTCTACCCAATAACAAATGAGCTGTTTAGAGTTTTGTACATTTCCTGTTAGCATCATCACTATATTCTCATCTAGTACTACTAAATGTTGACAACAAATGGCTAAAAAAGTAATTTGCATAGTTAAATAAGTCATATCTATAAAAATCTTTCATTGATTATATCTTGATCAAGTCCAGTTTAAATTGGAACAGTGAAGGAAAATCAGTGAGCAGCCCATTCTGTTGATAATCCCTACAGCCTCTAGCAGATGAAACAACTGCAGGAAATCCTTAGAATCTATTGTTTTTGAAAATGGATATTGCTTCCAGAATGTATATTTAAAGCCTGCCCAGAGAAACCAGATAAGACAGAAAATTCAATGAATGGCTATATTGCAGAGAGATGAATATAAATATGTAGCCAAAGGCAAGTTATATAGTACATGGGTCAAATTCTTCAGCATTCTGTAATAAGCAGACCAAATACAAAATAAAACACAAACACTTGCTCTTCAGCTTCTTCCAAACCTCAAAACAGCATTGGTTTATTGTGATTTACATACTGTTATAAAACAAAAAAAAATGGAAATCAGTTCGTGAAATAACATTTAGAATGAATGACATCATTAATCTGCACTTACTATATTTAATGATCTGAAACGTCATTAAAACTTGCATAATTAAACATACTTTTTTAAGGTCAATTGGCATTAGACACTAAATTCATTAGCTTATATAAGACTTGCATTTGATTTATGCAAATAGAAAATGTTTCACTTCTGTTTAATAAAATACCCTGGAGCAGATGTACTAAGCTTTTCAGAGTGATAAAGTGGAGATAGATAAAAGTACCAGCCAGCTCCTAACTGTAATTTTTCAAACACCGCCTGTAACATGGCAGTTATGAGCTGATTGGCTGATACTTTACCTCTCACTACTTTATTACTCTTAAAGACTTAGCATATCTCCCCATTTTTTTTACGACATGTTAAAAGGGGCAACTGCTTCAAATAAATCCAGCACTTGGGACCGGATGTAATAGGGCCTGGGTTCAGTGGCTGGGCGGGTTGTTGGACAAACTCAGATTTTTTTTTAAAGGGGCAACAATTTATAAGGCATGAAAGTCATATAAACGTGTGATTTGTTTTGTAAACATGATCTTGATATTATGTTTATTATTTCTGCTATTGTTTGTGCATATCGTTTTATGTTGTGCCTTAACCTTTTTTGTCTCACTACTCATCCACCCATATCAGTTAGGAGAATAGCAAATACACATATAAACAGCTACAGTAGCAATGCCTGCTCGAAGCAAAAGCTTCGAAAGCTAGTCTGCTACCTTGTGATTGCCTCGATTTCTATATATATATTACAAGATTGCATGTTATCAGAGGTCGAGTATGAATTAAACACATTTAAAAAATATTGACAATTAAATCGTAACCCTAGCCACATTTTGGACCTTATTCTGGTTCATGTGGTCATACACCTACGGAGGACCGATTTTTCGCTTTTGCGCATGAGCATTTCTGCACATGTGCAGACGCTGGGTGTGTGCGCCCATGGCGAACAGAGTGTTCACCGGGCGCACTCACACACCGCTGCAGGGGGCAAGGGGAGGCGGTGGGTAGTCACGTCCATGGGAACGCCCAGCGTTTCATGGGTGTTTCCATGAAAACGCTGAGCGGTCCCATGGTGATTACCCAGTGGCGCAGGTGCCGGGGGCGTGCAGCTGACATCACTGGATGTCAGCTGTCTGCCATGTTTTCCTCAAGAACACACGCCACGCAAGACCATTGAATGATGTGGGTGTTTCCCCATAGGCTGCGAATGGATGTTTATGCTTAACACCCATTCGCAGCTGTGCAGGGGAATTCACCCTGCGAATGGGGGGTAGCGGGATATGCGAACGGTGGGTGGCCAAAAAATTACATGCAGCACTGTGAACA